>NW_027478167.1:3030303-3333333 GCF_051020975.1 Osmia lignaria lignaria | reverse complement strand
ATCTGCAAATATCTCGGAAACGAAGCGATCTATGGCAAAATGTTAAGAGACGTTTTTTGTAGAGAATTATGTTTCCTACAATTTATGTTCTATGATATTTTTTGATCAGAAGCGTAGTTTTCGAGATATATCGAGATATTTAAAAGCTCCGAAGCCGCACCAATATAATAGAGATACAGAAACACCGTGGCCCCTTTCTTTGAGATAACTCTCCACTATTCCGAGCCGCAAATGCCACTTCCAGCTCAGCTGTGCAGAAGAAGAACAACAAGAAGAAGAAATATCTCGAAATATGTCCGTCAGGCCCCTTCCCTTGAGATATATCTGCAAATATCTCGGAAACGAAGCGAGCTATGGCAAAATGTTAAGAGAGCTTTTTTGTAGAGAATTATGTTTCCTACAATTTATGTTCTATGATAT
Source organism: Osmia lignaria lignaria (assembly GCF_051020975.1). Classification (NCBI taxonomy): domain Eukaryota; kingdom Metazoa; phylum Arthropoda; class Insecta; order Hymenoptera; family Megachilidae; genus Osmia; species Osmia lignaria. The sequence continues at coordinate 3,332,913 of NW_027478167.1, read as the reverse complement.
TTTTTGATCAGAAGCGTAGTTTTCGAGATATATCGAGATATTTAAAAGTTCCGAAGCCGCACCAACATAATAGAGATACAGAAACACCGTGGCCCCTTTCTTTGAGATAACTCTGCACTAGTGCGAGCTGCAAATGCCACTTCCAGCTTAGCTGTGCAGAAGAAGAACAACAAGAAGAAGAAATATCTCGAAATATGTCCGTCAGGCCCCTTCCCTTGAGATAAATCTGCAAATATCTCGGAAACGAAGCGAGCTATGGCAAAATGTTAAGAGACCTTTTTTGTAGAGAATTAAGTTTCCTACTTTTCATGTTCTATGATATTTTTTGATCAGATGCGTAGTTCTCGAGATATATCAAGATATTTAAAAGTTCCGAAGCCGCACCAACATAATAGAGATACAGAAACACCGTGGCCCCTTTCTTTGAGATAACTCTGCACTATTGCGAGCTGTAAATGCCACTTCCAGCTTAGCTGTGCAGAAGAAGAACAACAAGAAGGAGAAATATCTCGAAATATGTCCGTCAGGCCCCTTCCCTTGAGATATATCTGCAAATATCTCGGAAACGAAGCGAGCTATGGCAAAATGTTAAGAGACCTTTTTTGTAGAGAATTATGTTTCCTACAATTTATGTTCTATGATATTTTTTGATCAGAAGCGTAGTTTTCGAGATATATCGAGATATTTAAAAGTTCCGAAGCCGTACCAACATAATAGAGATACAGAAACACCGTGGCCCCTTTCTTTGAGATAACTCTGCACTAGTGCGAGCCGCAAATGCCACTTCCAGCTTAGCTGTGCAGAAGAAGAACAACAAGAAGAAGAAATATCTCGAAATATGTCCGTCAGGCCCCTTCCCTTGAGATAAATCTGCAAATATCTCGGAACCGAAGCGAGCTATGGCAAAATGTTAAGAGACGTTTTTTGTAGAGAATTATGTTTCCTACAATTTATGTTCTATGATATTTTTTGATCAGATGCGTAGTTCTCGAGATATATCAAGATATTTAAAAGTTCCGAAGCCGCACCAACATAATAGAGATACAGAAACACCGTGGCCCCTTTCTTTGAGATAACTCTGCACTATTGCGAGCTGCAAATGCCACTTCGAGCTTAGCTGTGCAGAGGAAGAACAACAAGAAGAAGAAATATCTCGAGATATGTCCGTCAGGCCAGTTCCTTTGAGCTGAATCTGCAAATATCTCGGAAACGAAGCGATCTATGGCAAAATGTTAAGAGACGTTTTTTGTAGAGAATTATGTTTCCTACAATTTATGTTCTATGATATTTTTTGATCAGAAGCGTAGTTTTCGAGATATATCGAGATATTTAAAAGGTCCGAAGCCGCACCAACATAATAGGGATACAGAAACACCGTGGCCCCTTTCTTTGAGATAACTCTGCACTAGTGCGAGCCGCAAATGCCACTTCCAGCTTAGCTGTGCAGAAGAAGAACCACAAGAAGAAGAAATATCTCGAAATATGTCCGTCAGGCCCCTTCCCTTGAGATATATCTGCAAATATCTCGGAAACGAAGCGAGCTATGGCAAAATGTTAAGAGACCTTTTTTGTAGAGAATTATGTTTCCTACAATTTATGTTCTATGATATTTTTTGATCAGAAGCGTAGTTTTCGAGATATATCGAGATATTTAAAAGTTCCGAAGACGCACCAACATAATAGAGATACAGAAACACCGTGGCCCCTTTCTTTGAGATAACTGTGCAATAGTGCGAGCCGCAAATGCAACTTCCAGCTTAGCTGTGCAGAAGAAGAACAACAAGAAGAAGAAATATCTCGAAATATGTCCGTCAGGCCCCTTCCCTTGAGATAAATCTGCAAATGTCTCGGAAACGAAGCGAGCTATGGCAAAATGTTAAGAGACCTTTTTTGTAGAGAATTAAGTTTCCTACTTTTTATGTTCTATGATATTTTTTGATCAGATGCGTAGTTCTCGAGATATATCAAGATATTTAAAAGTTCCGAAGCCGCACCAACATAATAGAGATACAGAAACACCGTGGCCCCTTTCTTTGAGATAACTCTGCACTATTGCGAGCTGCAAATGCCACTTCCAGCTTAGCTGTGCAGAGGAAGAACAACAAGAAGAAGAAATATCTCGAGATATGTCCGTCAGGCCAGTTCCTTTGAGGTGAATCTGCAAATATCTCGGAAACGAAGCGATCTGTGGCAAAATGTTAAGAGACGTTTTTTGTAGAGAATTATGTTTCCTACAATTTATGTTCTATGATATTTTTTGATCAGAAGCGTAGTTTTCGAGATATATCGAGATATTTAAAAGTTCCGAAGCCGCACCAACATAATAGGGATACAGAAACACCGTGGCCCCTTTCTTTGAGATAACTCTGCACTAGTGCGAGCCGCAAATGCCACTTCCAGCTTAGCTGTGCAGAAGAAGAACAACAAGAAGAAGAAATATCTCGAAATATGTCCGTCAGACCCCTTCCCTTGAGATATATCTGCAAATATCTCGGAAACGAAGCGAGCTATGGCAAAATGTTAAGAGACCTTTTTTGTAGAGAATTATGTTTCCTACAATTTATGTTCTATGATATTTTTTGATCAGAAGCGTAGTTTTCGAGATATATCGAGATATTTAAAAGTTCCGAAGACGCACCAACATAATAGAGATACAGAAACACCGTGGCCCCTTTCTTTGAGATAACTGCGCAATAGTGCGAGCCGCAAATGCAACTTCCAGCTTAGCTGTGCAGAAGAAGAACAACAAGAAGAAGAAATATCTCGAAATATGTCCGTCAGGCCCCTTCCCTTGAGATAAATCTGCAAATGTCTCGGAAACGAAGCGAGCTATGGCAAAATGTTAAGAGACCTTTTTTGTAGAGAATTAAGTTTCCTACTTTTTATGTTCTATGATATTTTTTGATCAGATGCGTAGTTCTCGAGATATATCAAGATATTTAAAAGTTCCGAAGCCGCACCAACATAATAGAGATACAGAAACACCGTGGCCCCTTTCTTTGAGATAACTCTGCACTATTGCGAGCTGCAAATGCCACTTCCAGCTTAGCTGTGCAGAGGAAGAACAACAAGAAGAAGAAATATCTCGAGATATGTCCGTCAGGCCAGTTCCTTTGAGGTGAATCTGCAAATATCTCGGAAACGAAGCGATCTATGGCAAAATGTTAAGAGACGTTTTTTGTAGAGAATTATGTTTCCTACAATTTATGTTCTATGATATTTTTTGATCAGAAGCGTAGTTTTCGAGATATATCGAGATATTTAAAAGTTCCGAAGCCGCACCAACATAATAGGGATACAGAAACACCGTGGCCCCTTTCTTTGAGATAACTCTGCACTAGTGCGAGCCGCAAATGCCACTTCCAGCTTAGCTGTGCAGAAGAAGAACAACAAGAAGAAGAAATATCTCGAAATATGTCCGTCAGACCCCTTCCCTTGAGATATATCTGCAAATATCTCGGAAACGAAGCGAGCTATGGCAAAATGTTAAGAGACCTTTTTTGTAGAGAATTATGTTTCCTACAATTTATGTTCTATGATATTTTTTGATCAGAAGCGTAGTTTTCGAGATATATCGAGATATTTAAAAGTTCCGAAGACGCACCAACATAATAGAGATACAGAAACACCGTGGCCCCTTTCTTTGAGATAACTGTGCAATAGTGCGAGCCGCAAATGCAACTTCCAGCTTAGCTGTGCAGAAGAAGAACAACAAGAAGAAGAAATATCTCGAAATATGTCCGTCAGGCCCCTTCCCTTGAGATAAATCTGCAAATGTCTCGGAAACGAAGCGAGCTATGGCAAAATGTTAAGAGACCTTTTTTGTAGAGAATTAAGTTTCCTACTTTTTATGTTCTATGATATTTTTTGATCAGATGCGTAGTTCTCGAGATATATCAAGATATTTAAAAGTTCCGAAGCCGCACCAACATAATAGAGATACAGAAACACCGTGGCCCCTTTCTTTGAGATAACTCTGCACTATTGCGAGCTGCAAATGCCACTTCCAGCTTAGCTGTGCAGAGGAAGAACAACAAGAAGAAGAAATATCTCGAGATATGTCCGTCAGGCCAGTTCCTTTGAGGTGAATCTGCAAATATCTCGGAAACGAAGCGATCTATGGCAAAATGTTAAGAGACGTTTTTTGTAGAGAATTATGTTTCCTACAATTTATGTTCTATGATATTTTTTGATCAGAAGCGTAGTTTTCGAGATATATCGAGATATTTAAAAGTTCCGAAGCCGCACCATCATAATAGGGATACAGAAACACCGTGGCCCCTTTCTTTGAGATAACTCTGCACTAGTGCGAGCCGCAAATGCCACTTCCAGCTTAGCTGTGCAGAAGAAGAACAACAAGAAGAAGAAATATCTCGAAATATGTCCGTCAGACCCCTTCCCTTGAGATATATCTGCAAATATCTCGGAAACGAAGCGAGCTATGGCAAAATGTTAAGAGACCTTTTTTGTAGAGAATTATGTTTCCTACAATTTATGTTCTATGATATTTTTTGATCAGAAGCGTAGTTTTCGAGATATATCAAGATATTTAAAAGTTCCGAAACCGCACCAACATAATAGAGATACAGAAACACCGTGGCCCCTTTCTTTGAGATAACTCTGCACTATTGCGAGCTGGAAATGCCACTTCCAGTTTAGCTGTGCAGAAGAAGAACAACAAGAAGAAGAAATATCTCGAAATATGTCCGTCAGGCCCCTTCCCTTGAGATAAATCTGCAAATATCTCGGAAACGAAGCGAGCTATGGCAAAATGTTAAGAGACCTTTTTTGTAGAGAATTAAGTTTCCTACTTTTTATGTTCTATGATATTTTTTGATCAGAAGCGTAGTTTTCGAGATATATCGAGATATTTAAAAGTTCCGAAGCCGCACCAACATAATAGAGATACAGAAACACCGTGGCCCCTTTCTTTGAGATAACTCTGCACTAGTGCGAGCCGCAAATGCCACTTCCAGCTTAGCTGTGCAGAAGAAGAACAACAAGAAGAAGAAATATCTCGAAATATGTCCGTCAGGCCCCTTCCCTTGAGATAAATATGCAAATATCTCGGAAACGAAGCGAGCTATGGCAAAATGTTAAGAGACCTTTTTTGTAGAGAATTAAGTTTCCTACTTTTTATGTTCTATGACATTTTTTGATCAGATGCGTAGTTCTCGAGATATATCAAGATATTTAAAAGTTCCGAAGCCGCACCTACATAATAGAGATACAGAAACACCGTGGCCTCTTTCTTTAAGATAACTCTGCACTATTGCGAGCTGCAAATGCCACTTCCAGCTTAGCTGTGCAGAGGAAGAACAACAAGAAGAAGAAATATCTCGAAATATGTCCGTCAGGCCAGTTCCTTTGAGCTGAATCTGCAAATATCTCGGAAACGAAGAGAGCTATGGCAAAATGTTAAGAGACCTTTTTTGTAGAGAATTAAGTTTCCTACTTTTTATGTTCGATGATATTTTTTGATCAGATGCGTAGTTCTCGAGATATATCAAGATATTTAAAAGTTCCGAGGCTGCACCAACATAATAGAGGTACAGAAACACCGTGGCCTCTTTCTTTGAGATAACTCTGCACTATTGCGAGCTGCAAATGCCACTTCGAGCTTAGCTGTGCAGAAGAAGAACAACAAGAAGAAGAAATATCTCGAAATATGTCCGTCAGGCCCCTTCCCTTGAGATAAATCTGCAAATATCTCGGAAACGAAGCGAGCTATGGCAAAATGTTAAGAGACCTTTTTTGTAGAGAATTAAGTTTCCTACTTTTTATGTTCCACGATATTTTTTGATCAGATGCGTAGTTCTCGAGATATATCAAGATATTTAAAAGTTCCGAAGCTGCACCAACATAATAGAGATACAGAAACACCGTGGCCCCTTTCTTTGAGATAACTCTGCACTAGTGCGAGCCGCAAATGCCACTTCCAGCTTAGCTGTGCAGAAGAAGAACAACAAGAAGAAGAAATATCTCGAAATATGTCCGTCAGGCCCCTTCCCTTGAGATAAATCTGCAAATGTCTCGGAAACGAAGCGAGCTATGGCAAAATGTTAAGAGACCTTTTTTGTAGAGAATTAAGTTTCCTACTTTTTATGTTCTATGATATTTTTTGATCAGATGCGTAGTTCTCGAGATATATCAAGATATTTAAAAGTTCCGAAGCCGCACCAACATAATAGAGATACAGAAACACCGTGGCCCCTTTCTTTGAGATAACTCTGCACTATTGCGAGCTGCAAATGCCACTTCCAGCTTAGCTGTGCAGAGGAAGAACAACAAGAAGAAGAAATATCTCGAGATATGTCCGTCAGGCCAGTTCCTTTGAGGTGAATCTGCAAATATCTCGGAAACGAAGCGATCTATGGCAAAATGTTAAGAGACGTTTTTTGTAGAGAATTATGTTTCCTACAATTTATGTTCTATGATATTTTTTGATCAGAAGCGTAGTTTTCGAGATATATCGAGATATTTAAAAGTTCCGAAGCCGCACCAACATAATAGGGATACAGAAACACCGTGGCCCCTTTCTTTGAGATAACTCTGCACTAGTGCGAGCCGCAAATGCCACTTCCAGCTTAGCTGTGCAGAAGAAGAACAACAAGAAGAAGAAATATTTCGAAATATGTCCGACAGGCCCCTTCCCTTGAGATAAATCTGCAAATATCTCGGAAACGAAGCGAGCTATGGCGAAATGTTAAGAGACCTTTTTTGTAGAGAATTAAGTTTCCTACTTTTTATCTTCTATGATATTTTTTGATCAGATGCGTAGTTCTCGAGATATATCAAGATATTTAAAAGTGCCGAAGCCGCACCAACATAATACAGATACAGAAACACCGTGGCCCCTTTCTTTGAGATAACTCTGCACTAGTGCGAGCCGCAAATGCCACTTCCAGCTTAGCTGTGCAGGAGAAGAACAACAAGAAGAAGAAATATCTCGATATATGTCCGTCAGGCCCCTTTCCTTGAGATAAATCTGCAAATATCTCGGAAACGAAGCGAGCTATGGCAAAATGTTAAGAGACCTTTTTTGTAGAGAATTAAGTTTCCTACTTTTTGTGTTCTATGATATTTTTTGATCAGATGCGTAGTTCTCGAGATATATCAAGATATTTAAAAGTTCCGAAGCCGCACCAACATAATAGAGATACAGAAACACCGTGGCCCCTTTCTTTGAGATAACTCTGCACTATTGCGAGCTGCAAATGCCACTTCCCGCTTAGCTGTGCAGAGGAAGAACAACAAGAAGAAGAAATATCTCGAAATATGTCCGTCAGGCCAGTTCCTTTGAGCTGAATCTGAAAATATCTCGGAAACGAAGCGAGCTATGGCAAAATGTTAAGAGACGTTTTTTGTAGAGAATTATGTTTCCTACAATTTATGTTCTATGATATTTTTTGATCAGAAGCGTAGTTTTCGAGATATATCGAGATACTTAAAAGTTCCGAAGCCGCACCAACATATTAGAGATACAGAAACACCGTGGCCCCTTTCTTTGAGATAACTGTGCACTAGTGCGAGCCGCAAATGCCACTTCCAGCTTAGCTGTGCAGAAGAAGAACAACAAGAAGAAGAAATATCTCGAAATATGTCCGTCAGGCCCCTTCCCTTGAGATAAATCTGCAAATATCTCGGAAACGAAGCGAGCTATGGCAAAATGTTAAGAGACCTTTTTTGTAGAGAATTATGTTTCCTACTTTTTATGTTCTATGATATTTTTTGATCAGACGCGTAGTTCTCGAGATATATAAAGATATTTTAAAGTTCCGAAGCCGCACCAACATAATACAGATACAGAAACACCGTGGCCCCTTTCTTTGAGATAACTCTGCACTAGTGCGAGCCGCAAATGCCACTTCCAGCTTAGCTGTGCAGAAGAAGAACAACAAGAAGAAGAAATATCTCGAAATATGTCCGTCAGGCCCCTTCCCTTGAGATAAATCTGCAAATATCTCGGAAACGAAGCGAGCTATGGCAAAATGTTAAGAGACCTTTTTTGTAGAGAATTAAGTTTCCTCCTTTTTATGTTCTATGATATTTTGTGATCAGATGCGTAGTTCTCGAGATATATCAAGATATTTAAAAGTTCCGAAGCCGCACCAACATAATAGGGATACAGAAACACCGTGGCCCCTTTCTTTGAGATAACTCTGCACTAGTGCAAGCCGCAAATGCCACTTCCAGCTTAGCTGTGCAGAAGAAGAACAACAAGAAGAAGAAATATCTCGAAATATGTCCGTCAGGCCCCTTCCCTTGAGATAAATCTGCAAATATCTCGGAAACGAAGCGAGCTATGGCAAAATGTTAAGAGACCTTTTTTGTAGAGAATTATGTTTCCTACCATTTATGTTCTATGATATTTTTTGATCAGAAGCGTAGTTTTCGAGATATATCTAGATATTTAAAAGTTACGAAGCCGCACCAACATAATAGAGATACAGAAACCCCGTGGCCCCTTTCTTTGAGATAACTCTGCAATAGTGCGAGCCGCAAATGCCACTTCCAGCTTAGCTGTGCAGAAGAAGAACAACAAGAAGAAGAAATATCTCGAAATATGTCCGTCAGGCCCCTTCCCTTGAGATAAATCTGCAAATATCTCGGAAACGAAGCGAGCTATGGCAAAATGTTAAGAGACCTTTTTTGTAGAGAATTAAGTTTCCTACTTTTTATGTTCTATGATATTTTTTGACCAGATGCGTAGTTCTCGAGATATATCAAGATATTTAAAAGTTCCGAAGCCGCACCAACATAATACAGATACAGAAACACCGTGGCCCCTTTCTTTGAGATAACTCTGCACTAGTGCGAGCCGCAAATGCCACTTCCAGCTTAGCTGTGCAGAAGAAGAACAACAAGAAGAAGAAGTATCTCGAAATATGTCCGTCAGGCCCCTTCCCTTGAGATAAATCTGCAAATATCTCGGAAACGAAGCGAGCTATGGCAAAATGTTAAGAGACCTTTTTTGTAGAGAATTAAGTTTCCTACTTTTTATGTTCTATGATATTTTTTGATCAGATGCGTAGTTCTCGAGATATATCAAGATATTTAAAAGTTCCGAAGCCGCACCAACATAATAGAGATACAGAAACACCGTGGCTCCTTTCTTTGAGATAACTCTGCACTATTGCGAGCTGGAAATGCCACTTCCAGTTTAGCTGTGCAGAAGAAGAACAACAAGAAGAAGAAATATCTCGAAATATGTCCGTTAGGCCCCTTCCCTTGAGATAAATCTGCAAATATCTCGGAAACGAAGCGAGCTATGGCAAAATGTTAAGAGACCTTTTTTGTAGAGAATTATGTTTCCTACTTTTTATGTTCTATGATATTTTTTGATCAGACGCGTAGTTCTCGAGATATATAAAGATATTTTAAAGTTCCGAAGCCGCACCAACATAATACAGATACAGAAACACCGTGGCCCCTTTCTTTGAGATAACTCTGCACTAGTGCGAGCCGCAAATGCCACTTCCAGCTTAGCTGTGCAGAAGAAGAACAACAAGAAGAAGAAATATCTCGAAATATGTCCGTCAGGCCCCTTCCCTTGAGATAAATCTGCAAATATCTCGGAAACGAAGCGAGCTATGGCAAAATGTTAAGAGACCTTTTTTGTAGAGAATTAAGTTTCCTCCTTTTTATGTTCTATGATATTTTGTGATCAGATGCGTAGTTCTCGAGATATATCAAGATATTTAAAAGTTCCGAAGCCGCACCAACATAATAGGGATACAGAAACACCGTGGCCCCTTTCTTTGAGATAACTCTGCACTAGTGCAAGCCGCAAATGCCACTTCCAGCTTAGCTGTGCAGAAGAAGAACAACAAGAAGAAGAAATATCTCGAAATATGTCCGTCAGGCCCCTTCCCTTGAGATAAATCTGCAAATATCTCGGAAACGAAGCGAGCTATGGCAAAATGTTAAGAGACCTTTTTTGTGGAGAATTATGTTTCCTACCATTTATGTTCTATGATATTTTTTGATCAGAAGCGTAGTTTTCGAGATATATCTAGATATTTAAAAGTTACGAAGCCGCACCAACATAATAGAGATACAGAAACACCGTGGCCCCTTTCTTTGAGATAACTCTGCACTATTGCGAGCTGGAAATGCCACTTCCAGTTTAGCTGTGCAGAAGAAGAACAACAAGAAGAAGAAATATCTCGAAATATGTCCGTTAGGCCCCTTCCCTTGAGATAAATCTGCAAATATCTCGGAAACGAAGCGAGCTATGGCAAAATGTTAAGAGACCTTTTTTGTAGAGAATTAAGTTTCCTACTTTTTATGTTCTATGATATTTTTTGATCAGATGCGCAGTTCTCGAGATATATCAAGATATTTAAAAGTTCCGAAGCCGCACCAACATAATAGAGATACAGAAACACCGTGGCCCCTTTCTTTGAGATAACTCTGCACTATTGCGAGCTGTAAATGCCACTTCCAGCTTAGCTGTGCAGAAGAAGAACAACAAGAAGAAGAAATATCTCGAAATATGTCCGTCAGGCCCCTGCCCTTGAGATATATCTGCAAATATCTCGGAAACGAAGCGAGCTATGGCAAAATGTTGAGAGACCTTTTTTGTAGAGAATTATGTTTCCTACAATTTATGGGCTATGATATTTTTTGATCAGAAGCGTATTTTTCGAGATATATCGAGATATTTAAAAGTTCCGAAGCCGCACCAACATAATAGAGATACAGAAACACCGTGGCCCCTTTCATTGAGATAACTCTGCACTATTGCGAGCTGCAAATGCCACTTCCAGCTTAGCTGTGCAGAGGAAGAACAACAAGAAAAAGAAGTATCTCGAAATATGTCCGTCAGGCCCGTTCCTTTGAGCTGAATCTGCAAATATCTCGGAAACGAAGCGAGCTATGGCAAAATGTTAAGAGACGTTTTTTGTAGAGAATTATGTTTCCTACAATTTATGTTCTATGATATTTTTTGATCAGAAGCGTAGTTTTCGAGATATATCGAGATATTTAAAAGTTCCGAAGCCGCACCAACATAATAGAGATACAGAAACACCGTGGTCCCTTTCTTTGAGATAACTCTGCACTAGTGCGAGCCGCAAATGCCACTTCCAGCTTAGCTGTGCAGAAGAAGAACAACAAGAAGAAGAAATATCTCGAAATATGTCCGACAGGCCCCTTCCCTTGAGATAAATCTGCAAATATCTCGGAAACGAAGCGAGCTATGGCGAAATGTTAAGAGACCTTTTTTGTAGAGAATTAAGTTTCCTACTTTTTATGTTCTATGATATTTTTTGATCAGATGCGTAGTTCTCGAGATATATCAAGATATTTAAAAGTTCCGAAGCCGCACCAACATAATAGAGATACAGAAACACCGTGGCTCCTTTCTTTGAGATAACTCTGCACTATTGCGAGCTGGAAATGCCACTTCCAGTTTAGCTGTGCAGAAGAAGAACAACAAGAAGAAGAAATATCTCGAAATATGTCCGTTAGGCCCCTTCCCTTGAGATAAATCTGCAAATATCTCGGAAACGACGCGAGCTATGGCAAAATGTTAAGAGACCTTTTTTGTAGAGAATTATGTTTCCTACAATTTATGTTCTACGATATTTTTTGATCAGAAGCGTAGTTTTCGAGATATATCAAGATATTTAAAAGTTCCGAAACCGCACCAACATAATAGAGATACAGAAACACCGTGGCCCCTTTCTTTGAGATAACTCTGCACTATTGCGAGCTGGAAATGCCACTTCCAGTTTAGCTGTGCAGAAGAAGAACAACAAGAAGAAGAAATATCTCGAAATATGTCCGTTAGGCCCCTTCCCTTGAGATAAATCTGCAAATATCTCGGAAACGAAGCGAGCTATGGCAAAATGTTAAGAGACCTTTTTTGTAGAGAATTAAGTTTCCTACTTTTTATGTTCTATGATATTTTTTGATCAGACGCGTAGTTCTCGAGATATATAAAGATATTTTAAAGTTCCGAAGCCGCACCAACATAATACAGATACAGAAACACCGTGGCCCCTTTCTTTGAGATAACTCTGCACTAGTGCGAGCCGCAAATGCCACTTCCAGCTTAGCTGTGCAGAAGAAGAACAACAAGAAGAAGAAATATCTCGAAATATGTCCGTTAGGCCCCTTCCCTTGAGATAAATCTGCAAATATCTCGGAAACGAAGCGAGCTATGGCAAAATGTTAAGAGACCTTTTTTGTAGAGAATTAAGTTTCCTACTTTTTATGTTCTATGATATTTTTTGACCAGATGCGTAGTTCTCGAGATATATCAAGATATTTAAAAGTTCCGAAGCCGCACCAACATAATAGAGATACAGAAACACCGTGGCTCCTTTCTTTGAGATAACTCTGCACTATTGCGAGCTGGAAATGCCACTTCCAGTTTAGCTGTGCAGAAGAAGAACAACAAGAAGAAGAAATATCTCGAAATATGTCCGTTAGGCCCCTTCCCTTGAGATAAATCTGCAAATATCTCGGAAACGAAGCGAGCTATGGCAAAATGTTAAGAGACCTTTTTTGTAGAGAATTATGTTTCCTACTTTTTATGTTCTATGATATTTTTTGATCAGACGCGTAGTTCTCGAGATATATAAAGATATTTTAAAGTTCCGAAGCCGCACCAACATAATACAGATACAGAAACACCGTGGCCCCTTTCTTTGAGATAACTCTGCACTAGTGCGAGCCGCAAATGCCACTTCCAGCTTAGCTGTGCAGAAGAAGAACAACAAGAAGAAGAAATATCTCGAAATATGTCCGTCAGGCCCCTTCCCTTGAGATAAATCTGCAAATATCTCGGAAACGAAGCGAGCTATGGCAAAATGTTAAGAGACCTTTTTTGTAGAGAATTAAGTTTCCTCCTTTTTATGTTCTATGATATTTTGTGATCAGATGCGTAGTTCTCGAGATATATCAAGATATTTAAAAGTTCCGAAGCCGCACCAACATAATAGGGATACAGAAACACCGTGGCCCCTTTCTTTGAGATAACTCTGCACTAGTGCAAGCCGCAAATGCCACTTCCAGCTTAGCTGTGCAGAAGAAGAACAACAAGAAGAAGAAATATCTCGAAATATGTCCGTCAGGCCCCTTCCCTTGAGATAAATCTGCAAATATCTCGGAAACGAAGCGAGCTATGGCAAAATGTTAAGAGACCTTTTTTGTGGAGAATTATGTTTCCTACCATTTATGTTCTATGATATTTTTTGATCAGAAGCGTAGTTTTCGAGATATATCTAGATATTTAAAAGTTACGAAGCCGCACCAACATAATAGAGATACAGAAACACCGTGGCCCCTTTCTTTGAGATAACCTTGCACTATTGCGAGCTGGAAATGCCACTTCCAGTTTAGCTGTGCAGAAGAAGAACAACAAGAAGAAGAAATATCTCGAAATATGTCCGTTAGGCCCCTTCCCTTGAGATAAATCTGCAAATATCTCGGAAACGAAGCGAGCTATGGCAAAATGTTAAGAGACCTTTTTTGTAGAGAATTAAGTTTCCTACTTTTTATGTTCTATGATATTTTTTGATCAGATGCGCAGTTCTCGAGATATATCAAGATATTTAAAAGTTCCGAAGCCGCACCAACATAATAGAGATACAGAAACACCGTGGCCCCTTTCTTTGAGATAACTCTGCACTATTGCGAGCTGTAAATGCCACTTCCAGCTTAGCTGTGCAGAAGAAGAACAACAAGAAGAAGAAATATCTCGAAATATGTCCGTCAGGCCCCTGCCCTTGAGATATATCTGCAAATATCTCGGAAACGAAGCGAGCTATGGCAAAATGTTGAGAGACCTTTTTTGTAGAGAATTATGTTTCCTACAATTTATGTTCTATGATATTTTTTGATCAGAAGCGTATTTTTCGAGATATATCGAGATATTTAAAAGTTCCGAAGCCGCACCAACATAATAGAGATACAGAAACACCGTGGCCCCTTTCATTGAGATAACTCTGCACTATTGCGAGCTGCAAATGCCACTTCCAGCTTAGCTGTGCAGAGGAAGAACAACAAGAAAAAGAAGTATCTCGAAATATGTCCGTCAGGCCCGCTCCTTTGAGCTGAATCTGCAAATATCTCGGAAACGAAGCGAGCTATGGCAAAATGTTAAGAGACGTTTTTTGTAGAGAATTATGTTTCCTACAATTTATGTTCTATGATATTTTTTGATCAGAAGCGTAGTTTTCGAGATATATCGAGATATTTAAAAGTTCCGAAGCCGCACCAACATAATAGAGATACAGAAACACCGTGGTCCCTTTCTTTGAGATAACTCTGCACTAGTGCGAGCCGCAAATGCCACTTCCAGCTTAGCTGTGCAGAAGAAGAACAACAAGAAGAAGAAATATCTCGAAATATGTCCGACAGGCCCCTTCCCTTGAGATAAATCTGCAAATATCTCGGAAACGAAGCGAGCTATGGCGAAATGTTAAGAGACCTTTTTTGTAGAGAATTAAGTTTCCTACTTTTTATGTTCTATGATATTTTTTGATCAGATGCGTAGTTCTCGAGATATATCAAGATATTTAAAAGTTCCGAAGCCGCACCAACATAATAGAGATACAGAAACACCGTGGCTCCTTTCTTTGAGATAACTCTGCACTATTGCGAGCTGGAAATGCCACTTCCAGTTTAGCTGTGCAGAAGAAGAACAACAAGAAGAAGAAATATCTCGAAATATGTCCGTTAGGCCCCTTCCCTTGAGATAAATCTGCAAATATCTCGGAAACGACGCGAGCTATGGCAAAATGTTAAGAGACCTTTTTTGTAGAGAATTATGTTTCCTACAATTTATGTTCTACGATATTTTTTGATCAGAAGCGTAGTTTTCGAGATATATCAAGATATTTAAAAGTTCCGAAACCGCACCAACATAATAGAGATACAGAAACACCGTGGCCCCTTTCTTTGAGATAACTCTGCACTATTGCGAGCTGGAAATGCCACTTCCAGTTTAGCTGTGCAGAAGAAGAACAACAAGAAGAAGAAATATCTCGAAATATGTCCGTTAGGCCCCTTCCCTTGAGATAAATCTGCAAATATCTCGGAAACGAAGCGAGCTATGGCAAAATGTTAAGAGACCTTTTTTGTAGAGAATTAAGTTTCCTACTTTTTATGTTCTATGATATTTTTTGATCAGATGCGCAGTTCTCGAGATATATCAAGATAATTAAAAGTTCCGAAGCCGCACCAACATAATAGAGATACAGAAACACCGTGGCCCCTTTCTTTGAGATAACTCTGCAATACTGCGAGCCGCAAATGCCACTTCCAGCTTAGCTGTGCAGAAGAAGAACAACAAGAAGAAGAAATATCTCGAAATATGTCCGTTAGGCCCCTTCCCTTAAGATAAATCTGCAAATATCTCGGAAACGAAGCGAGCTATGGCAACATGTTGAGAGACCTTTTTTGTAGAGAATTAAGTTTCCTACTTTTTATGTTCTATGATATTTTTTGATCAGATGCGTAGTTCTCGAGATATATCAAGATATTTAAAAGTTCCGAAGCCGCACCAACATAATAGAGATACAGAAACACCGTGGCTCCTTTCTTTGAGATAACTCTGCACTATTGCGAGCTGGAAATGCCACTTCCAGTTTAGCTGTGCAGAAGAAGAACAACAAGAAGAAGAAATATCTCGAAATATGTCCGTTAGGCCCCTTCCCTTGAGATAAATCTGCAAATATCTCGGAAACGACGCGAGCTATGGCAAAATGTTAAGAGACCTTTTTTGTAGAGAATTATGTTTCCTACAATTTATGTTCTACGATATTTTTTGATCAGAAGCGTAGTTTTCGAGATATATCAAGATATTTAAAAGTTCCGAAACCGCACCAACATAATAGAGATACAGAAACACCGTGGCCCCTTTCTTTGAGATAACTCTGCACTATTGCGAGCTGGAAATGCCACTTCCAGTTTAGCTGTGCAGAAGAAGAACAACAAGAAGAAGAAATATCTCGAAATATGTCCGTTAGGCCCCTTCCCTTGAGATAAATCTGCAAATATCTCGGAAACGAAGCGAGCTATGGCAAAATGTTAAGAGACCTTTTTTGTAGAGAATTAAGTTTCCTACTTTTTATGTTCTATGATATTTTTTGATCAGATGCGCAGTTCTCGAGATATATCAAGATAATTAAAAGTTCCGAAGCCGCACCAACATAATAGAGATACAGAAACACCGTGGCCCCTTTCTTTGAGATAACTCTGCAATACTGCGAGCCGCAAATGCCACTTCCAGCTTAGCTGTGCAGAAGAAGAACAACAAGAAGAAGAAATATCTCGAAATATGTCCGTTAGGCCCCTTCCCTTAAGATAAATCTGCAAATATCTCGGAAACGAAGCGAGCTATGGCAACATGTTGAGAGACCTTTTTTGTAGAGAATTAAGTTTCCTACTTTTTATGTTCTATGATATTTTTTGATCAGATGCGTAGTTCTCGAGATATATCAAGATATTTAAAAGTTCCGAAGCCGCACCAACATAATAGAGATACAGTAAAACCGTGGCCCCTCTCTTTGAGATAACTCTGCACTATTGCGAGCTGCAAATGCCACTTCCAGCTTAGCTGTGCAGAAGAAGAACAACAAGAAGAAGAAATATCTCGAAATATGTCCGTCAGGCCCCTTCCCTTGAGATAAATCTGCAAATATCTCGGAAACGAAGCGAGCTATGGCAAAATGTTCAGAGACCTTTTTTGTAGAGAATTAAGTTTCCTACTTTTTATGTTCTATGATATTTTTTGATCAGATGCGTAGTTCTCGAGATATATCAAGATATTTAAAAGTTCCGAAGCCGCACCAACATAATAGAGATACAGAAACACCGTGGCTCCTTTCTTTGAGATAACTCTGCACTGTTGCGAGCTGGAAATGCCACTTCCAGTTTAGCTGTGCAGAAGAAGAACAACAAGAAGAAGAAATATCTCGAAATATGTCCGTTAGGCCCCTTCCCTTGAGATAAATCTGCAAATATCTCGGAAACGAAGCGAGCTATGGCAAAATGTTAAGAGACCTTTTTTGTAGAGAATTAAGTTTCCTACTTTTTATGTTCTATGATATTTTTTGATCAGATGCGTAGTTCTCGAGATATATCAAGATATTTAAAAGTTCCGAAGCCGCACCAACATAATAGAGATACAGAAACACCGTGGCCCCTTTCTTTGAGATAACTCTGCACTATTGCGAGCTGGAAATGCCACTTCCAGTTTAGCTGTGCAGAGGAAGAACAACAAGAAGAAGAAATAACTCGAAATATGTCCGTTAGGCCCCTTCCCTTGAGATAAATCTGCAAATATCTCGGAAACGAAGCGAGCTATGGCAAAATGTTAAGAGACCTTTTTTGTAGAGAATTAAGTTTCCTACTTTTTATGTTCTATGATATTTTTTGATCAGATGCGCAGTTCTCGAGATATATCAAGATATTTAAAAGTTCCGAAGCCGCACCAACATAATAGAGATACAGAAACACCGTGGCCCCTTTCTTTGAGATAACTCTGCACTATTGCGAGCTGGAAATGCCACTTCCAGTTTAGCTGTGCAGAGGAAGAACAACAAGAAGAAGAAATAACTCGAAATATGTCCGTTAGGCCCCTTCCCTTGAGATAAATCTGCAAATATCTCGGAAACGAAGCGAGCTATGGCAAAATGTTAAGAGACCTTTTTTGTAGAGAATTAAGTTTCCTACTTTTTATGTTCTATGATATTTTTTGATCAGATGCGCAGTTCTCGAGATATATCAAGATATTTAAAAGTTCCGAAGCCGCACCAACATAATAGAGATACAGAAACACCGTGGCCCCTTTCTTTGAGATAACTCTGCACTATTGCGAGCTGTAAATGCCACTTCCAGCTTAGCTGTGCAGAAGAAGAACAACAAGAAGAAGAAATATCTCGAAATATGTCCGTCAGGCCCCTTCCCTTGAGATATATCTGCAAATATCTCGGAAACGAAGCGAGCTATGACAAAATGTTAAGAGACCTTTTTTGTAGAGAATTATGTTTCCTACAATTTATGTTCTATGATATTTTTTGATCAGAAGCGTAGTTTTCGAGATATATCGAGATATTTAAAAGTTCCGAAGCCGCACCAACATAATAGAGATACAGAAACACCGTGGCCCCTTTCTTTGAGATAACTCTGCACTAGTGCGAGCCGCAAATGCCACTTCCAGCTTAGCTGTGCAGAAGAAGAACAACAAGAAGAAGAAATATCTCGAAATGTCCGTCAGGCCCCTTCCCTTGAGATAAATCTGCAAATATCTCGGAAACGAAGCGAGCTATGGCAAAATGTTAAGAGACCTTTTTTGTAGAGAATTAAGTTTCCTACTTTTTATGTTCTATGATATTTTTTGATCAGATGCGTAGTTCTCGAGATATATCAAGATATTTAAAAGTTCCGAAGCCGCACCAACATAATAGAGATACAGAAACACCGTGGCCCCATTCTTTGAGATAACTCTGCACTATTGCGAGCTGCAAATGCCACTTCCAGCTTAGCTGTGCAGAAGAAGAACAACAAGAAGAAGAAATATCTCGAAATATGTCCGTCAGGCCCCTTCCCTTGAGATATATCTGCAAATATCTCGGAAGCGAAGCGAGCTATGGCAAAATGTTAAGAGACCTTTTTTGTAGAGAATTAAGTTTCCTACTTTTTATGTTCTATGATATTTTTTGATCAGATGCGTAGTTCTCGAGATATATCGAGATATTTAAAAGTTCCGAAGCCGCACCAACATAATAGGGATACAGAAACACCGTGGCCCCTTTCTTTGAGATAACTCTGCACTAGTGCGAGCCGCAAATGCCACTTCCAGCTTAGCTGTGCAGAAGAAGAACAACAAGAAGAAGAAATATCTCGAAATATGTCCGTCAGGCCCCTTCCCTTGAGATATATCTGCAAATATCTCGGAAACGAAGCGAGCTATGACAAAATGTTAAGAGAGCTTTTTTGTAGAGAATTATGTTTCCTACAATTTATGTTCTATGATATTTTTTGATCAGAAGCGTAGTTTTCGAGATATATCGAGATATTTAAAAGTTCCGAAGCCGCACCAACATAATAGAGATACAGAAACACCGTGGCCCCTTTCTTTGAGATAACTCTGCACTAGTGCGAGCCGCAAATGCCACTTCCAGCTTAGCTGTGCAGAAGAAGAACAACAAGAAGAAGAAATATCTCGAAATATGTCCGTCAGGCCCCTTCCCTTGAGATAAATCTGCAAATATCTCGGAAACGAAGCGAGCTATGGCAAAATGTTAAGAGACCTTTTTTGTAGAGAATTAAGTTTCCTACTTTTTATGTTCTATGATATTTTTTGATCAGATGCGTAGTTCTCGAGATATATCAAGATATTTAAAAGTTCCGAAGCCGCACCAACATAATAGAGATACAGAAACACCGTGGCCCCTTTCTTTGAGATAACTCTGCACTATTGCGAGCTGCAAATGCCACTTCCAGCTTAGCTGTGCAGAAGAAGAACAACAAGAAGAAGAAATATCTCGAAATATGTCCGTCAGGCCCCTTCCCTTGAGATATATCTGCAAATATCTCGGAAACGAAGCGAGCTATGGCAAAATGTTAAGAGACCTTTTTTGTAGAGAATTATGTTTCCTACAATTTATGTTCTATGATATTTTTTGATCAGACGCGTAGCTCTCGATATATATCAAGATATTTAAAAGTTCCGAAGCCGCTCCAACATAATAGAGATACAGAAACAGCGTGGCCCCTTTCTTTGAGATATCTCTGCACTATTGCGAGCTGCAAATGCCACTTCCAGCTTAGCTGCGCAGAAGAAGAACAACAAGAAGAAGAAATATCTCGAAATATGTCCGTCAGGCCCCTTCCCTTGAGATAAATCTGCAAATATCTCGGAAACGAAGCGAGCTATGGCAAAATGTTAAGAGACCTTATTTGTAGAGAATTAAGTTTCCTACTTTTTATGTTCTATGATATTTTTTGATCAGATGCGTAGTTCTCGAGATATATCAAGATATTTAAAAGTTCCGAAACCGCACCAACATAATAGAGATACAGAAACACCGTGGCCCCTTTCTTTGAGATAACTCTGCACTATTGCGAGCTGTAAATGCCACTTCCAGCTTAGCTGTGCAGAAGAAGAACAACAAGAAGAAGAAATATCTCGAAATATGTCGGTCAGGCCCCTTCCCTTGAGATAAATCTGCAAATATCTCGGAAACGAAGCGAGCTATGGCAAAATGTTAAGAGACCTTTTTTGTAGAGAATTAAGTTTCCTACTTTTTATGTTCTATGATATTTTTTGATCAGATGCGCAGTTCTCGAGATATATCAAGATAATTAAAAGTTCCGAAGCCGCACCAACATAATAGAGATACAGAAACACCGTGGCCCCTTTCTTTGAGATAACTCTGCAATACTGCGAGCCGCAAATGCCACTTCCAGCTTAGCTGTGCAGAAGAAGAACAACAAGAAGAAGAAATATCTCGAAATATGTCCGTTAGGCCCCTTCCCTTAAGATAAATCTGCAAATATCTCGGAAACGAAGCGAGCTATGGCAAAATGTTGAGAGACCTTTTTTGTAGAGAATTAAGTTTCCTACTTTTTATGTTCTATGATATTTTTTGATCAGATGCGTAGTTCTCGAGATATATCAAGATATTTAAAAGTTCCGAAGCCGCACCAACATAATAGAGATACAGTAAAACCGTGGCCCCTCTCTTTGAGATAACTCTGCACTATTGCGAGCTGCAAATGCCACTTCCAGCTTAGCTGTGCAGAAGAAGAACAACAAGAAGAAGAAATATCTCGAAATATGTCCGTCAGGCCCCTTCCCTTGAGATAAATCTGCAAATATCTCGGAAACGAAGCGAGCTATGGCAAAATGTTAAGAGACCTTTTTTGTAGAGAATTAAGTTTCCTACTTTTTATGTTCTATGATATTTTTTGATCAGATGCGTAGTTCTCGAGATATATCAAGATATTTAAAAGTTCCGAAGCCGCACCAACATAATAGAGATACAGAAACACCGTGGCTCCTTTCTTTGAGATAACTCTGCACTGTTGCGAGCTGGAAATGCCACTTCCAGTTTAGCTGTGCAGAAGAAGAACAACAAGAAGAAGAAATATCTCGAAATATGTCCGTTAGGCCCCTTCCCTTGAGATAAATCTGCAAATATCTCGGAAACGAAGCGAGCTATGGCAAAATGTTAAGAGACCTTTTTTGTAGAGAATTAAGTTTCCTACTTTTTATGTTCTATGATATTTTTTGATCAGATGCGTAGTTCTCGAGATATATCAAGATATTTAAAAGTTCCGAAGCCGCACCAACATAATAGAGATACAGAAACACCGTGGCCCCTTTCTTTGAGATAACTCTGCACTATTGCGAGCTGGAAATGCCACTTCCAGTTTAGCTGTGCAGAGGAAGAACAACAAGAAGAAGAAATAACTCGAAATATGTCCGTTAGGCCCCTTCCCTTGAGATAAATCTGCAAATATCTCGGAAACGAAGCGAGCTATGGCAAAATGTTAAGAGACCTTTTTTGTAGAGAATTAAGTTTCCTACTTTTTATGTTCTATGATATTTTTTGATCAGATGCGCAGTTCTCGAGATATATCAAGATATTTAAAAGTTCCGAAGCCGCACCAACATAATAGAGATACAGAAACACCGTGGCCCCTTTCTTTGAGATAACTCTGCACTATTGCGAGCTGTAAATGCCACTTCCAGCTTAGCTGTGCAGAAGAAGAACAACAAGAAGAAGAAATATCTCGAAATATGTCCGTCAGGCCCCTTCCCTTGAGATATATCTGCAAATATCTCGGAAACGAAGCGAGCTATGACAAAATGTTAAGAGACCTTTTTTGTAGAGAATTATGTTTCCTACAATTTATGTTCTATGATATTTTTTGATCAGAAGCGTAGTTTTCGAGATATATCGAGATATTTAAAAGTTCCGAAGCCGCACCAACATAATAGAGATACAGAAACACCGTGGCCCCTTTCTTTGAGATAACTCTGCACTAGTGCGAGCCGCAAATGCCACTTCCAGCTTAGCTGTGCAGAAGAAGAACAACAAGAAGAAGAAATATCTCGAAATATGTCCGTCAGGCCCCTTCCCTTGAGATAAATCTGCAAATATCTCGGAAACGAAGCGAGCTATGGCAAAATGTTAAGAGACCTTATTTGTAGAGAATTAAGTTTCCTACTTTTTATGTTCTATGATATTTTTTCATCAGATGCGTAGTTCTCGAGATATATCAAGATATTTAAAAGTTCCGAAACCGCACCAACATAATAGAGATACAGAAACACCGTGGCCCCTTTCTTTGAGATAACTCTGCACTATTGCGAGCTGTAAATGCCACTTCCAGCTTAGCTGTGCAGAAGAAGAACAACAAGAAGAAGAAATATCTCGAAATATGTCGGTCAGGCCCCTTCCCTTGAGATAAATCTGCAAATATCTCGGAAACGAAGCGAGCTATGGCAAAATGTTAAGAGACCTTTTTTGTAGAGAATTAAGTTTCCTACTTTTTATGTTCTATGATATTTTTTGATCCGAAGCGTAGTTTTCGAGATATATCGAGATATTTAAAAGTTCCGAAGCCGCACCAACATAATAGAGATACAGAAACACCGTGGCCCCTCTCTTTGAGATAACTCTGCACTATTGCGAGCTGGAAATGCCACTTCCAGTTTAGCTGTGCAGAAGAAGGACAACAAGAAGAAGAAATATCTCGAAATATGTCCGTTAGGCCCCTTCCCTTGAGATAAATCTGCAAATATCTCGGAAACGAAGCGACCTATGGCAAAATGTTAAGAGACCTTTTTTGTAGAGAATTAAGTTTCCTACTTTTTATGTTCTATGATATTTTTTGATCAGATGCGTAGTTCTCGAGATATATCAAGATATTTAAAAGTTCCGAAGCCGCACCAACATAATAGAGATACAGAAACACCGTGGCCCCTTTCTTTGAGATAACTCTGCACTATTGCGAGCTGGAAATGCCACTTCCAGCTTAGCTGTGCAGAAGAAGAACAACAAGAAGAAGAAATATCTCGAAATATGTCCGTCAGGCCCCTGCCCTTGAGATATATCTGCAAATATCTCGGAAACGAAGCGAGCTATGGCAAAATGTTGAGAGACCTTTTTTCTAGCGAATTATGTTTCCTACAATTTATGTTCTATGATATTTTTTGATCAGAAGCGTAGTTTTCGAGATATATCGAGATATTTAAAAGTTCCGAAGCCGCACCAACATAATAGAGATACAGAAACACCGTGGCCCCTTTCTTTGAGATAACTCTGCAATAGTGCGAGCCGCAAATGCCACTTCCAGCTTAGCTGTGCAGAAGAAGAACAACAAGAAGAAGAAATATCTCGAAATATGTCCGTCAGGCCCCTTCCCTTGTGATAAATCTGCAAATATCTCGGAAACGAAGCGAGCTATGGCAAAATGTTAAGAGACCTATTTTGTAGAGAATTAAGTTTCCTACTTTTTATGTTCTATGATATTTTTTGATCAGATGCGTAGTTCTCGAGATATATCGAGATATTTAAAAGTTCCGAAGCCGCACCAACATAATAGGGATACAGAAACACCGTGGCCCCTTTCTTTGAGATAACTCTGCACTAGTGCGAGCCGCAAATGCCACTTCCAGCTTAGCTGTGCAGAGGAAGAACAACAAGAAGAAGAAATATCTCGAAATATGTCCGTCAGGCCAGTTCCTTTGAGCTGAATCGGCAAATATCTCGGAAACGAAGCGAGCTATGGCAAAATGTTAAGATACGTTTTTTGTAGAGAATTATGTTTCCTACAATTTATGTTCTATGATATTTTTTGATCCGAAGCGTAGTTTTCGAGATATATCGAGATATTTAAAAGTTCCGAAGCCGCACCAACATAATAGAGATACAGAAACACCGTGGCCCCTCTCTTTGAGATAACTCTGCACTATTGCGAGCTGGAAATGCCACTTCCAGTTTAGCTGTGCAGAAGAAGGACA
This sequence comes from Osmia lignaria lignaria, assembly GCF_051020975.1. Lineage (NCBI taxonomy): Eukaryota > Metazoa > Arthropoda > Insecta > Hymenoptera > Megachilidae > Osmia > Osmia lignaria. The sequence goes on along the minus strand of NW_027478167.1, from coordinate 3,308,918 downwards.
ACAAGAAGAAGAAATATCTCGAAATATGTCCGTTAGGCCCCTTCCCTTGAGATAAATCTGCAAATATCTCGGAAACGAAGCGACCTATGGCAAAATGTTAAGAGACCTTTTTTGTAGAGAATTAAGTTTCCTACTTTTTATGTTCTATGATATTTTTTGATCAGATGCGTAGTTCTCGAGATATATCAAGATATTTAAAAGTTCCGAAGCCGCACCAACATAATAGAGATACAGAAACGCCGTGGCCCCTTTCTTTGAGATAACTCTGCACTATTGCGAGCTGCAAATGCCACTTCCAGCTTAGCAGTGCAGAGGAAGAACAACAAGAAGAAGAAATATCTCGAAATATGTCCGTCAGGCCAGTTCCTTTGAGATGAATCTGCAAATATCTCGGAAACGAAGCGAGCTATGGCAAAATGTTAAGAGACGTTTTTTATAGAGAATTATGTTTCCTACAATTTATGTTCTATGATATTTTTTGATCAGAAGCGTAGTTTTCGAGATACATCGAGATATTAGAAAGTTCCGAATCCGCACCAACATAATAGAGATACAGAAACACCGTGGCCCCTTTCTTTGAGATAACTCTGCACTAGTGCGAGCCGCAAATGCCACTTCCAGCTTAGCTGTGCAGAAGAAGAACAACAAGAAGAAGAAATATCTCGAAATATGTCCGTCAGGCCCCTTCCCTTGAGATATATCTGCAAATATCTCGGAAACGAAGCGAGCTATGGCAAAATATCGAGAGACCTTTTTTGTAGAGAATTATGTTTCCTACAATTTATGTTCTATGATATTTTTTGATCAGAAGCGTAGTTTTCGAGATATATCGAGATATTTAAAAGTTCCGAAGCCGCACCAACATAATAGAGATACAGAAACACCGTGGCCCCTTTCGTTGAGATAACTCTGCACTAGTGCGAGCCGCAAATGCCACTTCCAGCTTAGCTGTGCAGAAGAAGAACAACAAGAAGAAGAAATATCTCGAAATATGTCCGTCAGGCCCCTTCCCTTGAGATAAATCTGCACATATCTCGGAAACCAAGCGAGCTATGGCAAAATGTTAAGAGACGTTTTTTGTAGAGAATTATGTTTCCTACTATTTATGTTCTATGATATTTTTTGATCCGAAGCGTAGTTTTCGAGATATATCGAGATATTTAAAAGTTCCGAAGCCGCACCAACATAATAGGGATACAGAAACACCGTGGCCCCTTTCTTTGAGATAACTCTGCACTAGTGCGAGCCGCAAATGCCACTTCCAGCTTAGCTGTGCAGAAGAAGAACAACAAGAAGAAGAAATATCTCGAAATATGTCCGTCAGGCCCCTTCCCTTGAGATAAATCTGCAAATATCTCGGAAACGAAGCGAGCTATGGCAAAATGCTAAGAGACCTTTTTTGTAGAGAATTAAGTTTCCTACTTTTTATGTTCTATGATATTTTTTGATCTGATGCGTAGTTCTCGAGATATATCAAGATATTTAAAAGTTCCGAAGCCGCACCAACATAATAGAGATACAGAAACACCGTGGCCCCTCTCTTTGAGATAACTCTGCACTATTGCGAGCTGGAAATGCCACTTCCAGTTTAGCTGTGCAGAAGAAGAACAGCAAGAAGCAAAAATATCTCGAAATATGTCCGTTAGGCCCCTTCCCTTGAGATAAATCTGCAAATATCTCGGAAACCAAGCGAGCTATGGCAAAATGTTAAGAGACCTTTTTTGTAGAGAAGTATGTTTCCTACAATTTATGTTCTATGATATTTTTTGATCAGAAGCGTAGTTTTCGAGATATATCGAGATATTTAAAAGTTCCGAAGCCGCACCAACATAATAGAGATACAGAAACACCGTGGCCCCTTTCTTTGAGATAACTCTGCACTAGTGCGAGCCGCAAATGCCACTTCCAGCTTAGCTGTGCAGAAGAAGAACAACAAGAAGAAGAAATATCTCGAAATATGTCGGTCAGGCCCCTTCCCTTGAGATAAATCTGCAAATATCTCGGAAACGAAGCGAGCTATGGCAAAATGTTAAGAGACCTTTTTTGTAGAGAATTAAGTTTCCTACTTTTTATGTTCTATGATATTTTTTGATCAGATGCGTAGTTCTCGAGATATATCAAGATATTTAAAAGTTTCGAAGCCGCACCAACATAATAGAGATACAGAAACACCGTGGCCCCTTTCTTTGAGATAACTCTGCACTATTGCGAGCTGCAAATGCCACTTCCAGCTTAGCTGTGCAGAGGAAGAACAACAAGAAGAAGAAATATCTCGAAATATGTCCGTCAGGCCAGTTCCTTTGAGCTGAATCGGCAAATATCTCGGAAACGAAGCGAGCTATGGCAAAATGTTAAGAGACGTTTTTTGTAGAGAATTATGTTTCCTACAATTTATGTTCTATGATATTTTTTGATCAGAAGCGTAGTTTTCGAGATATATCGAGATATTTAAAAGTTCCGAAGCCGCACCAACATAATAGGGATACAGAAACACCGTGGCCCCTTTCTTTGAGATAACTCTGCACTAGTGCGAGCCGCAAATGCCACTTCCAGCTTAGCTGTGCAGAGGAAGAACAACAAGAAGAAGAAATATCTCGAAATATGTCCGTCAGGCCAGTTTCTTTGAGCTGAATCTGCAAATATCTCGGAATCGAAGCGAGCTATGGCAAAATGTTAAGAGACGTTTTTTGTAGAGAATTATGTTTCCTACAATTTATGTTCTATGATATTTTTTGGTCAGAAGCGTAGTTTTCGAGATATATCGAGATATTTAAAAGTTCAGAAGCCGCACCAACATAATAGGGATACAGAAACACCGTGACCCCTTTCTTTGAGATAACTCTGCACTATTGCGAGCTGCAAATGCCACTTCCAGCTTAGCTGTGCAGAGGAAGAACAACAAGAAGAAGAAATATCTCGAAATATGTCCGTCAGGCCAGTTCCTTTGAGCTGAATCGGCAAATATCTCGGAAACGAAGCGAGCTATGGCAAAATGTTAAGAGACGTTTTTTGTAGAGAATTATGTTTCCTACAATTTATGTTCTATGATATTTTTTGATCAGATGCGTAGTTCTCGAGATATATCAAGATATTTAAAAGTTCCGAAGCCGCACCAACATAATAGAGATACAGAAACGCCGTGGCCCCTTTCTTTGAGATAACTCTGCACTATTGCGAGCTGCAAATGCCACTTCCAGCTTAGCTGTGCAGAGGAAGAACAACAAGAAGAAGAAATATCTCGAAATATGTCCGTCAGGCCAGTTCCTTTGAGATGAATCTGCAAATATCTCGGAAACGAAGCGAGCTATGGCAAAATGTTAAGAGACGTTTTTTATAGAGAATTATGTTTCCTACAATTTATGTTCTATGATATTTTTTGATCAGAAGCGTAGTTTTCGAGATACATCGAGATATTAGAAAGTTCCGAAGCCGCACCAACATAATAGAGATACAGAAACACCGTGGCCCCTTTCTTTGAGATAACTCTGCACTAGTGCGAGCCGCAAATGCCACTTCCAGCTTAGCTGTGCAGAAGAAGAACAACAAGAAGAAGAAATATCTCGAAATATGTCCGTCAGGCCCCTTCCCTTGAGATATATCTGCAAATATCTCGGAAACGAAGCGAGCTATGGCAAAATCTTGAGAGACCTTTTTTGTATAGAATTAAGTTTCCTACTTTTTATGTTCTATGATATTTTTTGATCAGATGCGTAGTTCTCGAGATATATCAAGATATTTAAAAGTTTCGAAGCCGCACCAACATAATAGAGATACAGAAACACCGTGGCCCCTTTCTTTGAGATAACTCTGCACTATTGCGAGCTGCAAATGCCACTTCCAGCTTAGCTGAGCAGAGGAAGAACAACAAGAAGAAGAAATATCTCGAAATATGTCCGTCAGGCCCCTTCCCTTGAGATAAATCTGCAAATATCTCGGAAACGAAGCGAGCTATGGCAAAATGTTAAGAGACCTTTTTTGTAGAGAATTAAGTTTCCTACTTTTTATGTTCTATGATATTTTTTGATCAGATGCGTAGTTCTCGAGATATATCAAGATATTTAAAAGTTTCGAAGCCGCACCAACATAATAGAGATACAGAAACACCGTGGCCCCTTTCTTTGAGATAACTCTGCACTATTGCGAGCTGTAAATGCCACTTCCAGCTTAGCTGTGCAGAGGAAGAACAACAAGAAGAAGAAGTATCTCGAAATATGTCCGTCAGGCCCGTTCCTTTGAGCTGAATCTGCAAATATCTCGGAAACGAAGCGAGCTATGGCAAAATGTTAAGAGACGTTTTTTGTAGAGAATTATCTTTCCTACAATTTATGTTCTATGATATTTTTTGATCAGAAGCGTAGTTTTCGAGATATATCGAGATATTTAAAAGTTCCGAAGCCGCACCAACATAATAGAGATACAGAAACACCGTGGCCCCTTTCTTTGAGATAACTCTGCACTAGTGCGAGCCGCAAATGCCACTTCCAGCTTAGCTGTGCAGAAGAAGAACAACAAGAAGAAGAAATATCTCGAAATATGTCCGTCAGGCCCCTTCCCTTGAGATAAATCTGCAAATATCTCGGAAACCAAGCGAGCTATGGCAAAATGTTAAGAGACCTTTTTTGTAGAGAATTAAGTTTCCTACTTTTTATGTTCTATGATATTTTTTGATCAGATGCGTAGTTCTCGAGATATATCAAGATATTTAAAAGTTCCGAAGCCGCACCAACATAATAGAGATACAGAAACACCGTGGCCCCTTTCTTTGAGATAACTCTGCACTATTGCGAGCTGTAAATGCCACTTCCAGCTTAGCTGTGCAGAAGAAGAACAACAAGAAGAAGACATATCTCGAAATATGTCCGTCAGGCCCCTTCCCTTGAGATATATCTGCAAATATCTCGGAAACGAAGCGAGCTATGGCAAAATGTTGAGAGACCTTTTTTGTAGAGAATTATGTTTCCTACAATTTATGTTCTATGATATTTTTTGATCAGAAGCGTAGTTTTCGAGATATATCGAGATATTTAAAAGTTCCGAAGCCGCACTAACATAATAGAGATACAGAAACACCGTGGCCCCTCTCTTTGAGATAACTCTGCACTATTGCGAGCTGGAAATGCCACTTCCAGTTTAGCTGTGCAGAAGAAGGACAACAAGAAGAAGAAATATCTCGAAATATGTCCGTTAGGCCCCTTCCCTTGAGATAAATCTGCAAATATCTCGGAAACGAAGCGACCTATGGCAAAATGTTAAGAGACCTTTTTTGTAGAGAATTAAGTTTCCTACTTTTTATGTTCTATGATATTTTTTGATCAGATGCGTAGTTCTCGAGATATATCAAGATATTTAAAAGTTCCGAAGCCGCACCAACATAATAGAGATACAGAAACACCGTGGCCCCTTTCTTTGAGATAACTCTGCACTATTGCGAGCTGTAAATGCCACTTCCAGCTTAGCTGTGCAGAAGAAGAACAACAAGAAGAAGAAATATCTCGAAATATGTCCGTCAGGCCCCTTCCCTTGAGATAAATCTGCAAATATCTCGGAAACGAAGCGAGCTATGGCAAAATGTTAAGAGACCTTTTTTGTAGAGAATTAGGTTTCCTACTTTTTATGTTCTATGATATTTTTTGATCAGATGCGTAGTTTTCGAGATATATCGAGATATTTAAAAGTTCCGAAGCCGCACCAACATAATAGGGATACAGAAACACCGTGGCCCCTTTCTTTGAGATAACTCTGCACTAGTGCGAGCCGCAAATGCCACTTCCAGCTTAGCTGTGCAGAAGAAGAACAACAAGAAGAAGAAATATCTCGAAATATTTCCGTTAGGCTCCTTCCCTTGAGATAAATCTGCAAATATCTCGGAAACGAAGCGAGCTATGGCAAAATGTTAAGAGACGTTTTTTGTAGAGAATTAAGTTTCCTACTTTTTATGTTCTATGATATTTTTTGATCAGATGCGTAGTTCTCGAGATATATCAAGATATTTAAAAGTTCCGAAGCCGCACCAACATAATAGAGATACAGAAACACCGTGGCCCCTTTCTTTGAGATAACTCTGCACTATTGCGAGCTGTAAATGCCACTTCCAGCTTAGCTGTGCAGAAGAAGAACAACAAGAAGAAGAAATATCTCGAAATATGTCCGTCAGGCCCCTTCCCTTGAGATAAATCTGCAAATATCTCGGAAACGAAGCGAGCTATGGCAAAATGTTAAGAGACCTTTTTTGTAGAGAATTAAGTTTCCTACTTTTTATGTTCTATGATATTTTTTGATCAGATGCGTAGTTCTCGAGATATATCAAGATATTTAAAAGTTCCGAAGCCGCACCAACATAATAGAGATACAGAAACACCGTGGCCCCTTTCTTTGAGATAACTCTGCACTATTGCGAGCTGCAAATGCCACTTCCAGCTTAGCTGTGCAGAGGAAGAACAACAAGAAGAAGAAGTATCTCGAAATATGTCCGTCAGGCCCGTTCCTTTGAGCTGAATCTGCAAATATCTCGGAAACGAAGCGACCTATGGCAAAATGTTAAGAGACCTTTTTTGTAGAGAATTAAGTTTCCTACTTTTTATGTTCTATGATATTTTTTGATCAGATGCGTAGTTCTCGAGATATATCAAGATATTTAAAAGTTCCGAAGCCGCACCAACATAATAGAGATACAGAAACACCGTGGCCCCTTTCTTTGAGATAACTCTGCACTATTGCGAGCTGTAAATGCCACTTCCAGCTTAGCTGTGCAGAAGAAGAACAACAAGAAGAAGAAATATCTCGAAATATGTCCGTCAGGCCCCTTCCCTTGAGATATATCTGCAAATATCTCGGAAACGAAGCGACCTATGGCAAAATGTTAAGAGACCTTTTTTGTAGAGAGTTAAGTTTCCTGCTTTTTATGTTCTATGATATTTTTTGATCAGATGCGTAGTTCTCGAGATATATCAAGATATTTAAAAGTTCCGAAGCCGCACCAACATAATAGAGATACAGAAACACCGTGGCCCCTTTCTTTGAGATAACTCTGCACTATTGCGAGCTGTAAATGCCACTTCCAGCTTAGCTGTGCAGAGGAAGAACAACAAGAAGAAGAAGTATCTCGAAATATGTCCGTCAGGCCCGTTCCTTTGAGCTGAATCTGCAAATATCTCGGAAACGAAGCGAGCTATGGCAAAATGTTAAGAGACGTTTTTTGTAGAGAATTATCTTTCCTACAATTTATGTTCTATGATATTTTTTGATCAGAAGCGTAGTTTTCGAGATATATCGAGATATTTAAAAGTTCCGAAGCCGCACCAACATAATAGAGATACAGAAACACCGTGGCCCCTTTCTTTGAGATAACTCTGCACTAGTGCGAGCCGCAAATGCCACTTCCAGCTTAGCTGTGCAGAAGAAGAACAACAAGAAGAAGAAATATCTCGAAATATGTCCGTCAGGCCCCTTCCCTTGAGATAAATCTGCAAATATCTCGGAAACCAAGCGAGCTATGGCAAAATGTTAAGAGACCTTTTTTGTAGAGAATTAAGTTTCCTACTTTTTATGTTCTATGATATTTTTTGATCAGATGCGTAGTTCTCGAGATATATCAAGATATTTAAAAGTTCCGAAGCCGCACCAACATAATAGAGATACAGAAACACCGTGGCCCCTTTCTTTGAGATAACTCTGCACTATTGCGAGCTGCAAATGCCACTTCCAGCTTAGCTGTGCAGAGGAAGAACAACAAGAAGAAGAAGTATCTCGAAATATGTCCGTCAGGCCCGTTCCTTTGAGCTGAATCTGCAAATATCTCTGAAACGAAGCGAGCTATGGCAAAATGTTAAGAGACCTTTTTTGTAGAGAATTAAGTTTCCTACTTTTTATGTTCTATGATATTTTTTGATCAGATGCGTAGTTCTCGAGATATATCAAGATATTTAAAAGTTCCGAAGCCGCACCAACATAATAGAGATACAGAAACACCGTGGCCCCTTTCTTTGAGATAACTCTGCACTATTGCGAGCTGTAAATGCCACTTCCAGCTTAGCTGTGCAGAAGAAGAACAACAAGAAGAAGAAATATCTCGAAATATGTCCGTCAGGCCCCTTCCCTTGAGATATATCTGCAAATATCTCGGAAACGAAGCGAGCTATGGCAAAATGTTAACAGACCTTTTTTGTAGAGAATTAAGTTTCCTACTTTTTATCTTCTATGATATTTTTTGATCAGATGCGTAGTTCTCGAGATATATCAAGATATTTAAAAGTTCCGAAGCCGCACCAACATAATAGAGATACAGAAACACCGTGGCCCCTCTCTTTGAGATAACTCTGCACTATTGCGAGCTGGAAATGCCACTTCCAGTTTAGCTGTGCAGAAGAAGGACAACAAGAAGAAGAAATATCTCGAAATATGTCCGTTAGGCCCCTTCCCTTGAGATAAATCTGCAAATATCTCGGAAAAGAAGCGACCTATGGCAAAATGTTAAGAGACCTTTTTTGTAGAGAATTATCTTTCCTACAATTTATGTTCTATGATATTTTTTGATCAGAAGCGTAGTTTTCGAGATATATCGAGATATTTAAAAGTTCCGAAGCCGCACCAACATAATAGAGATACAGAAACACCGTGGCCCCTTTCTTTGAGATAACTCTGCACTAGTGCGAGCCGCAAATGCCACTTCCAGCTTAGCTGTGCAGAAGAAGAACAACAAGAAGAAGAAATATCTCGAAATATGTCCGTCAGGCCCCTTCCCTTGAGATAAATCTGCAAATATCTCGGAAACCAAGCGAGCTATGGCAAAATGTTAAGAGACCTTTTTTGTAGAGAATTAAGTTTCCTACTTTTTATGTTCTATGATATTTTTTGATCAGATGCGTAGTTCTCGAGATATATCAAGATATTTAAAAGTTCCGAAGCCGCACCAACATAATAGAGATACAGAAACACCGTGGCCCCTTTCTTTGAGATAACTCTGCACTATTGCGAGCTGTAAATGCCACTTCCAGCTTAGCTGTGCAGAAGAAGAACAACAAGAAGAAGAAATATCTCGAAATATGTCCGTCAGGCCCCTTCCCTTGAGATATATCTGCAAATATCTCGGAAACGAAGCGAGCTATGGCAAGATGTTAACAGACCTTTTTTGTAGAGAATTAAGTTTCCTACTTTTTATCTTCTATGATATTTTTTGATCAGATGCGTAGTTCTCGAGATATATCAAGATATTTAAAAGTTCCGAAGCCGCACCAACATAATAGAGATACAGAAACACCGTGGCCCCTCTCTTTGAGATAACTCTGCACTATTGCGAGCTGGAAATGCCACTTCCAGTTTAGGTGTGCAGAAGAAGGACAACAAGAAGAAGAAATATCTCGAAATATGTCCGTTAGGCCCCTTCCCTTGAGATAAATCTGCAAATATCTCGGAAACGAAGCGACCTATGGCAAAATGTTAAGAGACCTTTTTGTAGAGAATTAAGTTTCCTACTTTTTATGTTCTATGATATTTTTTGATCAGATGCGTAGTTCTCGTGATATATCAAGATATTTAAAAGTTCCGAAGCCGCACCAACATAATAGAGATACAGAACCACCGTGGCCCCTTTCTTTGAGATAACTCTGCACTATTGCGAGCTGTAAATGCCACTTCCAGCTTAGCTGTGCAGAGGAAGAACAACAAGAAGAAGAAGTATCTCGAAATATGTCCGTCAGGCCCGTTCCTTTGAGCTGAATCTGCAAATATCTCGGAAACGAAGCGAGCTATGGCAAAATGTTAAGAGACGTTTTTTGTAGAGAATTATCTTTCCTACAATTTATGTTCCATGATATTTTTTGATCAGATGCGTAGTTCTCGAGATATATCAAGATATTTAAAAGTTCCGAAGCCGCACCAACATAATAGAGATACAGAAACACCGTGGCCCCTTTCTTTGAGATAACTCTGCACTATTGCGAGCTGTAAATGCCACTTCCAGCTTAGCTGTGCAGAAGAAGAACAACAAGAAGAAGAAATATCTCGAAATATGTCCGCCAGGCCCCTTCCCTTGAGATAATTCTGCAAATATCTCGGAAACGAAGCGAGCTATGGCAAAATGTTAAGAGACCTTTTTTGTAGAGAATTATGTTTCCTACAATTTATGTTCTATGATATTTTTTGATCAGAAGCGTAGTTTTCGAGATATATCGAGATATTTAAAAGTTCCGAAGCCGCACCAACATAATAGAGATACAGAAACACCGTGGCCCCTTTCTTTGAGATAACTCTGCACTAGTGCGAGCTGCAAATGCCACTTCCAGCTTAGCTGTGCAGAAGAAGAACAACAAGAAGAAGAAGTATCTCGAAATATGTCCGTCAGGCCCGTTCCTTTGAGCTGAATCTGCAAATATCTCGGAAACGAAGCGAGCTATGGCAAAATGTTAAGAGACGTTTTGTGTAGAGAATTATGTTTCCTACAATTTATGTTCTATGATATTTTTTGATCAGAAGCGTAGTTTTCGAGATAAATCGAGATATTTAAAAGTTCCGAAGCCGCACCAACATAATAGAGATACAGAAACACCGTGGCCCCTTTCTTTGAGATAACTCTGCACTAGTGCGAGCCGCAAATGCCACTTCCAGCTTAGCTGTGCAGAGGAAGAACAACAAGAAGAAGAAATATCTCGAAATATGTCCGACAGGCCCCTTCCCTTGAGATAAATCTGCAAATATCTCGGAAACGAAGCGAGCTATGGCGAAATGTTAAGATACCTTTTTTGTAGAGAATTAAGTTTCCTACTTTTTATCTTCTATGATATTTTTTGATCAGAAGCGTAGTTTTCGAGATATATCGAGATATTTAAAAGTTCCGAAGACGCACCAACATAATAGAGATACAGAAACACCGTGGCCCCTTTCTTTGAGATAACTGTGCACTAGTGCGAGCCGCAAATGCCACTTCCAGCTTAGCTGTGCAGAAGAAGAACAACAAGAAGAAGAAATATCTCGAAATATGTCCGTCAGGCCCCTTCCCTTGAGATATATCTGCAAATATCTCGGAAACGAAGCGAGCTATGGCAAAATGTTAAGAGACCGTTTTTGTAGAGAATTAAGTTTCCTACTTTTTATGTTCTATGATATTTTTTGATCAGATGCGTAGTTCTCGAGATATATCAAGATATTTAAAAGTTCCGAAGCCGCACCAACATAATAGAGATACAGAAACACCGTGGCCCCTTTCTTTGAGATAACTCTGCACTATTGCGAGCTGTAAATGCCACTTCCAGCTTAGCTGTGCAGAAGAAGAACAACAAGAAGAAGAAATATCTCGAAATATGTCCGTCAGGCCCCTTCCCTTGAGATAAATCTGCAAATATCTCGGAAACGAAGCGAGCTATGGCAAAATGTTAAGAGACCTTTTTTGTAGAGAATTAAGTTTCCTACTTTTTATGTTCTATGATATTTTTTGATCAGATGCGTAGTTCTCGAGATATATCAAGATATTTAAAAGTTCCGAAGCCGCACCAACATAATAGAGATACAGAAACACCGTGGCCCCTCTCTTTGAGATAACTCTGCACTATTGCGAGCTGCAAATGCCACTTCCAGCTTAGCTGTGCAGAAGAAGAACAACAAGAAGAAGAAATATCTCGAAATATGTCCGTCAGGCCCCTTCCCTTGAGATATATCTGCAAATATCTCGGAAACGAAGCGAGCTATGGCAAAATGTTAAGAGACCTTTTTTGTAGAGAATTATGCTTCCTACAATTTATGTTCTATGATATTTTTTGATCAGAAGCGTAGTTTTCGAGATATATCGAGATATTTAAAAGTTCCGAAGCCGCACCAACATAATAGAGATACAGAAACACCGTGGCCCCTTTCTTTGAGATAACTCTGCACTAGTGCGAGCCGCAAATGCCACTTCCAGCTTAGCTGTGCAGAAGAAGAACAACAAGAAGAAGAAATATCTCGAAATATGTCCGACAGGCCCCTTCCCTTGAGATAAATCTGCAAATATCTCGGAAACGAAGCGAGCTATGGCGAAATGTTGAGAGACCTTTTTTGTAGAGAATTAAGTTTCCTACTTTTTACCTTCTATGATATTTTTTGATCAGATGCGTAGTTCTCGAGATATATCAAGATATTTAAAAGTTCCGAAGCCGCACCAACATAATAGAGATACAGAAACACCGTGGCCCCTCTCTTTGAGATAACTCTGCACTATTGCGAGCTGCAAATGCCACTTCCAGCTTAGCTGTGCAGAAGAAGAACAACAAGAAGAAGAAATATCTCGAAATATGTCCGTCAGGCCAGTTCCTTTGAGCTGAATCTGCAAATATCTCGGAAACGAAGCGAGCTATGGCAAAATGTTAAGAGACGTTTTTTGTAGAGAATTATGTTTCCTACAATTTATGTTCTATGATATTTTTTGATCAGAAGCGTAGTTTTCGAGATATATCGAGATATTTAAAAGTTCCGAAGACGCACCAACATAATGGAGATACAGAAACACCGTGGCCCCTTTCTTTGAGATAACTCTGCACTATTGCGAGCTGTAAATGCCACTTCCAGCTTAGCTGTGCAGAAGAAGAACAACAAGAAGAAGAAATATCTCGAAATATGTCCGTCAGGCCCCTTCCCTTGAGATATATCTGCAAATATCTCGGAAACGAAGCGAGCTATGGCAAAATGTTAAGAGACCTTTTTTGTAGAGAATTATGCTTCCTACAATTTATGTTCTATGATATTTTTTGATCAGAAGCGTAGTTTTCGAGATATATCGAGATATTTAAAAGTTCCGAAGCCGCACCAACATAATAGAGATACAGAAACACCGTGGCCCCTTTCGTTGAGACAACTCTGCACTAGTGCGAGCCGCAAATGCCACTTCCAGCTTAGCTGTGCAGAAGAAGAACAACAAGAAGAAGAAATATCTCGAAATATGTCCGTCAGGCCCCTTCCCTTGAGATAAATCTGCAAATATCTCGGAAACCAAGCGAGCTATGGCAAAATGTTAAGAGACCTTTTTTGTAGAGAATTATGCTTCCTACAATTTATGTTCTATGATATTTTTTGATCAGAAGCGTAGTTTTCGAGATATATCGAGATATTTAAAAGTTCCGAAGCCGCACCAACATAATAGAGATACAGAAACACCGTGGCCCCTTTCGTTGAGACAACTCTGCACTAGTGCGAGCCGCAAATGCCTCTTCCAGCTTAGCTGTGCAGAAGAAGAACAACAAGAAGAAGAAATATCTCGAAATATGTCCGTCAGGCCCCTTCCCTTGAGATAAATCTGCAAATATCTCGGAAACGAAGCGAGCTATGGCAAAATCTTAAGAGACCTTTTTTGTAGAGAATTATATTTCCTACTTTTTATGTTCTATGATATTTTTTGATCAGATGCGTAGTTCTCGAGATATATCAAGATATTTAAAAGTTCCGAAGCCGCACCAACATAATAGAGATACAGAAACACCGTGGCCCCTTTCTTTGAGATAACTCTGCACTATTGCGAGCTGCAAATGCCACTTCCAGCTTAGCTGTGCAGAGGAAGAACAACAAGAAGAAGAAGTATCTCGAAATATGTCCGTCAGGCCCGTTCCTTTGAGCTGAATCTGCAAATATCTCGGAAACGAAGCGAGCTATGGCAAAATGTTAAGAGACGTTTTTTGTAGAGAATTATGTTTCCTACAATTTATGTTCTATGATATTTTTTGATCAGAAGCGTAGTTTTCGAGATATATCGAGATATTTAAAAGTTCCGAAGCCGCACCAACATAATAGAGATACAGAAACACCGTGGCCCCTTTCTTTGAGATAACTCTGCACTATTGCGACCTGCAAATGCCACTTCCAGCTCAGCTGTGCAGAAGAAGAACAACAAGAAGAAGAAGTATCTCGAAATATGTCCGTCAGGCCCCTTCCCTTGAGATATATCTGCAAATATCTCGGAAACGAAGCGAGCTATGGCAAAATGTTAAGAGACCTTTTTTGTAGAGAATTATGCTTCCTACAATTTATGTTCTATGATATTTTTTGATCAGAAGCGTAGTTTTCGAGATATATCGAGATATTTAAAAGTTCCGAAGCCGCACCAACATAATAGAGATACAGAAGCACCGTGGCCCCTTTCGTTGAGATAACTCTGCACTAGTGCGAGCCGCAAATGCCACTTCCAGCTTAGCTGTGCAGAAGAAGAATAACAAGAAGAAGAAATATCTCGAAATATGTCCGTCAGGCCCCTTCCCTTGAGATAAATCTGCAAATATCTCGGAAACGAAGCGAGCTATGGCAAAATGTTAAGAGACCTTTTTTGTAGAGAATTAAGTTTCCTACTTTTCATGTTCTATGATATTTTTTGATCAGATGCGTAGTTCTCGAGATATATCAAAATATTTAAAAGTTCCGAAGCAGCACCAACATAATAGAGATACAGAAACACCGTGGCCCCTTTCTTTGAGATAACTCTGCACTATTGCGAGCTGTAAATGCCACTTCCAGCTTAGCTGTGCAGAAGAAGAACAACAAGAAGAAGAAATATCTCGAAATATGTCCGTCAGGCCCCTTCCCTTGAGATAAATATGCAAATATCTCGGAAACGAAGCGAGCTATGGCAAAATGTTAAGAGACCTTTTTTGTAGAGAATTAAGTTTCCTACTTTTTATGTTCTATGATATTTTTTGATCAGATGCGTAGTTCTCGAGATATATCAAGATATTTAAAAGTTCCGAAGCCGCACCAACATAATAGAGATACAGAAACACCGTGGCCCCTTTCTTTGAGAAAACTCTGCACTATTGCGAGCTGCAAATGCCACTTCCAGCTTAGCTGTGCAGAGGAAGAACAACAAGAAGAAGAAATATCTCGAAATATGTCCGTCAGGCCAGTTCCTTTAAGCTGAATCTGCAAATATCTCGGAAACGAAACGAGCTATGGCAAAATGTTAAGAGACCTTTTTTGTAGAGAATTATGCTTCCTACAATTTATGTTCTATGATATTTTTTGATCAGAAGCGTAGTTTTCGAGATATATCGAGATATTTAAAAGTTCCGAAGCCGCACCAACATAATAGAGATACAGAAACACCGTGGCCCCTTTCTTTGAGATAACTCTGCACTATTGCGAGCTGCAAATGCCACTTCCAGCTTAGCTGTGCAGAAGAAGAACAACAAGAAGAAAAAATATCTCGAAATATGTCCGTCAGGCCCCTTCCCTTGAGATATATCTGCAAATATCTCGGAAACGAAGCGAGCTATGGCAAAATGTTAAGAGACCTTTTTTGTAGAGAATTATGTTTGCTACAATTTATGTTCTATGATATTTTTTGATCAGAAGCGTAGTTTTCGAGATATATCGAGATATTTAAAAGTTCCGAAGCCGCACCAACATAATAGAGATACAGAAACACCGTGGCCCCTTTCTTTGAGATAACTCTGCACTAGTGCGAGCCGCAAATGCCACTTCCAGCTTAGCTGTGCAGAAGAAGAACAACAAGAAGAAGAAATATCTCGAAATATGTCCGTCAGGCCCCTTCCCTTGAGATAAATATGCAAATATCTTGGAAACGAAGCGAGCTATGGCAAAATGTTAAGCGACCTTTTTTGTAGAGAATTAAGTTTCCTACTTTTTATGTTCTATGATATTTTTTGATCAGAAGCGTAGTTTTCGAGATATATCGAGATATGTAAAAGTTCCGAAGCCGCACCAACATAATAGAGATACAGAAACACCGTGGCCCCTTTCTTTGGGATAACTCTGCACTCTTGCGAGCTGCAAATGCCACTACCAGCTTAGCTGTGCAGAAGAAGAACAACAAGAAGAAGAAATATCTCGAAATATGTCCGTCAGGCCACTTCCCTTGAGATAAATCTGCAAATATCTCGGAAACGAAGCGAGCTATGGCAAAATGTTAAGAGACCTTTTTTGTAGAGAACTAAGTTTCCTACTTTTTATGTTCTATGATATTTTTTGATCAGATGCGTAGTTCTCGAGATATATCAAGATATTTAAAAGTTCCGAAGCCGCACCAACATAATAGAGATACAGAAACACCGTGGCCCCTTTCTTTGAGATAACTCTGCACTATTGCGAGCTGCAAATGCCACTTCCAGCTTAGCTGTGCAGAGGAAGAACAACAAGAAGAAGAAATATCTCGAAATATGTCCGTCAGGCCCCTGCCCTTGAGATATATCTGCAAATATCTCGGAAACGAAGCGAGCTATGGCAAAATGTTAAGAGACCTTTTTTGTAGAGAATTATGTTTCCTACAATTTATGTTCTATGATATTTTTTGATCAGAAGCGTAGTTTTCGAGATATATCGAGATATTTAAAAGTTCCGAAGCCGCACCAACATAATAGAGATACAGAAACACCGTGGCCCCTTTCTTTGAGATAACTCTGCACTATTGCGACCTGCAAATGCCACTTCCAGCTTAGCTGTGCAGAAGAGGAACAACAAGAAGAAGAAATATCTCGGAATAGGTCCGTCAGGCCCCTTCCCTTGAGCTAAATCTGCAAATATCTCGGAAACGATGCCAGCTATGGGAAAATGTTAAGAGACCTTTTTTGTAGAGAATTAAGTTTGCAACTTTTTATGTTCTATGATATTTTGCGATCAGAGGCGTAGTTCTCGAGATATATCAAGATATTTAAAAGTTCCGAAGCCGCACCAACATAATAGAGATACAGAAACACCGTGGCCCCTCTCTTTGAGATAACTCTGCACTATTGCGCGCTGCAAATGCCACTTCCAGCTTAGCTGTGCAGAAGAAGAACAACAAGAAGAAGAAATATCTCGAAATATGTCCGTCAGGCCCCTTCCCTTGAGATAAATCTGCAAATATCTCGGAAACGAAGCGAGCTATGGCAAAATGTTAAGAGACCTTTTTTGTAGAGAATTAAGTTTCCTACTTTTTATGTTCTATGATATTTTTCGATCAGAGGCGTAGTTCTCGAGATATATCAAGATATTTAAAAGTTCCGAAGCCGCACCAACATAATAGAGATACAGAAACACCGTGGCCCCTCTCTTTGAGATAACTCTGCACTATTGCGCGCTGCAAATGCCACTTCCAGCTTAGCTGTGCAGAAGAAGAACAACAAGAATAAGAAATATTTCGAAATATGTCCGTCAGGCCCCTTCCCTTGAGATAAATCTGCAAATATCTCGGAAACGAAGCGAGCTATGGCAAAATGTTAGGAGACCATTTTTGTAGAGAATTAAGTTTCCTACTTTTTACGTTCTATGTTATTTTTTGATCAGATGCGTAGTTCTCGAGATATATCCTGATAATTAAAAGTTCCGAAGCGGCACCAACATAATAGAGATACAGAAACACCGTGGCCCCTTTCTTTGAGATAACTCTGCACTATTGCGACCTGCAAATGCCACTTCCAGCTTAGCTGTGCAGAAGAGGAACAACAAGAAGAAGAAATATCTCGGAATATGTCCGTCAGGGCCCTTCCCTTGAGCTAAATCTGCAAATATCTCGGAAACGATGCCAGCTATGGGAAAATGTTAAGAGACCTTTTTTGTAGAGAATTAAGTTTCCAACTTTTTATGTTCTATGATATTTTTCGATCAGAGGCGTAGTTCTCGAGATGTATCAAGATATTTAAAAGTTCCGAAGCCGCACCAACATAATAGAGATACAGAAACACCGTGGCCCCTCTCTTTGAGATAACTCTGCACTATTGCGCGCTGCAAATGCCACTTCCAGCTTAGCTGTGCAGCAGAAGAACAACAAGAAGAAGAAATATCTCGAAATATGTCCGTCAGGCCCCTTCCCTTGAGATAAATCTGCAAATATCTCGGAAACGAAGCGAGCTACGGCAAAATGTTAAGAGACCTTTTTTGTAGAAAATTAGGTTTCCTACTTTTTATGTTCTATGATATTTTTTGATCAGATGCGTAGTTCTCGAGATATATCAAGATATTTAAAAGCTCCGAAGCTGCACCAACATAATAGAGGTACAGAAACACCGTGGCCCCTTTCTTTGAGATAACTCAGCACTATTGCGAGCTGCAAATGCCACTTCCAGCTTAGCTGTGCAGAAGAAGAACAACAAGAATAAGAAATATTTCGAAATATGTCCGTCAGGCCCCTTCCCTTGAGATAAATCTGCAAATATCTCGGAAACGAAGCGAGCTATGGCAAAATGTTAAGAGACCTTTTTTGTAGAGAATTAAGTTTCCTAGTTTTTATGTTCTATGATATTTTTCGATCAGAGGCGTAGTTCTCGAGATATATCAAGATATTTAAAAGTTCCGAAGCCGCACCAACATAATAGAGATACAGAAACACCGTGGCCCCTTTCTTTGAGATAACTCTGCACTATTGCGACCTGCAAATGCCACTTCCAGCTTAGCTGTGCAGAAGAAGAACAACAAGAAGAAGAAATACCTCGAAATATGTCCGTCAGGACCCTTCCCTTGAGATAAATCTGCAAATATCTCGGAAACGAAGCGAGCTATTGCAAAACGTTAAAAGACCTTTTTTGTAGAGAATTAAGTTTCCTACTTTTTATGTTCTATGATATTTTTTGATCAGATGCGTAGTTCTCGAGATATATCTAGATATTTAAAAGCTCCGAAGCTGCACCAACATAATAGAGGTACAGAAACACCGTGGCCCCTTTCTTTGAGATAACTCAGCACTATTGCGAGCTGCAAATGCCACTTCCAGCTTAGCTGTGCAGAAGAAGAACAACAAGAATAAGAAATATTTCGAAATATGTCCGTCAGGCCCCTTATCTTGAGATAAATCTGCAAATATCTCGGAAACGAAGCGAGCTACGGCAAAATGATAAGAGACCTTTTTTGTAGAGAATTATGTTTCCTACAATTTACGTTCTCTGATATTTTTTGATCAGAAGCGTAGTTTTCGAGATATATCGAGATATTTAAAAGTTCCGAAGCCGCACCAACATAATAGAGATACAGAAACACCGTGGCCCCTTTCTTTGAGATAACTCTGCACTATTGCGACCTGCAAATGCCACTTCCAGCTTAGCTGTGCAGAAGAGGAACAACAAGAAGAAGAAATATCTCGGAATATGTCCGTCAGGCCCCTTCCCTTGAGCTAAATCTGCAAATATCTCGGAAACGATGCCAGCTATGGGAAAATGTTAAGAGACCTTTTTTGTAGAGAATTAAGTTTGCAACTTTTTATGTTCTATGATATTTTGCGATCAGAGGCGTAGTTCTCGAGATATATCAAGATATTTAATAGTTCCGAAGCCGCACCAACATAATAGAGATACAGAAACACCGTGGCCCCTCTCTTTGAGATAACTCTGCACTATTGCGCGCTGCAAATGCCACTTCCAGCTTAGCTGTGCAGAAGAAGAACAACAAGAAGAAGAAATATCTCGAAATATGTCCGTCAGGCCCCTTCCCTTGAGATAAATCTGCAAATATCTCGGAAACGAAGCGAGCTACGGCAAAATGTTAAGAGACCTTTTTTGTAGAGAATTATGTTTCCTACAATTTACGTTCTCTGATATTTTTTGATCAGAAGCGTAGTTTTCGAGATATATCGAGATATTTAAAAGTTCCGAAGCCGCACCAACATAATAGAGATACAGAAACACCGTGGCCCCTTTCTTTGAGATAACTCTGCACTATTGCGACCTGCAAATGCCACTTCCAGCTTAGCTGTGCAGAAGAGGAACAACAAGAAGAAGAAATATCTCGGAATAGGTCCGTCAGGCCCCTTCCCTTGAGCTAAATCTGCAAATATCTCGGAAACGATGCCAGCTATGGGAAAATGTTAAGAGACCTTTTTTGTAGAGAATTAAGTTTGCAACTTTTTATGTTCTATGATATTTTGCGATCAGAGGCGTAGTTCTCGAGATATATCAAGATATTTAAAAGTTCCGAAGCCGCACCAACATAATAGAGATACAGAAACACCGTGGCCCCTCTCTTTGAGATAACTCTGCACTATTGCGCGCTGCAAATGCCACTTCCAGCTTAGCTGTGCAGAAGAAGAACAACAAGAAGAAGAAATATTTCGAAATATGTCCGTCAGGCCCCTTCCCTTGAGATAAATCTGCAAATATCTCGGAAACGAAGCGAGCTATGGCAAAATGTTAGGAGACCATTTTTGTAGAGAATTAAGTTTCCTACTTTTTACGTTCTATGTTATTTTTTGATCAGATGCGTAGTTCTCGAGATATATCCTGATAATTAAAAGTTCCGAAGCGGCACCAACATAATAGAGATACAGAAACACCGTGGCCCCTTTCTTTGAGATAACTCTGCACTATTGCGACCTGCAAATGCCACTTCCAGCTTAGCTGTGCAGAAGAGGAACAACAAGAAGAAGAAATATCTCGGAATATGTCCGTCAGGGCCCTTCCCTTGAGCTAAATCTGCAAATATCTCGGAAACGATGCCAGCTATGGGAAAATGTTAAGAGACCTTTTTTGTAGAGAATTAAGTTTCCAACTTTTTATGTTCTATGATATTTTTCGATCAGAGGCGTAGTTCTCGAGATGTATCAAGATATTTAAAAGTTCCGAAGCCGCACCAACATAATAGAGATACAGAAACACCGTGGCCCCTCTCTTTGAGATAACTCTGCACTATTGCGCGCTGCAAATGCCACTTCCAGCTTAGCTGTGCAGCAGAAGAACAACAAGAAGAAGAAATATCTCGAAATATGTCCGTCAGGCCCCTTCCCTTGAGATATATCTGCAAATATCTCGGAAACGAAGCGAGCTATGGCAAAATATTAAGAGACCTTTTTTGTAGAGAATTATGCTTCCTACAATTTATGTTCTATGATATTTTTTGATCAGAAGCGTAGTTTTCGAGATATATCGAGATATTTAAAAGTTCCGAAGCCGCACCAACATAATAGAGATACAGAAACACCGTGGCCCCTTTCGTTGAGACAACTCTGCACTAGTGCGAGCCGCAAATGCCACTTCCAGCTTAGCTGTGCAGAAGAAGAACAACAAGAAGAAGAAATATCTCGAAATATGTCCGTCAGGCCCCTTCCCTTGAGATAAATCTGCAAATATCTCGGAAACCAAGCGAGCTATGGCAAAATGTTAAGAGACCTTTTTTGTAGAGAATTATGCTTCCTACAATTTATGTTCTATGATATTTTTTGATCAGAAGCGTAGTTTTCGAGATATATCGAGATATTTAAAAGTTCCGAAGCCGCACCAACATAATAGAGATACAGAAACACCGTGGCCCCTTTCGTTGAGACAACTCTGCACTAGTGCGAGCCGCAAATGCCTCTTCCAGCTTAGCTGTGCAGAAGAAGAACAACAAGAAGAAGAAATATCTCGAAATATGTCCGTCAGGCCCCTTCCCTTGAGATAAATCTGCAAATATCTCGGAAACGAAGCGAGCTATGGCAAAATCTTAAGAGACCTTTTTTGTAGAGAATTATATTTCCTACTTTTTATGTTCTATGATATTTTTTGATCAGATGCGTAGTTCTCGAGATATATCAAGATATTTAAAAGTTCCGAAGCCGCACCAACATAATAGAGATACAGAAACACCGTGGCCCCTTTCTTTGAGATAACTCTGCACTATTGCGAGCTGCAAATGCCACTTCCAGCTTAGCTGTGCAGAGGAAGAACAACAAGAAGAAGAAGTATCTCGAAATATGTCCGTCAGGCCCGTTCCTTTGAGCTGAATCTGCAAATATCTCGGAAACGAAGCGAGCTATGGCAAAATGTTAAGAGACGTTTTTTGTAGAGAATTATGTTTCCTACAATTTATGTTCTATGATATTTTTTGATCAGAAGCGTAGTTTTCGAGATATATCGAGATATTTAAAAGTTCCGAAGCCGCACCAACATAATAGAGATACAGAAACACCGTGGCCCCTTTCTTTGAGATAACTCTGCACTATTGCGACCTGCAAATGCCACTTCCAGCTCAGCTGTGCAGAAGAAGAACAACAAGAAGAAGAAGTATCTCGAAATATGTCCGTCAGGCCCCTTCCCTTGAGATATATCTGCAAATATCTCGGAAACGAAGCGAGCTATGGCAAAATGTTAAGAGACCTTTTTTGTAGAGAATTATGCTTCCTACAATTTATGTTCTATGATATTTTTTGATCAGAAGCGTAGTTTTCGAGATATATCGAGATATTTAAAAGTTCCGAAGCCGCACCAACATAATAGAGATACAGAAGCACCGTGGCCCCTTTCGTTGAGATAACTCTGCACTAGTGCGAGCCGCAAATGCCACTTCCAGCTTAGCTGTGCAGAAGAAGAATAACAAGAAGAAGAAATATCTCGAAATATGTCCGTCAGGCCCCTTCCCTTGAGATAAATCTGCAAATATCTCGGAAACGAAGCGAGCTATGGCAAAATGTTAAGAGACCTTTTTTGTAGAGAATTAAGTTTCCTACTTTTCATGTTCTATGATATTTTTTGATCAGATGCGTAGTTCTCGAGATATATCAAAATATTTAAAAGTTCCGAAGCAGCACCAACATAATAGAGATACAGAAACACCGTGGCCCCTTTCTTTGAGATAACTCTGCACTATTGCGAGCTGTAAATGCCACTTCCAGCTTAGCTGTGCAGAAGAAGAACAACAAGAAGAAGAAATATCTCGAAATATGTCCGTCAGGCCCCTTCCCTTGAGATAAATATGCAAATATCTCGGAAACGAAGCGAGCTATGGCAAAATGTTAAGAGACCTTTTTTGTAGAGAATTAAGTTTCCTACTTTTTATGTTCTATGATATTTTTTGATCAGATGCGTAGTTCTCGAGATATATCAAGATATTTAAAAGTTCCGAAGCCGCACCAACATAATAGAGATACAGAAACACCGTGGCCCCTTTCTTTGAGAAAACTCTGCACTATTGCGAGCTGCAAATGCCACTTCCAGCTTAGCTGTGCAGAGGAAGAACAACAAGAAGAAGAAATATCTCGAAATATGTCCGTCAGGCCAGTTCCTTTAAGCTGAATCTGCAAATATCTCGGAAACGAAACGAGCTATGGCAAAATGTTAAGAGACCTTTTTTGTAGAGAATTATGCTTCCTACAATTTATGTTCTATGATATTTTTTGATCAGAAGCGTAGTTTTCGAGATATATCGAGATATTTAAAAGTTCCGAAGCCGCACCAACATAATAGAGATACAGAAACACCGTGGCCCCTTTCTTTGAGATAACTCTGCACTATTGCGAGCTGCAAATGCCACTTCCAGCTTAGCTGTGCAGAAGAAGAACAACAAGAAGAAAAAATATCTCGAAATATGTCCGTCAGGCCCCTTCCCTTGAGATATATCTGCAAATATCTCGGAAACGAAGCGAGCTATGGCAAAATGTTAAGAGACCTTTTTTGTAGAGAATTATGTTTGCTACAATTTATGTTCTATGATATTTTTTGATCAGAAGCGTAGTTTTCGAGATATATCGAGATATTTAAAAGTTCCGAAGCCGCACCAACATAATAGAGATACAGAAACACCGTGGCCCCTTTCTTTGAGATAACTCTGCACTAGTGCGAGCCGCAAATGCCACTTCCAGCTTAGCTGTGCAGAAGAAGAACAACAAGAAGAAGAAATATCTCGAAATATGTCCGTCAGGCCCCTTCCCTTGAGATAAATATGCAAATATCTTGGAAACGAAGCGAGCTATGGCAAAATGTTAAGCGACCTTTTTTGTAGAGAATTAAGTTTCCTACTTTTTATGTTCTATGATATTTTTTGATCAGAAGCGTAGTTTTCGAGATATATCGAGATATGTAAAAGTTCCGAAGCCGCACCAACATAATAGAGATACAGAAACACCGTGGCCCCTTTCTTTGGGATAACTCTGCACTCTTGCGAGCTGCAAATGCCACTACCAGCTTAGCTGTGCAGAAGAAGAACAACAAGAAGAAGAAATATCTCGAAATATGTCCGTCAGGCCACTTCCCTTGAGATAAATCTGCAAATATCTCGGAAACGAAGCGAGCTATGGCAAAATGTTAAGAGACCTTTTTTGTAGAGAACTAAGTTTCCTACTTTTTATGTTCTATGATATTTTTTGATCAGATGCGTAGTTCTCGAGATATATCAAGATATTTAAAAGTTCCGAAGCCGCACCAACATAATAGAGATACAGAAACACCGTGGCCCCTTTCTTTGAGATAACTCTGCACTATTGCGAGCTGCAAATGCCACTTCCAGCTTAGCTGTGCAGAGGAAGAACAACAAGAAGAAGAAATATCTCGAAATATGTCCGTCAGGCCCCTGCCCTTGAGATATATCTGCAAATATCTCGGAAACGAAGCGAGCTATGGCAAAATGTTAAGAGACCTTTTTTGTAGAGAATTATGTTTCCTACAATTTATGTTCTATGATATTTTTTGATCAGAAGCGTAGTTTTCGAGATATATCGAGATATTTAAAAGTTCCGAAGCCGCACCAACATAATAGAGATACAGAAACACCGTGGCCCCTTTCTTTGAGATAACTCTGCACTATTGCGACCTGCAAATGCCACTTCCAGCTTAGCTGTGCAGAAGAGGAACAACAAGAAGAAGAAATATCTCGGAATAGGTCCGTCAGGCCCCTTCCCTTGAGCTAAATCTGCAAATATCTCGGAAACGATGCCAGCTATGGGAAAATGTTAAGAGACCTTTTTTGTAGAGAATTAAGTTTGCAACTTTTTATGTTCTATGATATTTTGCGATCAGAGGCGTAGTTCTCGAGATATATCAAGATATTTAAAAGTTCCGAAGCCGCACCAACATAATAGAGATACAGAAACACCGTGGCCCCTCTCTTTGAGATAACTCTGCACTATTGCGCGCTGCAAATGCCACTTCCAGCTTAGCTGTGCAGAAGAAGAACAACAAGAAGAAGAAATATCTCGAAATATGTCCGTCAGGCCCCTTCCCTTGAGATAAATCTGCAAATATCTCGGAAACGAAGCGAGCTATGGCAAAATGTTAAGAGACCTTTTTTGTAGAGAATTAAGTTTCCTACTTTTTATGTTCTATGATATTTTTCGATCAGAGGCGTAGTTCTCGAGATATATCAAGATATTTAAAAGTTCCGAAGCCGCACCAACATAATAGAGATACAGAAACACCGTGGCCCCTCTCTTTGAGATAACTCTGCACTATTGCGCGCTGCAAATGCCACTTCCAGCTTAGCTGTGCAGAAGAAGAACAACAAGAATAAGAAATATTTCGAAATATGTCCGTCAGGCCCCTTCCCTTGAGATAAATCTGCAAATATCTCGGAAACGAAGCGAGCTATGGCAAAATGTTAGGAGACCATTTTTGTAGAGAATTAAGTTTCCTACTTTTTACGTTCTATGTTATTTTTTGATCAGATGCGTAGTTCTCGAGATATATCCTGATAATTAAAAGTTCCGAAGCGGCACCAACATAATAGAGATACAGAAACACCGTGGCCCCTTTCTTTGAGATAACTCTGCACTATTGCGACCTGCAAATGCCACTTCCAGCTTAGCTGTGCAGAAGAGGAACAACAAGAAGAAGAAATATCTCGGAATATGTCCGTCAGGGCCCTTCCCTTGAGCTAAATCTGCAAATATCTCGGAAACGATGCCAGCTATGGGAAAATGTTAAGAGACCTTTTTTGTAGAGAATTAAGTTTCCAACTTTTTATGTTCTATGATATTTTTCGATCAGAGGCGTAGTTCTCGAGATGTATCAAGATATTTAAAAGTTCCGAAGCCGCACCAACATAATAGAGATACAGAAACACCGTGGCCCCTCTCTTTGAGATAACTCTGCACTATTGCGCGCTGCAAATGCCACTTCCAGCTTAGCTGTGCAGCAGAAGAACAACAAGAAGAAGAAATATCTCGAAATATGTCCGTCAGGCCCCTTCCCTTGAGATAAATCTGCAAATATCTCGGAAACGAAGCGAGCTACGGCAAAATGTTAAGAGACCTTTTTTGTAGAAAATTAGGTTTCCTACTTTTTATGTTCTATGATATTTTTTGATCAGATGCGTAGTTCTCGAGATATATCAAGATATTTAAAAGCTCCGAAGCTGCACCAACATAATAGAGGTACAGAAACACCGTGGCCCCTTTCTTTGAGATAACTCAGCACTATTGCGAGCTGCAAATGCCACTTCCAGCTTAGCTGTGCAGAAGAAGAACAACAAGAATAAGAAATATTTCGAAATATGTCCGTCAGGCCCCTTCCCTTGAGATAAATCTGCAAATATCTCGGAAACGAAGCGAGCTATGGCAAAATGTTAAGAGACCTTTTTTGTAGAGAATTAAGTTTCCTACTTTTTATGTTCTATGATATTTTTCGATCAGAGGCGTAGTTCTCGAGATATATCAAGATATTTAAAAGTTCCGAAGCCGCACCAACATAATAGAGATACAGAAACACCGTGGCCCCTTTCTTTGAGATAACTCTGCACTATTGCGACCTGCAAATGCCACTTCCAGCTTAGCTGTGCAGAAGAAGAACAACAAGAAGAAGAAATACCTCGAAATATGTCCGTCAGGACCCTTCCCTTGAGATAAATCTGCAAATATCTCGGAAACGAAGCGAGCTATTGCAAAACGTTAAAAGACCTTTTTTGTAGAGAATTAAGTTTCCTACTTTTTATGTTCTATGATATTTTTTGATCAGATGCGTAGTTCTCGAGATATATCTAGATATTTAAAAGCTCCGAAGCTGCACCAACATAATAGAGGTACAGAAACACCGTGGCCCCTTTCTTTGAGATAACTCAGCACTATTGCGAGCTGCAAATGCCACTTCCAGCTTAGCTGTGCAGAAGAAGAACAACAAGAATAAGAAATATTTCGAAATATGTCCGTCAGGCCCCTTATCTTGAGATAAATCTGCAAATATCTCGGAAACGAAGCGAGCTACGGCAAAATGATAAGAGACCTTTTTTGTAGAGAATTATGTTTCCTACAATTTACGTTCTCTGATATTTTTTGATCAGAAGCGTAGTTTTCGAGATATATCGAGATATTTAAAAGTTCCGAAGCCGCACCAACATAATAGAGATACAGAAACACCGTGGCCCCTTTCTTTGAGATAACTCTGCACTATTGCGACCTGCAAATGCCACTTCCAGCTTAGCTGTGCAGAAGAGGAACAACAAGAAGAAGAAATATCTCGGAATATGTCCGTCAGGCCCCTTCCCTTGAGCTAAATCTGCAAATATCTCGGAAACGATGCCAGCTATGGGAAAATGTTAAGAGACCTTTTTTGTAGAGAATTAAGTTTGCAACTTTTTATGTTCTATGATATTTTGCGATCAGAGGCGTAGTTCTCGAGATATATCAAGATATTTAATAGTTCCGAAGCCGCACCAACATAATAGAGATACAGAAACACCGTGGCCCCTCTCTTTGAGATAACTCTGCACTATTGCGCGCTGCAAATGCCACTTCCAGCTTAGCTGTGCAGAAGAAGAACAACAAGAAGAAGAAATATCTCGAAATATGTCCGTCAGGCCCCTTCCCTTGAGATAAATCTGCAAATATCTCGGAAACGAAGCGAGCTACGGCAAAATGTTAAGAGACCTTTTTTGTAGAGAATTATGTTTCCTACAATTTACGTTCTCTGATATTTTTTGATCAGAAGCGTAGTTTTCGAGATATATCGAGATATTTAAAAGTTCCGAAGCCGCACCAACATAATAGAGATACAGAAACACCGTGGCCCCTTTCTTTGAGATAACTCTGCACTATTGCGACCTGCAAATGCCACTTCCAGCTTAGCTGTGCAGAAGAGGAACAACAAGAAGAAGAAATATCTCGGAATAGGTCCGTCAGGCCCCTTCCCTTGAGCTAAATCTGCAAATATCTCGGAAACGATGCCAGCTATGGGAAAATGTTAAGAGACCTTTTTTGTAGAGAATTAAGTTTGCAACTTTTTATGTTCTATGATATTTTGCGATCAGAGGCGTAGTTCTCGAGATATATCAAGATATTTAAAAGTTCCGAAGCCGCACCAACATAATAGAGATACAGAAACACCGTGGCCCCTCTCTTTGAGATAACTCTGCACTATTGCGCGCTGCAAATGCCACTTCCAGCTTAGCTGTGCAGAAGAAGAACAACAAGAAGAAGAAATATTTCGAAATATGTCCGTCAGGCCCCTTCCCTTGAGATAAATCTGCAAATATCTCGGAAACGAAGCGAGCTATGGCAAAATGTTAGGAGACCATTTTTGTAGAGAATTAAGTTTCCTACTTTTTACGTTCTATGTTATTTTTTGATCAGATGCGTAGTTCTCGAGATATATCCTGATAATTAAAAGTTCCGAAGCGGCACCAACATAATAGAGATACAGAAACACCGTGGCCCCTTTCTTTGAGATAACTCTGCACTATTGCGACCTGCAAATGCCACTTCCAGCTTAGCTGTGCAGAAGAGGAACAACAAGAAGAAGAAATATCTCGGAATATGTCCGTCAGGGCCCTTCCCTTGAGCTAAATCTGCAAATATCTCGGAAACGATGCCAGCTATGGGAAAATGTTAAGAGACCTTTTTTGTAGAGAATTAAGTTTCCAACTTTTTATGTTCTATGATATTTTTCGATCAGAGGCGTAGTTCTCGAGATGTATCAAGATATTTAAAAGTTCCGAAGCCGCACCAACATAATAGAGATACAGAAACACCGTGGCCCCTCTCTTTGAGATAACTCTGCACTATTGCGCGCTGCAAATGCCACTTCCAGCTTAGCTGTGCAGCAGAAGAACAACAAGAAGAAGAAATATCTCGAAATATGTCCGTCAGGCCCCTTCCCTTGAGATAAATCTGCAAATATCTCGGAAACGAAGCGAGCTACGGCAAAATGTTAAGAGACCTTTTTTGTAGAAAATTAGGTTTCCTACTTTTTATGTTCTATGATATTTTTTGATCAGATGCGTAGTTCTCGAGATATATCAAGATATTTAAAAGCTCCGAAGCTGCACCAACATAATAGAGGTACAGAAACACCGTGGCCCCTTTCTTTGAGATAACTCAGCACTATTGCGAGCTGCAAATGCCACTTCCAGCTTAGCTGTGCAGAAGAAGAACAACAAGAATAAGAAATATTTCGAAATATGTCCGTCAGGCCCCTTCCCTTGAGATAAATCTGCAAATATCTCGGAAACGAAGCGAGCTATGGCAAAATGTTAAGAGACCTTTTTTGTAGAGAATTAAGTTTCCTACTTTTTATGTTCTATGATATTTTTCGATCAGAGGCGTAGTTCTCGAGATATATCAAGATATTTAAAAGTTCCGAAGCCGCACCAACATAATAGAGATACAGAAACACCGTGGCCCCTTTCTTTGAGATAACTCTGCACTATTGCGACCTGCAAATGCCACTTCCAGCTTAGCTGTGCAGAAGAAGAACAACAAGAAGAAGAAATACCTCGAAATATGTCCGTCAGGACCCTTCCCTTGAGATAAATCTGCAAATATCTCGGAAACGAAGCGAGCTATTGCAAAACGTTAAAAGACCTTTTTTGTAGAGAATTAAGTTTCCTACTTTTTATGTTCTATGATATTTTTTGATCAGATGCGTAGTTCTCGAGATATATCTAGATATTTAAAAGCTCCGAAGCTGCACCAACATAATAGAGGTACAGAAACACCGTGGCCCCTTTCTTTGAGATAACTCAGCACTATTGCGAGCTGCAAATGCCACTTCCAGCTTAGCTGTGCAGAAGAAGAACAACAAGAATAAGAAATATTTCGAAATATGTCCGTCAGGCCCCTTCCCTTGAGATAAATCTGCAAATATCTCGGAAACGAAGCGAGCTACGGCAAAATGATAAGAGACCTTTTTTGTAGAGAATTATGTTTCCTACAATTTACGTTCTCTGATATTTTTTGATCAGAAGCGTAGTTTTCGAGATATATCGAGATATTTAAAAGTTCCGAAGCCGCACCAACATAATAGAGATACAGAAACACCGTGGCCCCTTTCTTTGAGATAACTCTGCACTATTGCGACCTGCAAATGCCACTTCCAGCTTAGCTGTGCAGAAGAGGAACAACAAGAAGAAGAAATATCTCGGAATATGTCCGTCAGGCCCCTTCCCTTGAGCTAAATCTGCAAATATCTCGGAAACGATGCCAGCTATGGGAAAATGTTAAGAGACCTTTTTTGTAGAGAATTAAGTTTGCAACTTTTTATGTTCTATGATATTTTGCGATCAGAGGCGTAGTTCTCGAGATATATCAAGATATTTAATAGTTCCGAAGCCGCACCAACATAATAGAGATACAGAAACACCGTGGCCCCTCTCTTTGAGATAACTCTGCACTATTGCGCGCTGCAAATGCCACTTCCAGCTTAGCTGTGCAGAAGAAGAACAACAAGAAGAAGAAATATCTCGAAATATGTCCGTCAGGCCCCTTCCCTTGAGATAAATCTGCAAATATCTCGGAAACGAAGCGAGCTACGGCAAAATGTTAAGAGACCTTTTTTGTAGAAAATTAGGTTTCCTACTTTTTATGTTCTATGATATTTTTTGATCTGATGCGTAGTTCTCGAGATATATCAAGATATTTAAAAGTTCCGAAGCGGCACCAACATAATAGAGATACAGAAACACCGTGGCCCCTTTCTTTGAGATAACTCTGCACTATTGCGACCTGCAAATGCCACTTCCAGCTTAGCTGTGCAGAAGAGGAACAACAAGAAGAAGAAATATCTCGGAATATGTCCGTCAGGCCCCTTCCCTTGAGCTAAATCTGCAAATATCTCGGAAACGATGCCAGCTATGGGAAAATGTTAAGAGACCTTTTTTGTAGAGAATTAAGTTTGCAACTTTTTATGTTGTATGATATTTTGCGATCAGAGGCGTAGTTCTCGAGATATATCAAGATATTTAATAGTTCCGAAGCCGCACCAACATAATAGAGATACAGAAACACCGTGGCCCCTCTCTTTGAGATAACTCTGCACTATTGCGCGCTGCAAATGCCACTTCCAGCTTAGCTGTGCAGAAGAAGAACAACAAGAAGAAGAAATATCTCGAAATATGTCCGTCAGGCCCCTTCCCTTGAGATAAATCTGCAAATATCTCGGAAACGAAGCGAGCTACGGCAAAATGTTAAGAGACCTTTTTTGTAGAAAATTAGGTTTCCTACTTTTTATGTTCTATGATATTTTTTGATCAGATGCGTAGTTCTCGAGATATATCAAGATATTTAAAAGTTCCGAAGCCGCACCAACATAATAGAGATACAGAAACACCGTGGCCCCTTTCTTTGCGATAACTCTGCACTATTGCGAGCTGCAAATGCCACTTCCAGCTTAGCTGTGCAGAAGAAGAACAACAAGAAGAAGAAATATCTCGAAATATGTCCGTCAGGCCCCTTCCCTTGAGATAAATCTGCAAATATCTCGGAAACGAAGCGAGCTATGGCAAAATGTTAAGAGACCTTTTTTGTAGAGAATTAAGTTTCCTACTTTTTATGTTCCATGATATTTTTCGATCAGAGGTGTAGTTCTCGAGATATATCAAGATATTTAAAAGTTCCGAAGCCGCACCAACATAATAGAGATACAGAAACACCGTGGCCCCTCTCTTTGAGATAACTCTGCATGATTGCGAGCTGGAAATGCCACTTCCAGTTTAGCTGTGCAGAAGAAGAACAACAAGAAGAAGAAATACCTCGAAATATGTCCGTCAGGACCCTTCCCTTGAGATAAATCTGCCAATATCTCGGAAACGAAGCGAGCTATTGCAAAACGTTAAAAGACCTTTTTTGTAGAGAATTAAGTTTCCTACTTTTTAAGTTCTATGATATTTTTTGATCAGATGCGTAGTTCTCGAGATATATCAAGATATTTAAAAGCTCCGAAGCTGCACCAACATAATAGAGGTACAGAAACACCGTGGCCCCTTTCTTTGAGATAACTCTGCACTATTGCGACCTGCAAATGCCACTTCGAGCTTAGCTGTGCAGAAGAGGAACAACAAGAAGAAGAAATATCTCGGAATATGTCCGTCAGGCCCCTTCCCTTGAGCTAAATCTGCAAATATCTCGGAAACGATGCCAGCTATGGGAAAATGTTAAGAGACCTTTTTTGTAGAGAATTAAGTTTTCTACTTTTTATGTTTTATGATATTTCTTGATCAGATGCGTAGTTCTCGAGATATATCAAGATATTTAAAAGTTCCGAAGCCGCACCAACATAATAGAGATACAGAAACACCGTGGCCCCTTTCTTTGAGATAACTCTGCACTATTGCGCGCAGCAAATGCCACTTCCAGCTTAGCTGTGCAGAAGAAGAACAACAAGAAGAAGAAATATCTCGAAATATGTCCGTCAGGCCCCTTCCCTTGAGATAAATCTGCAAATATCTCGGAAACGAAGCGAGCTATGGCAAAATGTTAAGAGACCTTTTTTGTAGAGAATTAAGTTTCCTACTTTTTCTGTTCTATGATATTTTTCGATCAGAGGCGTAGTTCTCGAGATATATCAAGATATTTACAAGTTCCGAAGCCGCACCAACATAATAGAGATACAGAAACACCGTGGCCCCTCTCTTTGAGATAACTCTGCATGATTGCGAGCTGGAAATGCCACTTCCAGTTTAGCTGTGCAGAAGAAGAACAACAAGAAGAAGAAATATCTCGAAATATGTCCGTCAGGACCCTTCCCTTGAGATAAATCTGCAAATATCTCGGAAACGAAGCGAGCTATTGCAAAACGTTAAGAGACCTTTTTTGTAGAGAATTAAGTTTCCTACTTTTTATGTTCTATGATATTTTTTGATCAGATGCGTAGTTCTCGAGATATATCAAGATATTTAAAAGTTCCGAAGCCGCACCAACATAATAGAGATACAGAAACACCGTGGCCCCTTTCTTTGCGATAACTCTGCACTATTGCGAGCTGCAAATGCCACTTCCAGCTTAGCTGTGCAGAAGAAGAACAACAAGAATAAGAAATATTTCGAAATATGTCCGTCAGGCCCCTTCCCTTGAGATAAATCTGCAAATATCTCGGAAACGAAGCGAGCTACGGCAAAATGTTCAGAGACCTTTTTTGTAGAGAATTATGTTTCCTACAATTTACGTTCTCCGATATTTTTTGATCAGAAGCGTAGTTTTCGAGATATATCGAGATATTTAAAAGTTCCGAAGCCGCACCAACATAATAGAGATACAGAAACACCGTGGCCCCTTTCTTTGAGATAACTCTGCACTATTGCGACCTGCAAATGCCACTTCCAGCTTAGCTGTGCAGAAGAGGAACAACAAGAAGAAGAAATATCTCGGAATATGTCCGTCAGGCCCCTTCCCTTGAGCTAAATCTGCAAATATCTCGGAAACGATGCCAGCTATGGGAAAATGTTAAGAGACCTTTTTTGTAGAGAATTAAGTTTGCAACTTTTTATGTTCTATGATATTTTGCGATCAGAGGC
Organism: Osmia lignaria lignaria; assembly: GCF_051020975.1. NCBI lineage: Eukaryota > Metazoa > Arthropoda > Insecta > Hymenoptera > Megachilidae > Osmia > Osmia lignaria. The sequence continues at coordinate 3,275,585 of NW_027478167.1, read as the reverse complement.
GTAGTTCTCGCGATATATCAAGATATTTAAAAGTTCCGAAGCCGCACCAACATAATAGAGATACAGAAACACCGTGGCCCCTCTCTTTGAGATAACTCTGCACTATTGCGCGCTGCAAATGCCACTCCCAGCTTAGCTGTGCAGAAGAAGAACAACAAGAAGAAGAAATATCTCGAAATATGTCCGTCAGGCCCCTTCCCTTGAGATAAATCTGCAAATATCTCGGAAACGAAGCGAGCTACGGCAAAATGTTAAGAGACCTTTTTTGTAGAAAATTAGGTTTCCTACTTTTTATGTTCTATGATATTTTTTGATCAGATGCGTAGTTCTCGAGATATATCAAGATATTTAAAAGTTCCGAAGCCGCACCAACATAATAGAGATACAGAAACACCGTGGCCCCTTTCTTTGCGATAACTCTGCACTATTCCGAGCTGCAAATGCCACTTCCAGCTTAGCTGTGCAGAAGAAGAACAACAAGAAGAAGAAATATCTCGAAATATGTCCGTCAGGCCCCTTCCCTTGAGATAAATCTGCAAATATCTCGGAAACGAAGCGAGCTATGGCAAAATGTTAAGAGACCTTTTTTGTAGAGAATTAAGTTTCCTACTTTTTATGTTCTATGATATTTTTCGATCAGAGGCGTAGTTCTCGAGATATATCAAGATATTTAAAAGTTCCGAAGCCGCACCAACATAATAGAGATACAGAAACACCGTGGCCCCTCTCTTTGAGATAACTCTGCATGATTGCGAGCTGGAAATGCCACTTCCAGTTTAGCTGTGCAGAAGAAGAACAACAAGAAGAAGAAATACCTCGAAATATGTCCGTCAGGACCCTTCCCTTGAGATAAATCTGCAAATATCTCGGAAACGAAGCGAGCTATTGCAAAACGTTAAAAGACCTTTTTTGTAGAGAATTAAGTTTCCTACTTTTTAAGTTCTATGATATTTTTTGATCAGATGCGTAGTTCTCGAGATATATCAAGATATTTAAAAGCTCCGAAGCTGCACCAACATAATAGAGGTACAGAAACACCGTGGCCCCTTTCTTTGAGATAACTCTGCACTATTGCGACCTGCAAATGCCACTTCCAGCTTAGCTGTGCAGAAGAGGAACAACAAGAAGAAGAAATATCTCGGAATATGTCCGTCAGGCCCCTTCCCTTGAGCTAAATCTGCAAATATCTCGGAAACGATGCCAGCTATGGGAAAATGTTAAGAGACCTTTTTTGTAGAGAATTAAGTTTTCTACTTTTTATGTTTTATGATATTTCTTGATCAGATGCGTAGTTCTCGAGATATATCAAGATATTTAAAAGTTCCGAAGCCGCACCAACATAATAGAGATACAGAAACACCGTGGCCCCTCTCTTTGAGATAACTCTGCACTATTGCGCGCTGCAAATGCCACTTCCAGCTTAGCTGTGCAGAAGAAGAACAACAAGAAGAAGAAATATCTCGAAATATGTCCGTCAGGCCCCTTCCCTTGAGATAAATCTGCAAATATCTCGGAAACGAAGCGAGCTACGGCAAAATGTTAAGAGACCTTTTTTGTAGAAAATTAGGTTTCCTACTTTTTATGTTCTATGATATTTTTTGATCAGATGCGTAGTTCTCGAGATATATCAAGATATTTAAAAGTTCCGAAGCCGCACCAACATAATAGAGATACAGAAACACCGTGGCCCCTCTCTTTGAGATAACTCTGCATGATTGCGAGCTGGAAATGCCACTTCCAGTTTAGCTGTGCAGAAGAAGAACAACAAGAAGAAGAAATACCTCGAAATATGTCCGTCAGGACCCTTCCCTTGAGATAAATCTGCAAATATCTCGGAAACGAAGCGAGCTATTGCAAAACGTTAAAAGACCTTTTTTGTAGAGAATTAAGTTTCCTACTTTTTAAGTTCTATGATATTTTTTGATCAGATGCGTAGTTCTCGAGATATATCAAGATATTTAAAAGCTCCGAAGCTGCACCAACATAATAGAGGTACAGAAACACCGTGGCCCCTTTCTTTGAGATAACTCTGCACTATTGCGACCTGCAAATGCCACTTCCAGCTTAGCTGTGCAGAAGAGGAACAACAAGAAGAAGAAATATCTCGGAATATGTCCGTCAGGCCCCTTCCCTTGAGCTAAATCTGCAAATATCTCGGAAACGATGCCAGCTATGGGAAAATGTTAAGAGACCTTTTTTGTAGAGAATTAAGTTTTCTACTTTTTATGTTTTATGATATTTCTTGATCAGATGCGTAGTTCTCGAGATATATCAAGATATTTAAAAGTTCCGAAGCCGCACCAACATAATAGAGATACAGAAACACCGTGGCCCCTTTCTTTGAGATAACTCTGCACTATTGCGCGCAGCAAATGCCACTTCCAGCTTAGCTGTGCAGAAGAAGAACAACAAGAAGAAGAAATATCTCGAAATATGTCCGTCAGGCCCCTTCCCTTGAGATAAATCTGCAAATATCTCGGAAACGAAGCGAGCTATGGCAAAATGTTAAGAGACCTTTTTTGTAGAGAATTAAGTTTCCTACTTTTTCTGTTCTATGATATTTTTCGATCAGAGGCGTAGTTCTCGAGATATATCAAGATATTTAAAAGTTCCGAAGCCGCACCAACATAATAGAGATACAGAAACACCGTGGCCCCTCTCTTTGAGATAACTCTGCATGATTGCGAGCTGGAAATGCCACTTCCAGTTTAGCTGTGCAGAAGAAGAACAACAAGAAGAAGAAATATCTCGAAATATGTCCGTCAGGACCCTTCCCTTGAGATAAATCTGCAAATATCTCGGAAACGAAGCGAGCTATTGCAAAACGTTAAGACACCTTTTTTGTAGAGAATTAAGTTTCCTACTTTTTATGTTCTATGATATTTTTTGATCAGATGCGTAGTTCTCGAGATATATCAAGATATTTAAAAGTTCCGAAGCCGCACCAACATAATAGAGATACAGAAACACCGTGGCCCCTTTCTTTGCGATAACTCTGCACTATTGCGAGCTGCAAATGCCACTTCCAGCTTAGCTGTGCAGAAGAAGAACAACAAGAAGAAGAAATATCCCGAAATATGTCCGTCAGGCCCCTTCCCTTGAGATAAATCTGCAAATATCTCGGAAACGAAGCGAGCTATGGCAAAATGTTAAGCGACTTTATATGTAGAGAATTAAGTTTCCTACTTTTCATGTTCTATGATATTTTTTGATCAGATGCGTAGTTCTCGAGATATATCAAGATATTTAAAAGTTCCGAAGCCGCACCAACATAATAGAGATACAGAAACACCGTGGCCCCTTTCTTTGAGATAACTGTGCACTAGTGCGAGCCGCAAATGCCACTTCCAGCTTAGCTGTGCAGAAGAAGAACAACAAGAAGAAGAAATATCTCGAAATATGTCCGTCAGGCCCCTTCCCTTGAGATATATCTGCAAATATCTCGGAAACGAAGCGAGCCATGGCAAAATGTTAAGAGACCGTTTTTGTAGAGAATTAAGTTTCCTACTTTTTATGTTCTATGATATTTTTTGATCAGAAGCGTAGTTTTCGAGATATATCGAGATATTTAAAAGATCCGAAGCTGCACCAACATAATAGAGATACAGAAACACCGTGGCCCCTTTCTTTGAGATAACTCTGCACTAGTGCGAGCCGCAAATGCCGCTTCCAGCTTAGCTGTGCAGAAGAAGAACAACAAGAAGAAGAAATATCTCGAAATATGTCCGTCAGGCCCCTTCCCTCGAGATAAATCTGCAAATATCTCGGAAACAAAGCGAGCTATGGCAAAATGTTAAGAGACCTTTTTTGTAGAGAATTAAGTTTCCCACAATTTAGGTTCTATGATATTTTTTGATCAGAAGCGTCGTTTTCGAGATATATCGAGATATTTAAAAGATCCGAAGCCGCACCAACATAATAGAGATACAGAAACACCGTGGTCCCTTTCATTGAGATAACTCTGCACCATTGCGAGCTGCAAATGCCACTTCCAGCTTAGCTGTGCAGAAGAAGACCAACAAGAAGAAGAAATATCTCGAAATATGTCCGTCAGGCCCCTTCCCTTGAGATAAATCTGCAAATATCTCGGAAACGAAGCGAGCTATGGCAAAATGTTAAGAGACCTTATTTGTAGAGAATTAAGTTTCCTACTTTTTATGTTCTATGATATTATTTGATCAGATGCGTAGTTCTCGAGATATATCAAGATACTTAAAAGTTCCGAAGCCGCACCAACATAATAGAGATACAGAAACACCGTGGCCCCTTTCTTTCAGATAACTCTGCACTATTGCGAGCTGGAAATGCCACTTCCTGTTTAGCTGTGCAGAAGAAGAACAACAAGAAGAAGAAATGTCCCGAAATATGTCCGTCAGGCCCCTTCCCTTGAGATAAATCTGCATATATCTCGGAAACGAAGCGAGCTATGGCAAAATGTTAAGAGACCTTTTTGGTAGAGAATGAAGTTTCCTACTTTTTATGTTCTATGATATTTTTTGATCAGATGCGTAGTTCTCGAGATATATCAAGATATTTAAAAGTTCCGAAGCCGCACCAACATAATAGAGATACAGAAACACCGTGGCCCCTTTCTTTCAGATAACTCTGCACTATTGCGAGCTGGAAATGCCACGTCCAGCTTAGCTGTGCAGAAGAAGAACAACAAGAAGAAGAAATATCTCGAAATATGTCCGTCAGGCCCCTTCCCTCGAGATAAATCTGCAAATATCTCGGAAACGAAGCGAGCTATGGCAAAATGTTAAGAGACCTTTTTTGTAGAGAATTAAGTTTCCTACTTTTTATGTTCTATGATATTTTTTGATCGGATGCGTAGTTCTCGAGATATATCAAGATATTTAAAAGTTCCGAAGCCGCACCAACATAATAGAGATACAGAAACACCGTGGCCCCTTTCTTTGAGATAACTCTGCACTATTGCGAGCTGCAAATGCCACTTCCAGCTTAGCTGTGCAGAAGAAGAACAACAAGAAGAAGAAATATCTCGAAATATGTCCGTCAGACCCCTTCCCTTGAGATAAATCTGCAAATATCTCGGAAACGAAGCGAGCTATGGCAAAATGTTAAGAGACCTTTTTTGTAGAGAATTATGTTTCCCACAATTTACGTTCTATGATATTTTTTGATCAGAAGCGTAGTTTTCGAGATATATCGAGATATTTAAAAGATCCGAAGCCGCACCAACATAATAGAGATACAGAAACACCGTGGCCCCTTTCTTCGAGATAACTCTGCACTAGTGCGAGCCGCAAATGCCACTTCCACCTTAGCTGTGCAGAAGAAGAACAACAAGAAGAAGGAATATCTCGAAATATGTCCGTCAGGCCCCTTCCCTTGAGATAAATCTGCAAATATCTCGGAAACGAAGGGAGCTATGGCAAAATGTTAAGAGACGTTTTTTGTAGAGAATTATGTTTCCTACAATTTATGTTCTATGATATTTTTTGATCAGAAGCGTAGTTTTCGAGATATATCGAGATATTTAAAAGTTCCGAAGCCGCACCAACATAATAGGGATACAGAAACACCGTGGCCCCTTTCTTTGAGATAACTCTGCACTAGTGCGAGCCGCAAATGCCACTTCCAGCTTAGCTGTGCAGAAGAAGAACAACAAGAAGAAGAAATATCTCGAAATATGTCCGTCAGGCCCCTTCCCTTGAGATAAATTTGCAAATATCTCGGAAACGAAGCGAGCTATGGCAAAATGTTGAGAGACCTTTTTTGTAGAGAATTAAGTTTCCTACTTTTTATGTTCTATGATATTTTTTGATCAGATGCGTAGTTCTCGAGATATATCAAGATATTTAAAAGTTCCGAAGCCGCACCAACATAATAGAGATACAGAAACACCGTGGCCCCTCTCTTTGAGATAACTCTGCACTATTGCGAGCTGGAAATGCCACTTCCAGTTTAGCTGTGCAGAAGAAGAACAACAAGAAGAAGAAATATCTCGAAATATGTCCGTCAGGCCCCTTCCCTTGAGATAAATCTGCAAATATCTCGGAAACGAAGCGAGCTATGGCAAAATGTTAAGAGACCTTTTTTGTCGAGAATTATGCTTCCTACAATTTATGTTCTATGATATTTTTTGATCAGAAGCGTAGTTTTCGAGATACATCGAGATATTTATCAGTTCCGAAGCCGCACCAACATAATAGAGATACAGAAACACCGTGGCCCCTTTCTTTGAGATAACTCTGCACTAGTGCGAGCCGCAAATGCCAGTTCCAGCTTAGCTGTGCAGAAGAAGAACAACAAGAAGAAGAAATATCTCGAAATATGTCCGTCAGGCCCCTTCCCTTGAGATATATCTGCAAATATCTCGGAAACGAAGCGAGCTATGGCAAAATGTTAAGAGACCTTTTTTGTAGAGAATTCTGTTTCCTACAATTTATGTTCTATGATATTTTTTGATCAGAAGCGTAGTTTTCGAGATATATCGAGATATTTATAAGTTCCGAAGCCGCACCAACATAATAGAGATACAGAAACACCGTGGCCCCTTTCTTTGAGATAACTCTGCACTAGTGCGAGCCGCAAATGCCACTTCCAGCTTAGCTGTGCAGAAGAAGAACAACAAGAAGAAGAAATATCTCGAAATATGTCCGTCAGGCCCCTTCCCTTGAGATAAATCTGCAAATATCTCGGAAACGAAGCGAGGTATGGCAAAATGTTAAGAGACCTTTTTTGTAGAGAATTAAGTTTCCTACTTTTTATGTTCTATGATATTTTTTGATCAGATGCGTAGTTCTCGAGATATATCAAGATATTTAAAAGTTCCGAAGCCGCACCAACATGATAGAGATACAGAAACACCGTGGCCCCTTTCTTTGAGATAACTCTGCACTATTGCGAGCTGCAAATGCCACTTCCAGCTTAGCTGTGCAGAGGAAGAACAACAAGAAGAAGAAATATCTCGAAATATGTCCGTCAGGCCAGTTCCTTTGAGGTGAATCTGCAAATATCTCGGAAACGAAGCGAGCTATGGCAAAATGTTAAGAGACGTTTTTTGTAGAGAATTATGTTTCCTACAATTCATGTTCTATGATATTTTTTGATCAGAAGCGTAGTTTTCGAGATATATCGAGATATTTAAAAGTTCCGAAGCCGCACCAACATAATAGGGATACAGAAACACCGTGGCCCCTTTCTTTGAGATAACTCTGCACTAGTGCGAGCCGCAAATGTCACTTCCAGCTTAGCTGTGCAGAAGAAGAACAACAAGAAGAAGAAATATCTCGAAATATGTCCGTCAGGCCCCTTCCCTTGAGATAAATCTGCAAATATCTCGGAAACGAAGCGAGCTATGGCAAAATGTTAAGAGACCTTTTTTGTAGAGAATTAAGTTTCCTACTTTTTATGTTCTATGATATTTTTTGATCAGATGCGTAGTTTTCGAGATACATCGAGATATTTAAAAGTTCCGAAGCCGCACAAACATAATAGAGATACAGAAACACCGTGGCCCCTTTCTTTGAGATAACTCTGCACTATTGCGAGCTGCAAATGCCACTTCCAGCTTAGCTGTGCAGAGGAAGAACAACAAGAAGAAGAAATATCTCGAAATATGTCCGTCAGGCCAGTTCCTTTGAGCTGAATCTGCAAATATCTCGGAAACGAAGCGAGCTATGGCGAAATGTTAAGAGACCTTTTTTGTAGAGAATTAAGTTTCCTACTTTTCATGTTCTATGATATTTTTTGATCAGATGCGTAGTTCTCGAGATATATCAAGATATTTAAAAGTTCCGAAGCCGCACCAACATAATAGAGATACAGAAACACCGTGGCCCCTTTCTTTGAGATAACTCTGCACGATTGCGAGCTGTAAATGCCACTTCCAGCTTAGCTGTGCAGCAGAAGGACAACAAGAAGAAGAAATATCTCGAAATATGTCCGTCAGGCCCCTTCCCTTGAGATAAATCTGCAAATATCTCGGAAACGAAGCGAGCTATGGCAAAATGTTAAGAGACCTTTTTTGTAGAGAATTATGCTTCCTACAATTTATGTTCTATGATATTTTTTGATCAGAAGCGTAGTTTTCGAGATACATCGAGATATTTATAAGTTCCGAAGCCGCACCAACATAATAGAGATACAGAAACACCGTGGCCCCTTTCTTTGAGATAACTCTGCACGATTGCGAGCTGTAAATGCCACTTCCAGCTTAGCTGTGCAGCAGAAGGACAACAAGAAGAAGAAATATCTCGAAATATGTCCGTCAGGCCCCTTCCCTTGAGATAAATCTGCAAATATCTCGGAAACGAAGCGAGCTATGGCAAAATGTTAAGAGACCTTTTTTGTAGAGAATTATGCTTCCTACAATTTATGTTCTATGATATTTTTTGATCAGAAGCGTAGTTTTCGAGATACATCGAGATATTTATAAGTTCCGAAGCCGCACCAACATAATAGAGATACAGAAACACCGTGGCCCCTTTCTTTGAGATAACTCTGCACTAGTGCGAGCCGCAAATTCCAGTTCCAGCTTAGCTGTGCAGAAGAAGAACAACAAGAAGAAGAAATATCTCGAAATATGTCCGTCAGGCCCCTTCCCTTGAGATAAATCTGCAAATATCTCGGAAACGAAGCGAGCTATGGCAAAATGTTAAGAGACCTTTTTTGTAGAGAATTAAGTTTCCTACTTTTTATGTTGTATGATATTTTTTGATCAGATACGTAGTTCTCGAGATATATCAAGATATTTAAAAGTTCCGAAGCCGCACCAACATAATAGAGATACAGAAACACCGTGGCCCCTTTCTTCGAGATAACTCTGCACTATTGCGAGCTGCAAATGCCACTTCCAGCTTAGCTGTGCAGAGGAAGAACAACAAGAAAAGAAATATCTCGAAATATGTCCGTCAGGCCAGTTCCTTTGAGCTGAATCTGCAAATATCTCGGAAACGAAGCGAGCTATGGCAAAATGTTAAGAGACGTTTTTTGTAGAGAATTATGTTTCCTATAATTTATGTTCTATGATATTTTTTGATCAGAAGCGTAGTGTTCGAGATATATCGAGATATTTAAAAGTTCCGAAGCCGCACCAACATAATAGGGATACAGAAACACCGTGGCCCCTTTCTTTGAGATAACTCTGCACTAGTGCGAGCCGCAAATGCCACTTCCAGCTTAGCTGTGCAGAAGAAGAACAACAAGAAGAAGAAATATCTCGAAATATGTCCGTCAGGCCCCTTCCCTTGAGATAAATCTGCAAATATCTCGGAAACGAAGCGAGCTATGGCAAAATGTTAAGAGACCTTTTTTGTAGAGAATTAAGTTTCCTACTTTTTATGTTCTATGATATTTTTTGATCAGATGCGTAGTTCTCGAGATATATCAAGATATTTAAAAGTTCCGAAGCCGCACCAACATAATAGAGATACAGAAACACCGTGGCCCCCTTCTTTGAGATAACTCTGCACTATTGCGAGCTGTAAATGCCACTTCCAGCTTAGCTGTGCAGAAGAAGAACAACAAGAAGAAGAAATATCTCGAAATATGTCCGTCAGGCCCCTTCCCTTGAGATATATCTGCAAATATCTCGGAAACGAAGCGAGCTATGGCAAAATGTTAAGAGACCTTTTTTGTAGAGAATTCTGTTTCCTATAATTTATGTTCTATGATATTTTTTGATCAGAAGCGTAGTTTTCGAGATATATCGAGATATTTAAAAGTTCCGAAGCCGCACCAACATAATAGAGATACAGAAACACCGTGGCCCCTTTCTTTGAGATAACTCTGCACTAGTGCGAGCCGCAAATGCCACTTCCAGCTTAGCTGTGCAGAAGAAGAACAACAAGAAGAAGAAATATCTCGAAATATGTCCGTCAGGCCCCTTCCCTTGAGATAAATCTGCAAATATCTCGGAAACGAAGCGAGCTATGGCAAAATGTTAAGAGACCTTTTTTGTAGAGAATTATGTTTCCTACTTTTTATGCTCTATGATATTTTTTGATCAGATGCGTAGTTCTCGAGATATATCAAGATATTTAAAAGTTCCGAAGCCGCACCAACATAATAGAGATACAGAAACACCGTGGCCCCTTTCTTTGAGATAACTCTGCACTAGTGCGAGCCGCAAATGTCACTTCCAGCTTAGCTGTGCAGAGGAAGAACAACAAGAAGAAGAAATATCTCGAAATATGTCCGTCAGGCCAGTTCCTTTGAGCTGAATCTGCAAATATCTCGGAAACGAAGCGAGCTATGGCAAAATGTTAAGAGACGTTTTTTATAGAGAATTATGTTTCCTACAATTTATGTTCTATGATATTTTTTGATCAGAAGCGTAGTTTTCGAGATATATCGAGATATTTAAAAGTTCCGAAGCCGCACCAACATAATAGGGATACAGAAACACCGTGGCCCCTTTCTTTGAGATAACTCTGCACTAGTGCGAGCCGCAAATGCCACTTCCAGCTTAGCAGTGCAGAAGAAGAACAACAAGAAGAAGAAATATCTCGAAATATGTCGGTCAGGCCCCTTCCCTTGAGATATATCTGCAAATATCTCGGAAACGAAGCGAGCTATGGCAAAATGTTAAGAGACCTTTTTTGTAGAGAATTATGCTTCCTACAATTTATGTTCTATGATATTTTTTGATCAGAAGCGTAGTTTTCGAGATACATCGAGATATTTAAAAGTTCCGAAGCCGCACAAACATAATAGAGATACAGAAACACCGTGGCCCCTTTCTTTGAGATAACTCTGCACTATTGCGAGCTGCAAATGCCACTTCCAGCTTAGCTGTGCAGAGGAAGAACAACAAGAAGAAGAAATATCTCGAAATATGTCCGTCAGGCCAGTTCCTTTGAGCTGAATCTGCAAATATCTCGGAAACGAAGCGAGCTATGGCGAAATGTTAAGAGACCTTTTTTGTAGAGAATTAAGTTTCCTACTTTTCATGTTCTATGATATTTTTTGATCAGATGCGTAGTTCTCGAGATATATCAAGATATTTAAAAGTTCCGAAGCCGCACCAACATAATAGAGATACAGAAACACCGTGGCCCCTTTCTTTGAGATAACTCTGCACTATTGCGAGCTGCAAATGCCACTTCCAGCTTAGCTGTGCAGAGGAAGAACAACAAGAAGAAGAAATATCTCGAAATATGTCCGTCAGGCCAGTTCCTTTGAGCTGAATCCGCAAATATCTCGGAAACGAAGCGAGCTATGGCAAAATGTTAAGAGACGTTTTTTGTAGAGAATTATGTTTCCTACAATTTATGTTCTATGATATTTTTTGATCAGAAGCGTAGTTTTCGAGATATATCGAGATATTTAAAAGTTCCGAAGCCGCACCAACATAATAGGGATACAGAAACACCGTGGCCTCTTTCTTTGAGATAACTCTGCACTAGTGCGAGCCGCAAATGCCACTTCCAGCTTAGCTGTGCAGAAGAAGAACAACAAGAAGAAGAAATATCTCGAAATATGTCCGTCAGGCCCCTTCCCTTGAGATAAATCTGCAAATATCTCGGAAACGAAGCGAGCTATGGCAAAATGTTAAGAGACGTTTTTTGTAGAGAATTATGTTTCCTACAATTTATGTTCTATGATATTTTTTGATCAGAAGCGTAGTTTTCGAGATATATCGAGATATTTAAAAGTTCCGAAGCCGCACCAACATAATAGAGATACAGAAACACCGTGGCCCCTTTCTTTGAGATAACTCTGCACTAGTGCGAGCCGCAAATGCCACTTCCAGCTTAGCTGTGCAGAAGAAGAACAACAAGAAGAAGAAATATCTCGAAATATGTCCGTCAGGCCCCTTCCCTTGAGATAAATCTGCAAATATCTCGGAAACGAAGCGAGCTATGGCAAAATGTTAAGAGACCTTTTTTGTAGAGAATTAAGTTTCCTACTTTTTATGTTCTATGATATTTTTTGATCAGAAGCGTAGTTTTCGAGATATATCGAGATATTTAAAAGTTCCGAAGCCGCACCAACATAATAGGGATACAGAAACACCGTGGCCCCTTTCTTTGAGATAACTCTGCACTAGTGCGAGCCGCAAATGCCACTTCCAGCTTAGCTGTGCAGAAGAAGAACAACAAGAAGAAGAAATATCTCGAAATATGTCCGTCAGGCCCCTTCCCTTGAGATAAATCTGCAAATATCTCGGAAACCAAGCGAGCTATGGCAAAATGTTAAGAGACCTTTTTTGTAGAGAATTAAGTTTCCTACTTTTTATGTTCTATGACATTTTTTGATCAGATGCGTAGTTCTCGAGATATATCAAGATATTTAAAAGTTCCGAAGCCGCACCAACATAATAGAGATACAGAAACACCGTGGCCCCTTTCTTTGACATAACTCTGCACTATTGCGAGCTGTAAATGCCACTTCCAGCTTAGCTGTGCAGAAGAAGAACAACAAGAAGAAGAAATATCTCGAAATATGTCCGTCAGGCCCCTTCCCTTGAGATATATCTGCAAATATCTCGGAAACGAAGCGAGCTATGGCAAAATGTTAAGAGACGTTTTTTATAGAGAATTATGTTTCCTACAATTTATGTTCTATGATATTTTTTGATCAGAAGCGTAGTTTTCGAGATATATCGAGATATTTAAAAGTTCCGAAGCCGCACCAACATAATAGGGATACAGAAACACCGTGGCCCCTTTCTTTGAGATAACTCTGCACTAGTGCGAGCCGCAAATGCCACTTCCAGCTTAGCTGTGCAGAAGAAGAACAACAAGAAGAAGAAATATCTCGAAATATGTCCGTCAGGCCCCTTCCCTTCAGATAAATCTGGAAATATCACGGAAACGAAGCGAGCTATGGCGAAATGTTAAGAGACCTTTTTTGTAGAGAATTAAGTTTCCTACTTTTTATGTTCTATGATATTTTTTGATCAGATGCGTAGTTCTAGAGATATATCAAGATATTCAAAAGTTCCGAAGCCGCACCAACATAATAGAGATACAGAAACACCGTGGCCCCTTTCTTTGAGATAACTCTGCACTAGTGCGAGCCGCAAATGCCAGTTCCAGCTTAGCTGTGCAGAAGAAGAACAACAAGAAGAAGAAATATCTCGAAATATGTCCGTCAGGCCCCTTCCCTTGAGATAAATCTGCAAATATCTCGGAAACGAAGCGAGCTATGGCAAAATGTTAAGAGACCTTTTTTGTAGAGAATTAAGTTTTCTACTTTTTATGTTGTATGATATTTTTTGATCAGATGCGTAGTTCTCGAGATATATCAAGATATTTAAAAGTTCCGAAGCCGCACCAACATAATAGAGATACAGAAACACCGTGGCCCCTTTCTTTGAGATAACTCTGCACTATTGCGAGCTGCAAATGCCACTTCCAGCTTAGCTGTGCAGAGGAAGAACAACAAGAAAAGAAATATCTCGAAATATGTCCGTCAGGCCAGTTCCTTTGAGCTGAATCTGCAAATATCTCGGAAACGAAGCGAGCTATGGCAAAATGTTAAGAGACGTTTTTTGTAGAGAATTATGTTTCCTACAATTTATGTTCTATGATATTTTTTGATCAGAAGCGTAGTGTTCGAGATATATCGAGATATTTAAAAGTTCCGAAGCCGCACCAACATAATAGGGATACAGAAACACCGTGGCCCCTTTCTTTGAGATAACTCTGCACTAGTGCGAGCCGCAAATGCCACTTCCAGCTTAGCTGTGCAGAAGAAGAACAACAAGAAGAAGAAATATCTCGAAATATGTCCGTCAGGCCCCTTCCCTTGAGATAAATCTGCAAATATCTCGGAAACGAAGCGAGCTATGGCAAAATGTTAAGAGACCTTTTTTGTAGAGAATTAAGTTTCCTACTTTTTATGTTCTATGATATTTTTTGATCACATGCGTAGTTCTCGAGATATATCAAGATATTTAAAAGTTCCGAAGCCGCACCAACATAATAGAGATACAGAAACACCGTGGCCCCTTTCTTTGAGATAACTCTGCACTATTGCGAGCTGTAAATGCCACTTCCAGCTTAGCTGTGCAGAAGAAGAACAACAAGAAGAAGAAATATCTCGAAATATGTCCGTCAGGCCCCTTCCCTTGAGATAAATCTGCAAATATCTCGGAAACGAAGCGAGCTATGGCAAAATGTTAAGAGACCTTTTTTGTAGAGAATTAAGTTTCCTACTTTTTATGTTGTATGATATTTTTTGATCAGATGCGTAGTTCTCGAGATATATCAAGATATTTAAAAGTTCCGAAGCCGCACCAACATAATAGAGATACAGAAACACCGTGGCCCCTTTCTTCGAGATAACTCTGCACTATTGCGAGCTGCAAATGCCACTTCCAGCTTAGCTGTGCAGAGGAAGAACAACAAGAAAAGAAATATCTCGAAATATGTCCGTCAGGCCAGTTCCTTTGAGCTGAATCTGCAAATATCTCGGAAACGAAGCGAGCTATGGCAAAATGTTAAGAGACGTTTTTTGTAGAGAATTATGTTTCCTATAATTTATGTTCTATGATATTTTTTGATCAGAAGCGTAGTGTTCGAGATATATCGAGATATTTAAAAGTTCCGAAGCCGCACCAACATAATAGGGATACAGAAACACCGTGGCCCCTTTCTTTGAGATAACTCTGCACTAGTGAGAGCCGCAAATGCCACTTCCAGCTTAGCTGTGCAGAAGAAGAACAACAAGAAGAAGAAATATCTCGAAATATGTCCGTCAGGCCCCTTCCCTTGAGATAAATCTGCAAATATCTCGGAAACGAAGCGAGCTATGGCAAAATGTTAAGAGACCTTTTTTGTAGAGAATTAAGTTTCCTACTTTTTATGTTCTATGATATTTTTTGATCAGATGCGTAGTTCTCGAGATATATCAAGATATTTAAAAGTTCCGAAGCCGCACCAACATAATAGAGATACAGAAACACCGTGGCCCCTTTCTTTGAGATAACTCTGCACTATTGCGAGCTGTAAATGCCACTTCCAGCTTAGCTGTGCAGAAGAAGAACAACAAGAAGAAGAAATATCTCGAAATATGTCCGTCAGGCCCCTTCCCTTGAGATATATCTGCAAATATCTCGGAAACGAAGCGAGCTATGGCAAAATGTTAAGAGACCTTTTTTGTAGAGAATTCTGTTTCCTATAATTTATGTTCTATGATATTTTTTGATCAGAAGCGTAGTTTTCGAGATATATCGAGATATTTAAAAGTTCCGAAGCCGCACCAACATAATAGAGATACAGAAACACCGTGGCCCCTTTCTTTGAGATAACTCTGCACTAGTGCGAGCCGCAAATGCCACTTCCAGCTTAGCTGTGCAGAAGAAGAACAACAAGAAGAAGAAATATCTCGAAATATGTCCGTCAGGCCCCTTCCCTTGAGATAAATCTGCAAATATCTCGGAAACGAAGCGAGCTATGGCAAAATGTTAAGAGACCTTTTTTGTAGAGAATTAGGTTTCCTACTTTTTATGTTCTATGATATTTTTTGATCAGATGCGTAGTTCTCGAGATATATCAAGATATTTAAAAGTTCCGAAGCCGCACCAACATAATAGAGATACAGAAACACCGTGGCCCCTTTCTTTGAGATAACTCTGCACTAGTGCGAGCCGCAAATGTCACTTCCAGCTTAGCTGTGCAGAGGAAGAACAACAAGAAGAAGAAATATCTCGAAATATGTCCGTCAGGCCAGTTCCTTTGAGCTGAATCTGCAAATATCTCGGAAACGAAGCGAGCTATGGCAAAATGTTAAGAGACGTTTTTTATAGAGAATTATGTTTCCTACAATTTATGTTCTATGATATTTTTTGATCAGAAGCGTAGTTTTCGAGATATATCGAGATATTTATAAGTTCCGAAGCCGCACCAACATAATAGAGATACAGAAACACCGTGGCCCCTTTCTTTGAGATAACTCTGCACTAGTGCGAGCCGCAAATGCCAGTTCCAGCTTAGCTGTGCAGAAGAAGAACAACAAGAAGAAGAAATATCTCGAAATATGTCCGTCAGGCCCCTTCCCTTGAGATAAATCTGCAAATATCTCGGAAACGAAGCGAGCTATGGCAAAATGTTAAGAGACCTTTTTTGTAGAGAATTAAGTTTCCTACTTTTTATGTTGTATGATATTTTTTGATCAGATGCGTAGTTCTCGAGATATATCAAGATATTTAAAAGTTCCGAAGCCGCACCAACATAATAGGGATACAGAAACACCGTGGCCTCTTTCTTTGAGATAACTCTGCACTAGTGCGAGCCGCAAATGCCACTTCCAGCTTAGCTGTGCAGAAGAAGAACAACAAGAAGAAGAAATATCTCGAAATATGTCCGTCAGGCCCCTTCCCTTGAGATAAATCTGCAAATATCTCGGAAACGAAGCGAGCTATGGCAAAATGTTAAGAGACGTTTTTTGTAGAGAATTATGTTTCCTACAATTTATGTTCTATGATATTTTTTGATCAGAAGCGTAGTTTTCGAGATATATCGAGATATTTAAAAGTTCCGAAGCCGCACCAACATAATAGGGATACAGAAACACCGTGGCCCCTTTCTTTGAGATAACTCTGCACTAGTGCGAGCCGCAAATGCCACTTCCAGCTTAGCTGTGCAGAAGAAGAACAACAAGAAGAAGAAATATCTCGAAATATGTCCGTCAGGCCCCTTCCCTTGAGATAAATCTGCAAATATCTCGGAAACGAAGCGAGCTATTGCAAAATGTTAAGAGACGTTTTTTGTAGAGAATTATGTTTCCTACAATTTATGTTCTATGATATTTTTTGATCAGAAGCGTAGTTTTCGAGATATATCGAGATATTTAAAAGTTCCGAAGCCGCACCAACATAATAGGGATACAGAAACACCGTGGCCCCTTTCTTTGAGATAACTCTGCACTAGTGCGAGCCGCAAATGCCACTTCCAGCTTAGCTGTGCAGAAGAAGAACAACAAGAAGAAGAAATATCTCGAAATATGTCCGTCAGGCCCCTTCCCTTGAGATAAATCTGCAAATATCTCGGAAACGAAGCGAGCTATGGCAAAATGTTAAGAGACGTTTTTTGTAGAGAATTAAGTTTCCTACTTTTTATGTTGTATGATATTTTTTGATCAGATGCGTAGTTCTCGAGATATATCAAGATATTTAAAAGTTCCGAAGCCGCACCAACATAATAGAGATACAGAAACACCGTGGCCCCTTTCTTGGAGATAACTCTGCACTATTGCGAGCTGCAAATGCCACTTCCAGCTTAGCTGTGCAGAGGAAGAACAACAAGAAAAGAAATATCTCGAAATATGTCCGTCAGGCCAGTTCCTTTGAGCTGAATCTGCAAATATCTCGGAAACGAAGCGAGCTATGGCAAAATGTTAAGAGACGTTTTTTGTAGAGAATTATGTTTCCTACAATTTATGTTCTATGATATTTTTTGATCAGAAGCGTAGTGTTCGAGATATATCGAGATATTTAAAAGTTCCGAAGCCGCACCAACATAATAGGGATACAGAAACACCGTGGCCCCTTTCTTTGAGATAACTCTGCACTATTGCGAGCTGCAAATGCCACTTCCAGCTTAGCTGTGCAGAGGAAGAACAACAAGAAGAAGAAATATCTCGAAATATGTCCGTCACGCCAGTTCCTTTGAGCTGAATCTGCAAATATCTCGGAAACGAAGCGAGCTATGGCAAAATGTTAAGAGACGTTTTTTGTAGAGAATTATGTTTCCTACAATTCATGCTCTATGATATTTTTTGATCAGAAGCATAGTTTTCGAGATATATCGAGATATTTAAAAGTTCCGAAGCCGCACCAACATAATAGGGATACAGAAACACCGTGGCCCCTTTCTTTGAGATAACTCTGCACTAGTGCGAGCCGCAAATGCCACTTCCAGCTTAGCTGTGCAGAAGAAGAACAACAAGAAGAAGAAATATCTCGAAATATGTCCGTCAGGCCCCTTCCCTTGAGATAAATCTGCAAATATCTCGGAAACGAAGCGAGCTATGGCAAAATGTTAAGAGACGTTTTTTGTAGAGAATTATGTTTCCTACAATTTATGTTCTATGATATTTTTTGATCAGAAGCGTAGTTTTCGAGATATATCGAGATATTTAAAAGTTCCGAAGCCGCACCAACATAATAGGGATACAGAAACACCGTGGCCCCTTTCTTTGAGATAACTCTGCACTAGTGCGAGCCGCAAATGCCACTTCCAGCTTAGCTGTGCAGAAGAAGAACAACAAGAAGAAGAAATATCTCGAAATATGTCCGTCAGGCCCCTTCCCTTGAGATAAATCTGCAAATATCTCGGAAACGAAGCGAGCTATGGCAAAATGTTAAGAGACCTTTTTTGTAGAGAATTAAGTTTCCTACTTTTTATGTTCTATGATATTTTTTGATCAGATGCGTAGTTCTCGAGATATATCAAGATATTTAAAAGTTCCGAAGCCGCACCAACATAATAGAGATACAGAAACACCGTGGCCCCTTTCTTTGAGATAACTCTGCACTATTGCGAGCTGCTAATGCCACTTCCAGCTTAGCTGTGCAGAGGAAGAACAACAAGAAGAAGAAATATCTCGAAATATGTCCGTCAGGCCAGTTCCTTTGAGCTGAATCTGCAAATATCTCGGAAACGAAGCGAGCTATGGCAAAATGTTAAGAGACGTTTTTTGTAGAGAATTATGTTTCCTACAATTCATGTTCTATGATATTTTTTGATCAGAAGCGTAGTTTTCGAGATATATCGAGATATTTAAAAGTTCCGAAGCCGCACCAACATAATAGAGATACAGAAACACCGTGGCCCCTTTCTTTGAGATAACTCTGCACTAGTGCGAGCCGCAAATGCCACTTCCAGCTTAGCTGTGCAGAAGAAGAACAACAAGAAGAAGAAATATCTCGAAATATGTCCGTCAGGCCCCTTCCCTTGAGATAAATCTGCAAATATCTCGGAAACGAAGCGAGCTATGGCAAAATGTTAAGAGACCTTTTTTGTAGAGAATTAGGTTTCCTACTTTTTATGTTCTATGATATTTTTTGATCAGATGCGTAGTTCTCGAGATATATCAAGATATTTAAAAGTTCCGAAGCCGCACCAACATAATAGAGATACAGAAACACCGTGGCCCCTTTCTTTGAGATAACTCTGCACTAGTGCGAGCCGCAAATGTCACTTCCAGCTTAGCTGTGCAGAGGAAGAACAACAAGAAGAAGAAATATCTCGAAATATGTCCGTCAGGCCAGTTCCTTTGAGCTGAATCTGCAAATATCTCGGAAACGAAGCGAGCTATGGCAAAATGTTAAGAGACGTTTTTTATAGAGAATTATGTTTCCTACAATTTATGTTCTATGATATTTTTTGATCAGAAGCGTAGTTTTCGAGATATATCGAGATATTTAAAAGTTCCGAAGCCGCACCAACATAATAGGGATACAGAAACACCGTGGCCCCTTTCTTTGAGATAACTCTGCACTAGTGCGAGCCGCAAATGCCACTTCCAGCTTAGCAGTGCAGAAGAAGAACAACAAGAAGAAGAAATATCTCGAAATATGTCGGTCAGGCCCCTTCCCTTGAGATATATCTGCAAATATCTCGGAAACGAAGCGAGCTATGGCAAAATGTTAAGAGACCTTTTTTGTAGAGAATTATGCTTCCTACAATTTATGTTCTATGATATTCTTTGATCAGAAGCGTAGTTTTCGAGATACATCGAGATATTTAAAAGTTCCGAAGCCGCACAAACATAATAGAGATACAGAAACACCGTGGCCCCTTTCTTTGAGATAACTCTGCACTATTGCGAGCTGCAAATGCCACTTCCAGCTTAGCTGTGCAGAGGAAGAACAACAAGAAGAAGAAATATCTCGAAATATGTCCGTCAGGCCAGTTCCTTTGAGCTGAATCTGCAAATATCTCGGAAACGAAGCGAGCTATGGCGAAATGTTAAGAGACCTTTTTTGTAGAGAATTAAGTTTCCTACTTTTCATGTTCTATGATATTTTTTGATCAGATGCGTAGTTCTCGAGATATATCAAGATATTTAAAAGTTCCGAAGCCGCACCAACATAATAGAGATACAGAAACACCGTGGCCCCTTTCTTTGAGATAACTCTGCACGACTGCGAGCTGTAAATGCCACTTCCAGCTTAGCTGTGCAGAAGAAGGACAACAAGAAGAAGAAATATCTCGAAATATGTCCGTCAGGCCCCTTCCCTTGAGATAAATCTGCAAATATCTCGGAAACGAAGCGAGCTATGGCAAAATGTTAAGAGACCTTTTTTGTAGAGAATTATGCTTCCTACAATTTATGTTCTATGATATTTTTTGATCAGAAGCGTAGTTTTCGAGATACATCGAGATATTTATAAGTTCCGAAGCCGCACCAACATAATAGAGATACAGAAACACCGTGGCCCCTTTCTTTGAGATAACTCTGCACTAGTGCGAGCCGCAAATGCCAGTTCCAGCTTAGCTGTGCAGAAGAAGAACAACAAGAAGAAGAAATATCTCGAAATATGTCCGTCAGGCCCCTTCCCTTGAGATAAATCTGCAAATATCTCGGAAACGAAGCGAGCTATGGCAAAATGTTAAGAGACCTTTTTTGTAGAGAATTAAGTTTCCTACTTTTTATGTTGTATGATATTTTTTGATCAGATGCGTAGTTCTCGAGATATATCAAGATATTTAAAAGTTCCGAAGCCGCACCAACATAATAGGGATACAGAAACACCGTGGCCTCTTTCTTTGAGATAACTCTGCACTAGTGCGAGCCGCAAATGCCACTTCCAGCTTAGCTGTGCAGAAGAAGAACAACAAGAAGAAGAAATATCTCGAAATATGTCCGTCAGGCCCCTTCCCTTGAGATAAATCTGCAAATATCTCGGAAACGAAGCGAGCTATGGCAAAATGTTAAGAGACGTTTTTTGTAGAGAATTATGTTTCCTACAATTTATGTTCTATGATATTTTTTGATCAGAAGCGTAGTTTTCGAGATATATCGAGATATTTAAAAGTTCCGAAGCCGCACCAACATAATAGGGATACAGAAACACCGTGGCCCCTTTCTTTGAGATAACTCTGCACTAGTGCGAGCCGCAAATGCCACTTCCAGCTTAGCTGTGCAGAAGAAGAACAACAAGAAGAAGAAATATCTCGAAATATGTCCGTCAGGCCCCTTCCCTTGAGATAAATCTGCAAATATCTCGGAAACGAAGCGAGCTATTGCAAAATGTTAAGAGACGTTTTTTGTAGAGAATTATGTTTCCTACAATTTATGTTCTATGATATTTTTTGATCAGAAGCGTAGTTTTCGAGATATATCGAGATATTTAAAAGTTCCGAAGCCGCACCAACATAATAGGGATACAGAAACACCGTGGCCCCTTTCTTTGAGATAACTCTGCACTAGTGCGAGCCGCAAATGCCACTTCCAGCTTAGCTGTGCAGAAGAAGAACAACAAGAAGAAGAAATATCTCGAAATATGTCCGTCAGGCCCCTTCCCTTGAGATAAATCTGCAAATATCTCGGAAACGAAGCGAGCTATGGCAAAATGTTAAGAGACGTTTTTTGTAGAGAATTAAGTTTCCTACTTTTTATGTTGTATGATATTTTTTGATCAGATGCGTAGTTCTCGAGATATATCAAGATATTTAAAAGTTCCGAAGCCGCACCAACATAATAGAGATACAGAAACACCGTGGCCCCTTTCTTGGAGATAACTCTGCACTATTGCGAGCTGCAAATGCCACTTCCAGCTTAGCTGTGCAGAGGAAGAACAACAAGAAAAGAAATATCTCGAAATATGTCCGTCAGGCCAGTTCCTTTGAGCTGAATCTGCAAATATCTCGGAAACGAAGCGAGCTATGGCAAAATGTTAAGAGACGTTTTTTGTAGAGAATTATGTTTCCTACAATTTATGTTCTATGATATTTTTTGATCAGAAGCGTAGTGTTCGAGATATATCGAGATATTTAAAAGTTCCGAAGCCGCACCAACATAATAGGGATACAGAAACACCGTGGCCCCTTTCTTTGAGATAACTCTGCACTATTGCGAGCTGCAAATGCCACTTCCAGCTTAGCTGTGCAGAGGAAGAACAACAAGAAGAAGAAATATCTCGAAATATGTCCGTCACGCCAGTTCCTTTGAGCTGAATCTGCAAATATCTCGGAAACGAAGCGAGCTATGGCAAAATGTTAAGAGACGTTTTTTGTAGAGAATTATGTTTCCTACAATTCATGCTCTATGATATTTTTTGATCAGAAGCATAGTTTTCGAGATATATCGAGATATTTAAAAGTTCCGAAGCCGCACCAACATAATAGGGATACAGAAACACCGTGGCCCCTTTCTTTGAGATAACTCTGCACTAGTGCGAGCCGCAAATGCCACTTCCAGCTTAGCTGTGCAGAAGAAGAACAACAAGAAGAAGAAATATCTCGAAATATGTCCGTCAGGCCCCTTCCCTTGAGATAAATCTGCAAATATCTCGGAAACGAAGCGAGCTATGGCAAAATGTTAAGAGACGTTTTTTGTAGAGAATTATGTTTCCTACAATTTATGTTCTATGATATTTTTTGATCAGAAGCGTAGTTTTCGAGATATATCGAGATATTTAAAAGTTCCGAAGCCGCACCAACATAATAGGGATACAGAAACACCGTGGCCCCTTTCTTTGAGATAACTCTGCACTAGTGCGAGCCGCAAATGCCACTTCCAGCTTAGCTGTGCAGAAGAAGAACAACAAGAAGAAGAAATATCTCGAAATATGTCCGTCAGGCCCCTTCCCTTGAGATAAATCTGCAAATATCTCGGAAACGAAGCGAGCTATGGCAAAATGTTAAGAGACCTTTTTTGTAGAGAATTAAGTTTCCTACTTTTTATGTTCTATGATATTTTTTGATCAGATGCGTAGTTCTCGAGATATATCAAGATATTTAAAAGTTCCGAAGCCGCACCAACATAATAGAGATACAGAAACACCGTGGCCCCTTTCTTTGAGATAACTCTGCACTATTGCGAGCTGCTAATGCCACTTCCAGCTTAGCTGTGCAGAGGAAGAACAACAAGAAGAAGAAATATCTCGAAATATGTCCGTCAGGCCAGTTCCTTTGAGCTGAATCTGCAAATATCTCGGAAACGAAGCGAGCTATGGCAAAATGTTAAGAGACGTTTTTTGTAGAGAATTATGTTTCCTACAATTCATGTTCTATGATATTTTTTGATCAGAAGCGTAGTTTTCGAGATATATCGAGATATTTAAAAGTTCCGAAGCCGCACCAACATAATAGGGATACAGAAACACCGTGGCCCCTTTCTTTGAGATAACTCTGCACTAGTGCGAGCCGCAAATGCCACTTCCAGCTTAGCTGTGCAGAAGAAGAACAACAAGAAGAAGAAATATCTCGAAATATGTCCGTCCGGCCCCTTCCCTTGAGATAAATCTGCAAATATCTCGGAAACGAAGCGAGCTATGGCAAAATGTTAAGAGACGTTTTTTGTAGAGAATTATGTTTCCTACAATTTATGTTCTATGATATTTTTTGATCAGAAGCGTAGTTTTCGAGATATATCGAGATATTTAAAAGTTCCGAAGCCGCACCAACATAATAGAGATACAGAAACACCGTGGCCCCTTTCTTTGAGATAACTCTGCACTAGTGCGAGCCGCAAATGCCACTTCCAGCTTAGCTGTGCAGAAGAAGAACAACAAGAAGAAGAAATATCTCGAAATATGTCCGTCAGGCCCCTTCCCTTGAGATAAATCTGCAAATATCTCGGAAACCAAGCGAGCTATGGCAAAATGTTAAGAGACCTTTTTTGTAGAGAATTAAGTTTCCTACTTTTTATGTTCTATGATATTTTTTGATCAGATGCGTAGTTCTCGAGATATATCAAGATATTTAAAAGTTCCGAAGCCGCACCAACATAATAGAGATACAGAAACACCGTGGCCCCTTTCTTTGAGATAACTCTGCACTATTGCGAGCTGTAAATGCCACTTCCAGCTTAGCTGTGCAGAAGAAGAACAACAAGAAGAAGAAATATCTCGAAATATGTCCGTCAGGCCCCTTCCCTTGAGATATATCTGCAAATATCTCGGAAACGAAGCGAGCTATGGCAAGATGTTAACAGACCTTTTTTGTAGAGAATTAAGTTTCCTACTTTTTATCTTCTATGATATTTTTTGATCAGATGCGTAGTTCTCGAGATATATCAAGATATTTAAAAGTTCCGAAGCCGCACCAACATTATAGAGATACAGAAACACCGTGGCCCCTCTCTTTGAGATAACTCTGCACTATTGCGAGCTGGAAATGCCACTTCCAGTTTAGGTGTGCAGAAGAAGGACAACAAGAAGAAGAAATATCTCGAAATATGTCCGTTAGGCCCCTTCCCTTGAGATAAATCTGCAAATATCTCGGAAACGAAGCGACCTATGGCAAAATGTTAAGAGACCTTTTTTGTAGAGAATTATGTTTCCTACAATTTATGTTCTATGATATTTTTTGATCAGAAGCGTAGTTTTCGAGATATATCGAGATATTTAAAAGTTCCGAAGCCGCACCAACATAATAGAGATACAGAAACACCGTGGCCCCTTTCTTTGAAATAACTCTGCACTAGTGCGAGCTGCAAATGCCACTTCCAGCTTAGCTGTGCAGAAGAAGAACAACAAGAAGAAGAAGTATCTCGAAATATGTCCGTCAGGCCCGTTCCTTTGAGCTGAATCTGCAAATATCTCGGAAACGAAGCGAGCTATGGCAAAATGTTAAGAGACGTTTTGTGTAGAGAATTATGTTTCCTACAATTTATGTTCTATGATATTTTTTGATCAGAAGCGTAGTTTTCGAGATAAATCGAGATATTTAAAAGTTCCGAAGCCGCACCAACATAATAGAGATACAGAAACACCGTGGCCCCTTTCTTTGAGATAACTCTGCACTAGTGCGAGCCGCAAATGCCACTTCCAGCTTAGCTGTGCAGAGGAAGAACAACAAGAAGAAGAAATATCTCGAAATATGTCCGACAGGCCCCTTCCCTTGAGATAAATCTGCAAATATCTCGGAAACGAAGCGAGCTATGGCGAAATGTTAAGAGACCTTTTTTGTAGAGAATTAAGTTTCCTACTTTTTATCTTCTATGATATTTTTTGATCAGAAGCGTAGTTTTCGAGATATATCGAGATATTTAAAAGTTCCGAAGACGCACCAACATAATAGAGATACAGAAACACCGTGGCCCCTTTCTTTGAGATAACTGTGCACTAGTGCGAGCCGCAAATGCCACTTCCAGCTTAGCTGTGCCGAAGAAGAACAACAAGAAGAAGAAATATCTCGAAATATGTCCGTCAGGCCCCTTCCCTTGAGATATATCTGCAAATATCTCGGAAACGAAGCGAGCTATGGCAAAATGTTAAGAGACCGTTTTTGTAGAGAATTAAGTTTCCTACTTTTTATGTTCTATGATATTTTTTGATCAGATGCGTAGTTCTCGAGATATATCAAGATATTTAAAAGTTCCGAAGCCGCACCAACATAATAGAGATACAGAAACACCGTGGCCCCTTTCTTTGAGATAACTCTGCACTATTGCGAGCTGTAAATGCCACTTCCAGCTTAGCTGTGCAGAAGAAGAACAACAAGAAGAAGAAATATCTCGAAATATGTCCGTCAGGCCCCTTCCCTTGAGATAAATCTGCAAATATCTCGGAAACGAAGCGAGCTATGGCAAAATGTTAAGAGACCTTTTTTGTAGAGAATTAAGTTTCCTACTTTTTATGTTCTATGATATTTTTTGATCAGATGCGAAGTTCTCGAGATATATCAAGATATTTAAAAGTTCCGAAGCCGCACCAACATAATAGAGATACAGAAACACCGTGGCCCCTTTCTTTGAGATAACTCTGCACTATTGCGAGCTGCAAATGCCACTTCCAGCTTAGCTGTGCAGAGGAAGAACAACAAGAAGAAGAAGTATCTCGAAATATGTCCGTCAGGCCCGTTCCTTTGAGCTGAATCTGCAAATATCTCGGAAACGAAGCGAGCTATGGCAAAATGTTAAGAGACGTTTTTTGTAGAGAATTATCTTTCCTACAATTTATGTTCTATGATATTTTTTGATCAGAAGCGTAGTTTTCGAGATATATCGAGATATTTAAAAGTTCCGAAGCCGCACCAACATAATAGAGATACAGAAACACCGTGGCCCCTTTCTTTGAGATAACTCTGCACTAGTGCGAGCCGCAAATGCCACTTCCAGCTTAGCTGTGCAGAAGAAGAACAACAAGAAGAAGAAATATCTCGAAATATGTCCGTCAGGCCCCTTCCCTTGAGATAAATCTGCAAATATCTCGGAAACCAAGCGAGCTATGGCAAAATGTTAACAGACCTTTTTTGTAGAGAATTATGTTTTCTACAATTTATGTTGTATGATATTTTTTGATCAGAAGCGTAGTTTTCGAGATATATCGAGATATTTAAAAGTTCCGAAGCCGCACCAACATAATAGAGATACAGAAACACCGTGGCCCCTTTCTTTGAGATAACTCTGCACTATTGCGAGCTGTAAATGCCACTTCCAGCTTAGCTGTGCAGAAGAAGAACAACAAGAAGAAGAAATATCTCGAAATATGTCCGTCAGGCCCCTTCCCTTGAGATAATTCTGCAAATATCTCGGAAACGAAGCGAGCTATGGCAAAATGTTAAGAGACCTTTTTTGTAGAGAATTATGTTTCCTACAATTTATGTTGTATGATATTTTTTGATCAGAAGCGTAGTTTTCGAGATATATCGAGATATTTAAAAGTTCCGAAGCCGCACCAACATAATACAGATACAGAAACACCGTGGCCCCTTTCTTTGAGATAACTCTGCACTATTGCGAGCTGCAAATGCCACTTCCAGCTTAGCTGTGCAGAAGAAGAACAACAAGAAGAAGAAATATCTCGAAATATGTCCGTCAGGCCAGTTCCTTTGAGCTGAATCTGCAAATATCTCGGAAACGAAGCGAGCTATGGCAAAATGTTGAGAGACCTTTTTTGTAGAGAATTAAGTTTCCTACTTTTTATGCTCTATGATATTTTCTGATCAGAAGCGTAGTTTTCGAGATATATCGAGATATTTAAAAGTTCCGAAGACGCACCAACATAATAGAGATACAGAAACACCGTGGCCCCTTTCTTTGAGATAACTGTGCACTAGTGCGAGCCGCAAATGCCACTTCCAGCTTAGCTGTGCAGAAGAAGAACAACAAGAAGAAGAAATATCTCGAAATATGTCCGTCAGGCCAGTTCCTTTGAGCTGAATCTGCTAATATCTCGGAAACGAAGCGAGCTATGGCAAAATGTTAAGAGACGTTTTTTGTAGAGAATTATGTTTCCTACAATTTATGTTCTATGATATTTTACGATCAGAAGCGTAGTTTTCGAGATATATCGAGATATTTAAAAGTTCCGAAGCCGCACCAACATAATAGAGATACAGAAACACCGTGGCCCCTTTCGTTGAGACAACTCTGCACTAGTGCGAGCTGCAAATGCCACTTCCAGCTTAGCTGTGCAGAAGAAGAACAACAAGAAGAAGAAGTATCTCGGAATATGTCCGTCAGGCCCGTTCCTTTGAGCTGAATCTGCAAATATCTCGGAAACGAAGCGAGCTATGGCAAAATGTTAAGAGACCTTTTTTGTAGAGAATTAAGTTTCCTACTTTTTACCTTCTATGATATTTTTTGATCAGATGCGTAGTTCTCGAGATATATCAAGATATTTAAAAGTTCCGAAGCCGCACCAACATAATAGAGATACAGAAACACCGTGGCCCCTCTCTTTGAGATAACTCTGCACTATTGCGAGCTGCAAATGCCACTTCCAGCTTAGCTGTGCAGAAGAAGAACAACAAGAAGAAGAAATATCTCGAAATATGTCCGTCAGGCCCCTTCCCTTGAGATATATCTGCAAATATCTCGGAAACGAAGCGAGCTATGGCAAAATGTTAAGAGACCTTTTTTGTAGAGAATTATGCTTCCTACAATTTATGTTCTATGATATTTTTTGATCAGAAGCGTAGTTTTCGAGATATATCGAGATATTTAAAAGTTCCGAAGCCGCACCAACATAATAGAGATACAGAAACACCGTGGCCCCTTTCGTTGAGATAACTCTGCACTAGTGCGAGCCGCAAATGCCACTTCCAGCTTAGCTGTGCAGAAGAAGAACAACAAGAAGAAGAAATATCTCGAAATATGTCCGACAGGCCCCTTCCCTTGAGATAAATCTGCAAATATCTCGGAAACGAAGCGAGCTATGGCGAAATGTTAAGAGACCTTTTTTGTAGAGAATTAAGTTTCCTACTTTTTACCTTCTATGATATTTTTTGATCAGATGCGTAGTTCTCGAGATATATCAAGATATTTAAAAGTTCCGAAGCCGCACCAACATAATAGAGATACAGAAACACCGTGGCCCCTCTCTTTGAGATAACTCTGCACTATTGCGAGCTGCAAATGCCACTTCCAGCTTAGCTGTGCACAAGAAGAACAACAAGAAGAAGAAATATCTCGAAATATGTCCGTCAGGCCAGTTCCTTTGAGCTGAATCTGCAAATATCTCGGAAACGAAGCGAGCTATGGCAAAATGTTAAGAGACGTTTTTTGTAGAGAATTATGTTTCCTACTTTTTATGTTCTATGATATTTTTTGATCAGAAGCGTAGTTTTCGAGATATATCGAGATATTTAAAAGTTCCGAAGACGCACCAACATAATGGAGATACAGAAACACCGTGGCCCCTTTCTTTGAGATAACTCTGCACTATTGCGAGCTGTAAATGCCACTTCCAGCTTAGCTGTGCAGAAGAAGAACGACAAGAAGAAGAAATATCTCGAAATATGTCCGTCAGGCCCCTTCCCTTGAGATATATCTGCAAATATCTCGGAAACGAAGCGAGCTATGGCAAAATGTTAAGAGACCTTTTTTGTAGAGAATTATGCTTCCTACAATTTATGTTCTATGATATTTTTTGATCAGAAGCGTAGTTTTCGAGATATATCGAGATATTTAAAAGTTCCGAAGCCGCACCAACATAATAGAGATACAGAAACACCGTGGCCCCTTTCGTTGAGACAACTCTGCACTAGTGCGAGCCGCAAATGCCACTTCCAGCTTAGCTGTGCAGAAGAAGAACAACAAGAAGAAGAAATATCTCGAAATATGTCCGTCAGGCCCCTTCCCTTGAGATAAATCTGCAAATATCTCGGAAACCAAGCGAGCTATGGCAAAATGTTAAGAGACCTTTTTTGTAGAGAATTATGCTTCCTACAATTTATGTTCTATGATATTTTTTGATCAGAAGCGTAGTTTTCGAGATATATCGAGATATTTAAAAGTTCCGAAGCCGCACCAACATAATAGAGATACAGAAACACCGTGGCCCCTTTCTTTGAGAAAACTCTGCACTATTGCGAGCTGCAAATGCCACTTCCAGCTTAGCTGTGCAGAGGAAGAACAACAAGAAGAAGAAATATCTCGAAATATGTCCGTCAGGCCAGTTCCTTTAAGCTGAATCTGCAAATATCTCGGAAACGAAACGAGCTATGGCAAAATGTTAAGAGACGTTTTTTGTAGAGAATTATGTTTCCTACAATTTATGTTCTATGATATTTTTTGATCAGAAGCGTAGTTTTCGAGATATATCGAGATATTTAAAAGTTCCGAAGCCGCACCAACATAATAGAGATACAGAAACACCGTGGCCCCTTTCTTTGAGATAACTCTGCACTAGTGCGAGCCGCAAATGCCACTTCCAGCTTAGCTGTGCAGAAGAAGAACAACAAGAAGAAGAAATATCTCGAAATATGTCCGTCAGGCCCCTTCCCTTGAGATAAATATGCAAATATCTTGGAAACGAAGCGAGCTATGGCAAAATGTTAAGCGACCTTTTTTGTAGAGAATTAAGTTTCCTACTTTTTATGTTCTATGATATTTTTTGATCAGATGCGTAGTTCTCGAGATATATCAAGATATTTAAAAGTTCCGAAGCCGCACCAACATAATAGAGATACAGAAACACCGTGGCCCCTTTCTTTGAGATAACTCTGCACTATTGCGAGCTGCAAATGCCACTTCCAGCTTAGCTGTGCAGAAGAAGAACAACAAGAAGAAAAAATATCTCGAAATATGTCCGTCAGGCCCCTTCCCTTGAGATATATCTGCAAATATCTCGGAAACGAAGCGAGCTATGGCAAAATGTTAAGAGACCTTTTTTGTAGAGAATTATGTTTCCTACAATTTATGTTCTATGATATTTTTTGATCAGAAGCGTAGTTTTCGAGATATATCGAGATATGTAAAAGTTCCGAAGCCGCACCAACATAATAGAGATACAGAAACACCGTGGCCCCTTTCTTTGGGATAACTCTGCACTCTTGCGAGCTGCAAATGCCACTACCAGCTTAGCTGTGCAGAAGAGGAACAACAAGAAGAAGAAATATCTCGGAATATGTCCGTCAGGCCCCTTCCCTTGAGCTAAATCTGCAAATATCTCGGAAACGATGCCAGCTATGGGAAAATGTTAAGAGACCTTTTTTGTAGAGAATTAAGTTTCCTACTTTTTATGTTCTATGATATTTTTTGATCAGATGCGTAGTTCTCGAGATATATCAAGATATTTAAAAGCTCCGAAGCTGCACCAACATAATAGAGGTACAGAAACACCGTGGCCCCTTTCTTTGAGATAACTCTGCACTATTGCGAGCTGCAAATGCCACTTCCAGCTTAGCTGTGCAGAAGAAGAACAACAAGAATAAGAAATATTTCGAAATATGTCCGTCAGGCCCCTTCCCTTGAGATAAATCTGCAAATATCTCGGAAACGAAGCGAGCTATGGCAAAATGTTAAGAGACCATTTTTGTAGACAATTAAGTTTCCTACTTTTTACGTTCTATGTTATTTTTTGATCAGATGCGTAGTTCTCGAGATATATCCTGATATTTAAAAGTTCCGAAGCGGCACCAACATAATAGAGATACAGAAACACCGTGGCCCCTTTCTTTGAGGTAACTCTGCACTATTGCGAGCTGCAAATGCCACTTCCAGCTTAGCTGTGCAGAAGAAGAACAACAAGAAGAAGAAATATCTCGAAATATGTCCGTCAGGCCCCTTCCCTTGAGATAAATCTGCAAATATCTCGGAAACGAAGCGAGCTATGGCAAAATGTTAAGAGACCTTTTTTGTAGAGAATTAAGTTTCCTACTTTTTATGTTCTATGATATTTTCTGATCAGATGCGTAGTTCTCGAGATATATCAAGATATTTAAAAGTTCCGAAGCCGCACCAACATAATAGAGATACAGAAACACCGTGGCCCCTTTCTTTGAGATAACTCTGCACTACTGCGAGCTGCAAATGCCACTTCCAGCTTAGCTGTGCAGAAGAAGAACAACAAGAAGAAGAAATATCTCGAAATATGTCCGTCAGGCCCCTTCCCTTGAGATAAATCTGCAAATATCTCGGAAACGAAGCGAGCTATGGCAAAATGTTAAGAGACCATTTTTGTAGAGAATTAAGTTTCCTACTTTTTATGTTCTATGATATTTTTTGATCAGATGCGTAGTTCTCGAGATATATCAAGATATTTAAAAGTTCCGAAGCCGCACCAACATATTAGAGATACAGAAACACCGTGGCCCCTTTCTTTGAGATAACTCTGCACTATTGCGAGCTGCAAATGCCACTTCCAGCTTAGCTGTGCAGAAGAAGAACAACAAGAAGAAGAAATATCTCGAAATATGTCCGTCAGGCCCCTTCCCTTGAGATAAATCTGCAAATATCTCGGAAACGAAGCGAGCTATGGCAAAATGTTAAGAGACCATTTTTGTAGAGAATTAAGTTTCCTACTTTTTACGTTCTATGTTATTTTTTGATCAGATGCGTAGTTCTCGAGATATATCCTGATATTTAAAAGTTCCGAAGCGGCACCAACATAATAGAGATACAGAAACACCGTGGCCCCTTTCTTTGAGGTAACTCTGCACTATTGCGAGCTGCAAATGCCACTTCCAGCTTAGCTGTGCAGAAGAAGAACAACAAGAAGAAGGAATATCTCGAAATATGTCCGTCAGGCCCCTTCCCTTGAGATAAATCTGCAAATATCTCGGAAACCAAGCGAGCTATGGCAAAATGTTTAGAGACCTTATTTGTAGAGAATTAAGTTTCCTACTTTTTATGTTCTATGATATTTTTCGATCAGAGGCGTAGTTCTCGAGATGTATCAAGATATTTAAAAGTTCCGAAGCCGCACCAACATAATAGAGATACAGAAACACCGTGGCCCCTCTCTTTGAGATAACTCTGCACTATTGCGCGCTGCAAATGCCACTTCCAGCTTAGCTGTGCAGAAGAAGAACAACAAGAATAAGAAATATTTCGAAATATGTCCGTCAGGCCCCTTCCCTTGAGATAAATCTGCAAATATCTCGGAAACGAAGCGAGCTATGGCAAAATGTTAGGAGACCATTTTTGTAGAGAATTAAGTTTCCTACTTTTTACGTTCTATGTTATTTTTTGATCAGATGCGTAGTTCTCGAGATATATCCTGATAATTAAAAGTTCCGAAGCGGCACCAACATAATAGAGGTACAGAAACACCGTGGCCCCTTTCTTTGAGATAACTCTGCACTATTGCGAGCTGCAAATGCCACTTCCAGCTTAGCTGTGCAGAAGAAGAACAACAAGAATAAGAAATATTTCGAAATATGTCCGTCAGGCCCCTTCCCTTGAGATAAATCTGCAAATATCTCGGAAACGAAGCGAGCTATGGCAAAATGTTAAGAGACCATTTTTGTAGAGAATTAAGTTTCCTACTTTTTACGTTCTATGTTATTTTTTGATCAGATGCGTAGTTCTCGAGATATATCCTGATATTTAAAAGTTCCGAAGCGGCACCAACATAATAGAGATACAGAAACACCGTGGCCCCTTTCTTTGAGGTAACTCTGCACTATTGCGAGCTGCAAATGCCACTTCCAGCTTAGCTGTGCAGAAGAAGAACAACAAGAAGAAGAAATATCTCGAAATATGTCCGTCAGGCCCCTTCCCTTGAGATAAATCTGCAAATATCTCGGAAACGAAGCGAGCTATGGCAAAATGTTAAGAGACCTTTTTTGTAGAGAATTAAGTTTCCTACTTTTTATGTTCTATGATATTTTCTGATCAGATGCGTAGTTCTCGAGATATATCAAGATATTTAAAAGTTCCGAAGCCGCACCAACATAATAGAGATACAGAAACACCGTGGCCCCTTTCTTTGAGATAACTCTGCACTACTGCGAGCTGCAAATGCCACTTCCAGCTTAGCTGTGCAGAAGAAGAACAACAAGAAGAAGAAATATCTCGAAATATGTCCGTCAGGCCCCTTCCCTTGAGATAAATCTGCAAATATCTCGGAAACGAAGCGAGCTATGGCAAAATGTTAAGAGACCATTTTTGTAGAGAATTAAGTTTCCTACTTTTTATGTTCTATGATATTTTTTGATCAGATGCGTAGTTTTCGAGATATATCAAGATATTTAAAAGTTCCGAAGCCGCACCAACATAATAGAGATACAGAAACACCGTGGCCCCTTTCTTTGAGATAACTCTGCACTATTGCGAGCTGCAAATGGCACTTCCAGCTTAGCTGTGCAGAAGAAGAACAACAAGAAGAAGAAATATCTCGAAATATGTCCGTCAGGCCCCTTCCCTTGAGATAAATCTGCAAATATCTCGGAAACGAAGCGAGCTATGGCAAAATGTTAAGAGACCTTTTTTGTAGAGAATTATGTGCCCTACAATTTACGTTCTCTGATATTTTTTGATCAGAAGCGTAGTTTTCGAGATATATCGAGATATTTAAAAGTTCCGAAGCCGCACCAACATAATAGAGATACAGAAACACCGTGGCCCCTTTCTTTGAGATAACTCTGCACTATTGCGACCTGCAAATGCCACTTCCAGCTTAGCTGTGCAGAAGAGGAACAACAAGAAGAAGAAATATCTCGGAATATGTCCGTCAGGCCCCTTCCCTTGAGCTAAATCTGCAAATATCTCGGAAACGATGCCAGCTATGGGAAAATGTTAAGAGACCTTTTTTGTAGAGAGTTAAGTTTCCTACTTTTTATGTTCTATGATATTTTTTGATCAGATGCGTAGTTCTCGAGATATATCAAGATATTTAAAAGCTCCGAAGCTGCACCAACATAATAGAGGTACAGAAACACCGTGGCCCCTTTCTTTGAGATAACTCTGCACTATTGCGAGCTGCAAATGCCACTTCCAGCTTAGCTGTGCAGAAGAAGAACAACAAGAATAAGAAATATTTCGAAATATGTCCGTCAGGCCCCTTCCCTTGAGATAAATCTGCAAATATCTCGGAAACGAAGCGAGCTATGGCAAAATGTTAAGAGACCATTTTTGTAGAGAATTAAGTTTCCTACTTTTTACGTTCTATGTTATTTTTTGATCAGATGCGTAGTTCTCGAGATATATCAAGATATTTAAAAGTTCCGAAGCCGCACCAACATAATAGAGATACAGAAACACCGTGGCCCCTTTCTTTGAGATAACTCTGCACTATTGCGAGGTGCAAATGCCACTTCCAGCTTAGCTGTGCAGAAGAAGAACAACAAGAAGAAGAAATATCTCGAAATATGTCCGTCAGACCCCCTCCCTTGAGATAAATCTGCAAATATCTCGGAAACGAAGCGAGCTATGGCAAAATGTTAAGAGACCTTTTTTGTAGAGAATTATGTTTCCCACAATTTACGTTCTATGATATTTTTTGATCAGATGCGTAGTTCTCGAGATATATCAAGATATTTAAAAGTTCCGAAGCCGCACCAACATAATAGAGATACAGAAACACCGTGGCCCCTTTCTTTCAGATAACTCTGCACTATTGCGAGCTGGAAATGCCACTTCCTGTTTAGCTGTGCAGAAGAAGAACAACAAGAAGAAGAAATATCCCGAAATATGTCCGTCAGGCCCCTTCCCTTGAGATAAATCTGCATATATCTCGGAAACGAAGCGAGCTATGGCAAAATGTTAAGCGACTTTATTTGTAGAGAATTAAGTTTCCTACTTTTTACGTTCTATGATATTTTTTGATCAGATGCGTAGTTCTCGAGATATATCAAGATATTTTAAAGTTCCGAAGCCGCACCAACATAATAGAGATACAGAAACACCGTGGCCCCTTTCTTTGAGATAACTCTGCACTATTGCGAGGTGCAAATGCCACTTCCAGCTTAGCTGTGCAGAAGAAGAACAACAAGAAGAAGAAATATCTCGAAATATGTCCGTCAGACCCCCTCCCTTGAGATAAATCTGCAAATATCTCGGAAACGAAGCGAGCTATGGCAAAATGTTAAGAGACCTTTTTTGTAGAGAATTATGTTTCCCACAATTTACGTTCTATGATATTTTTTGATCAGATGCGTAGTTCTCGAGATATATCAAGATATTTAAAAGTTCCGAAGCCGCACCAACATAATAGAGATACAGAAACACCGTGGCCCCTTTCTTTCAGATAACTCTGCACTATTGCGAGCTGGAAATGCCACTTCCTGTTTAGCTGTGCAGAAGAAGAACAACAAGAAGAAGAAATATCCCGAAATATGTCCGTCAGGCCCCTTCCCTTGAGATAAATCTGCATATATCTCGGAAACGAAGCGAGCTATGGCAAAATGTTAAGCGACTTTATTTGTAGAGAATTAAGTTTCCTACTTTTTACGTTCTATGATATTTTTTGATCAGATGCGTAGTTCTCGAGATATATCAAGATATTTTAAAGTTCCGAAGCCGCACCAACATAATAGAGATACAGAAACACCGTGGCCCCTTTCTTTGAGATAACTCTGCACTACTGCGAGCTGGAAATGCCACTTCCAGTTTAGCTGTGCAGAAGAAGAACAACAAGAAGAAGAAATATCTCGAAATATGTCCGTCAGGCCCCTTCCCTTGAGATAAATCTGCAAATATCTCGGAAACGAAGCGAGCTATGGCAAAATGTTAAGAGACCTTTTTTGTTGAGAATTAAGTTTCCTACTTTTTATGTTCCATGATATTTTTTGATCAGATGCGTAGTTCTCGAGATATATCAAGATATTTAAAAGTTCCGAAGCCGCACCAACATAATAGAGATACAGAAACACCGTGGCCCCTTTCTTTGAGATAACTCTGCACTATTGCGAGCTGTAAATGCCACGTCCAGCTTAGCTGTGCAGAAGAAGAACAACAAGAAGAAGAAATATCTCGAAATATGTCCGTCAGGCCCCTTCCCTCGAGATAAATCTGCAAATATCTCGGAAACGAAGCGAGCTATGGCAAAATGTTAAGAGACCTTTTTTGTAGAGAATTAAGTTTCCTACTTTTTATGTTCTATGATATTTTTTGATCGGATGCGTAGTTCTCGAGATATATCAAGATATTTAAAAGTTCCGAAGCCGCACCAACATAATAGAGATACAGAAACACCGTGGCCCCTTTCTTTGAGATAACTCTGCACTATTGCGAGCTGCAAATGCCACTTCCAGCTTAGCTGTGCAGAAGAAGAACAACAAGAAGAAGAAATATCTCGAAATATGTCCGTCAGACCCCTTCCCTTGAGATAAATCTGCAAATATCTCGGAAACGAAGCGAGCTATGGCAAAATGTTAAGAGACCTTTTTTGTAGAGAATTATGTTTCCCACAATTTACGTTCTATGATATTTTTTGATCAGAAGCGTAGTTTTCGAGATATATCGAGATATTTAAAAGATCCGAAGCCGCACCAACATAATAGAGATACAGAAACACCGTGGCCCCTTTGTTGGAGATAACTATGCACTATTGCGAGCTGCAAATGCCACTTCCAGCTTAGCTGTGCAGAAGAAGACCAACAAGAAGTAGAAATATCTCGAAATATGTCCGTCAGGCCCCTTCCCTTGAGATAAATCTGCAAATATCTCGGAAACGAAGCGAGCTATGGCAAAATGTTAAGAGACCTTATTTGTGGAGAATTAAGTTTCCTACTTTTTATGTTCTATGATATTATTTGATCAGATGCGTAGTTCTCGAGATATATCAAGATATTTAAAAGTTCCGAAGCCGCACCAACATAATAGAGATACAGAAACACCGTGGCCCCTTTCTTTGAGATAACTCTGCACTATTGCGAGCTGCAAATGCCACTTCCAGCTTAGCTGTGCAGAAGAAGAACAACAAGAAGAAGAAATATCTCGAAATATGTCCGTCAGGCCCCTTCCCTTGAGATAAATCTGCAAATATCTCGGAAACGAAGCGAGCTATGGCAAAATGTTAAGAGACCTTTTTTGTAGAGAATTAAGTTTCCTACTTTCTATGTTCTATGATATTTTTTGATCAGATGCGTAGTTCTCGAGATATATCAAGATATCTAAAAGTTCCGAAGCCGCACCAACATAATAGAGATACAGAAACACCGTGGCCCCTTTCTTCGAGATAACTCTGCACTATTGCGAGCTGCAAATGCCACTTCCAGCTTAGCTGTGCAGAAGAAGAACAACAAGAAGAAGAAATATCTCGAAAAATGTCCGTCAGGCCCCTTCCCTTGAGATAAATCTGCAAATATCTCGGAAACGAAGCGAGCTATGGCAAAATGTTAAGAGACCTTATTTGTAGAGAATTAGGTTTCCTACTTTTTATGTTCTATGATATTATTTGATCAGATGCGTAGTTCTCGAGATATATCAAGATATTTAAAAGTTCCGAAGCCGCACCAACATAATAGAGATACAGAAACACCGTGGCCCCTTTCTTTGAGATAACTCTGCGCTATTGCGTGCTGGAAATGCCACTTCCAGTTTAGCTGTGCAGAAGAAGAACAACAAGAAGAGGAAATATCTCGAAATATGTCCGTCAGGCCCCTTCCCTTGAGATATATCTGCAAATATCTCAGAAACGAAACGAGCTATGGCAAAATGTTAAGAGACCTTTCTTGTAGAGAATTATGTTTCCTACAATTTATGTTCTATGATATTTTTTGATCAGAAGCGTAGTTTTCGAGATATATCGAGATATTTAAAA
Organism: Osmia lignaria lignaria; assembly: GCF_051020975.1. NCBI lineage: Eukaryota > Metazoa > Arthropoda > Insecta > Hymenoptera > Megachilidae > Osmia > Osmia lignaria. The sequence continues at coordinate 3,237,562 of NW_027478167.1, read as the reverse complement.
GATCCGAAGCTGCACCAACATAATAGAGATACAGAAACACCGTGGCCCCTTTGTTTCAGATAACTCTGCACTAGTGCGAGCCGCAAATGCCGCTTCCAGCTTAGCTGTGCAGAAGAAGAACAACAAGAAGAAGAAATATCTCGAAATATGTCCGTCAGGCCCCTTCCCTCGAGATAAATCTGCAAATATCTCGGAAACAAAGCGAGCTATGGCAAAATGTTAAGAGACCTTTTTTGTAGAGAATTATGTTTCCTACAATTTATGTTCTATGATATTTTTTGATCAGAAGCGTAGTTTTCGAGATATATCGAGATATTTAAAAGATCCGAAGCTGCACCAACATAATAGAGATACAGAAACACCGTGGCCCCTTTCTTTGAGATAACTCTGCACTAGTGCGAGCCGCAAATGCCGCTTCCAGCTTAGCTGTGCAGAAGAAGAACAACAAGAAGAAGAAATATCTCGAAATATGTCCGTCAGGCCCCTTCCCTTGAGATAAATCTGCAAATATCTCGGAAACGAAGCGAGCTATGGCAAAATGTTAAGAGACCTTATTTGTAGAGAATTAAGTTTCCTACTTTTTATGTTCTATGATATTATTTGATCAGATGCGTAGTTCTCGAGATATATCAAGATATTTAAAAGTTCCGAAGCCGCACCAACATAATAGAGATACAGAAACACCGTGGCCCCTTTCTTTCAGATAACTCTGCACTATTGCGAGCTGGAAATGCCACTTCCTGTTTAGCTGTGCAGAAGAAGAACAACAAGAAGAAGAAATGTCCCGAAATATGTCCGTCAGGCCCCTTCCCTTGAGATAAATCTGCATATATCTCGGAAACGAAGCGAGCTATGGCAAAATGTTAAGAGACCTTTTTTGTAGAGAATTATGTTTCCTACAATTTATGTTCTATGATATTTTTTGATCAGATGCGTAGTTCTCGAGATATATCAAGATATTTAAAAGTTCCGAAGCCGCACCAACATAATAGAGATACAGAAACACCGTGGCCCCTTTCTTTGAGATAACTCTGCACTATTGCGAGCTGCAAATGCCACTTCCAGCTTAGCTGTGCAGAAGAAGACCAACAAGAAGAAGAAATATCTCGAAATATGTCCGTCAGGCCCCTTCCCTTGAGATAAATCTGCAAATATCTCGGAAACGAAGCGAGCTATGGCAAAATGTTAAGAGACCTTATTTGTAGAGAATTAAGTTTCCTACTTTTTATGTTCTATGATATTATTTGATCAGATGCGTAGTTCTCGAGATATATCAAGATATTTAAAAGTTCCGAAGCCGCACCAACATAATAGAGATACAGAAACACCGTGGCCCCTTTCTTTCAGATAACTCTGCACTATTGCGAGCTGGAAATGCCACTTCCTGTTTAGCTGTGCAGAAGAAGAACAACAAGAAGAAGAAATATCCCGAAATATGTCCGTCAGGCCCCTTCCCTTGAGATAAATCTGCATATATCTCGGAAACGAAGCGAGCTATGGCAAAATGTTAAGAGACCTTTTTGGTAGGGAATGAAGTTTCCTACTTTTTATGTTCTATGATATTTTTTGATCAGATGCGTAGTTCTCGAGATATATCAAGATATTTAAAAGTTCCGAAGCCGCACCAACATAATAGAGATACAGAAACACCGTGGCCCCTTTCTTTGAGATAACTCTGCACTATTGCGAGCTGCAAATGCCACTTCCAGCTTAGCTGTGCAGAAGAAGAACAACAAGAAGAAGAAATATCTCGAAATATGTCCGTCAGGCCCCTTCCCTTGAGATAAATCTGCAAATATCTCGGAAACGAAGCGAGCTATGGCAAAATGTTAAGCGACTTTATTTGTAGAGAATTAAGTTTCCTACTTTTTACGTTCTATGATATTTTTTGATCAGATGCGTAGTTCTCGAGATATATCAAGATATTTTAAAGTTCCGAAGCCAAACCAACATAATAGAGATACAGAAACACCGTGGCCCCTTTCTTTGAGATAACTGTGCACTTCTGCGAGCTGGAAATGCCACTTCCAGTTTAGCTGTGCAGAAGAAGAACAACAAGAAGAAGAAATATCTCGAAATATGTCCGTCAGGCCCCTTCCCTTGAGATAAATCTGCAAATATCTCGGAAACGAATCGAGCTATGGCAAAATGTTAAGAGACCTTTTTTGTTGAGAATTAAGTTTCCTACTTTTTATGTTCCATGATATTTTTTGATCAGATGCGTAGTTCTCGAGATATATCAAGATATTTAAAAGTTCCGAAGCCGCACCAACATAATAGAGATACAGAAACACCGTGGCCCCTTTCTTTGAGATAACTCTGCACTATTGCGAGCTGTAAATGCCACGTCCAGCTTAGCTGTGCAGAAGAAGAACAACAAGAAGAAGAAATATCTCGAAATATGTCCGTCAGGCCCCTTCCCTCGAGATAAATCTGCAAATATCTCGGAAACGAAGCGAGCTATGGCAAAATGTTAAGAGACCTTTTTTGTAGAGAATTAAGTTTCCTACTTTTTATGTTCTATGATATTTTTTGATCGGATGCGTAGTTCTCGAGATATATCAAGATATTTAAAAGTTCCGAAGCCGCACCAACATAATAGAGATACAGAAACACCGTGGCCCCTTTCTTTGAGATAACTCTGCACTATTGCGGGGTGCAAATGCCACTTCCAGCTTAGCTGTGCAGAAGAAGAACAACAAGAAGAAGAAATATCTCGAAATATGTCCGTCAGACCCCTTCCCTTGAGATAAATCTGCAAATATCTCGGAAACGAAGCGAGCTATGGCAAAATGTTAAGAGACCTTTTTTGTAGAGAATTATGTTTTCCACAATTTACGTTCTATGATATTTTTTGATCAGAAGCGTAGTTTTCGAGATATATCGAGATATTTAAAAGATCCGAAGCCGCACCAACATAATAGAGATACAGAAACACCGTGGCCCCTTTCTTGGAGATAACTCTGCACTATTGCGAGCTGCAAATGCCACTTCCAGCTTAGCTGTGCAGAAGAAGACCAACAAGAAGAAGAAATATCTCGAAATATGTCCGTCAGGCCCCTTCCCTTGAGATAAATCTGCAAATATCTCGGAAACGAAGCGAGCTATGGCAAAATGTTAAGAGACCTTATTTGTGGAGAATTAAGTTTCCTACTTTTTATGTTCTATGATATTATTTGATCAGATGCGTAGTTCTCGAGATATATCAAGATATTTAAAAGTTCCGAAGCCGCACCAACATAATAGAGATACAGAAACACCGTGGCCCCTTTCTTTGAGATAACTCTGCACTATTGCGAGCTGCAAATGCCACTTCCAGCTTAGCTGTGCAGAAGAAGAACAACAAGAAGAAGAAATATCTCGAAAAATGTCCGTCAGGCCCCTTCCCTTGAGATAAATCTGCAAATATCTCGGAAACGAAGCGAGCTATGGCAAAATGTTAAGAGACCTTTTTTGTAGAGAATTAAGTTTCTTACTTTTTATGTTCTATGATATTTTTTGATCAGATGCGTAGTTCTCGAGATATATCAAGATATTTAAAAGTTCCGAAGCCGCACCAACATAATAGAGATACAGAAACACCGTGGCCCCTTTCTTTGAGATAACTCTGCACTATTGCGAGCGGTAAATGCCACGTCCAGCTTAGCTGTGCAGAAGAAGAACAACAAGAAGAAGAAATATCTCGAAATATGTCCGTCAGGCCCCTTCCCTCGAGATAAATCTGCAAATATCTCGGAAACGAAGCGAGCTATGGCAAAATGTTAAGAGACCTTTTTTGTAGAGAATTATGTTTCCCACAATTTACGTTCTATGATATTTTTTGATCAGAAGCGTAGTTTTCGAGATATATCGAGATATTTAAAAGATCCGAAGCCGCACCAACATAATAGAGATACAGAAACACCGTGGCCCCTTTCTTCGAGATAACTCTGCACTATTGCGAGCTGCAAATGCCACTTCCAGCTTAGCTGTGCAGAAGAAGACCAACAAGAAGAAGAAATATCTCGAAATATGTCCGTCAGGCCCCTTCCCTTGAGATAAATCTGCAAATATCTCGGAAACGAAGCGAGCTATGGCAAAATCTTAAGAGACCTTATTTGTAGAGAATTAAGTTTCTTACTTTTTATGTTCTATGATATTTTTTGATCAGATGCGTAGTTCTCGAGATATATCAAGATATTTAAAAGTTCCGAAGCCGCACCAACATAATAGAGATACAGAAACACCGTGGCCCCTTTCTTTGAGATAACTCTGCACTATTGCGAGCTGTAAATGCCACGTCCAGCTTAGCTGTGCAGAAGAAGAACAACAAGAAGAAGAAATATCTCGAAATATGTCCGTCAGGCCCCTTCCCTCGAGATAAATCTGCAAATATCTCGGAAACGAAGCGAGCTATGGCAAAATGTTAAGAGACCTTTTTTGTAGAGAATTAAGTTTCCTACTTTTTATGTTCTATGATATTTTTTGATCGGATGCGTAGTTCTCGAGATATATCAAGATATTTAAAAGTTCCGAAGCCGCACCAACATAATAGAGATACAGAAACACCGTGGCCCCTTTCTTTGAGATAACTCTGCACTATTGCGAGGTGCAAATGCCACTTCCAGCTTAGCTGTGCAGAAGAAGAACAACAAGAAGAAGAAATATCTCGAAATATGTCCGTCAGACCCCCTCCCTTGAGATAAATCTGCAAATATCTCGGAAACGAAGCGAGCTATGGCAAAATGTTAAGAGACCTTTTTTGTAGAGAATTATGTTTCCCACAATTTACGTTCTATGATATTTTTTGATCAGATGCGTAGTTCTCGAGATATATCAAGATATTTAAAAGTTCCGAAGCCGCACCAACATAATAGAGATACAGAAACACCGTGCCCCTTTCTTTCAGATAACTCTGCACTATTGCGAGCTGGAAATGCCACTTCCTGTTTAGCTGTGCAGAAGAAGAACAACAAGAAGAAGAAATATCCCGAAATATGTCCGTCAGGCCCCTTCCCTTGAGATAAATCTGCATATATCTCGGAAACGAAGCGAGCTATGGCAAAATGTTAAGCGACTTTATTTGTAGAGAATTAAGTTTCCTACTTTTTACGTTCTATGATATTTTTTGATCAGATGCGTAGTTCTCGAGATATATCAAGATATTTTAAAGTTCCGAAGCCGCACCAACATAATAGAGATACAGAAACACCGTGGCCCCTTTCTTTGAGATAACTCTGCACTACTGCGAGCTGGAAATGCCACTTCCAGTTTAGCTGTGCAGAAGAAGAACAACAAGAAGAAGAAATATCTCGAAATATGTCCGTCAGGCCCCTTCCCTTGAGATAAATCTGCAAATATCTCGGAAACGAAGCGAGCTATGGCAAAATGTTAAGAGACCTTTTTTGTTGAGAATTAAGTTTCCTACTTTTTATGTTCCATGATATTTTTTGATCAGATGCGTAGTTCTCGAGATATATCAAGATATTTAAAAGTTCCGAAGCCGCACCAACATAATAGAGATACAGAAACACCGTGGCCCCTTTCTTTGAGATAACTCTGCACTATTGCGAGCTGTAAATGCCACGTCCAGCTTAGCTGTGCAGAAGAAGAACAACAAGAAGAAGAAATATCTCGAAATATGTCCGTCAGGCCCCTTCCCTCGAGATAAATCTGCAAATATCTCGGAAACGAAGCGAGCTATGGCAAAATGTTAAGAGACCTTTTTTGTAGAGAATTAAGTTTCCTACTTTTTATGTTCTATGATATTTTTTGATCGGATGCGTAGTTCTCGAGATATATCAAGATATTTAAAAGTTCCGAAGGCGCACCAACATAATAGAGATACAGAAACACCGTGGCCCCTTTCTTTGAGATAACTCTGCACTATTGCGAGCTGCAAATGCCACTTCCAGCTTAGCTGTGCAGAAGAAGAACAACAAGAAGAAGAAATATCTCGAAATATGTCCGTCAGGCCCCTTCCCTTGAGATAAATCTGCAAATATCTCGGAAACGAAGCGAGCTATGGGAAAATGTTAAGAGACCTTTTTTGTAGAGAATTAAGTTTCCTACTTTTTATGTTCTATGATATTTTTTGATCAGATGCGTAGTTCTCGAGATATATCAAGATATCTAAAAGTTCCGAAGCCGCACCAACATAATAGAGATACAGAAACACCGTGGCCCCTTTCTTCGAGATAACTCTGCACTATTGCGAGCTGCAAATGCCACTTCCAGCTTAGCTGTGCAGAAGAAGAACAACAAGAAGAAGAAATATCTCGAAAAATGTCCGTCAGGCCCCTTCCCTTGAGATAAATCTGCAAATATCTCGGAAACGAAGCGAGCTATGGCAAAATGTTAAGAGACCTTATTTGTAGAGAATTAGGTTTCCCACTTTTTATGTTCTATGATATTTTTTGATCAGATGCGTAGTTCTCGAGATATATCAAGATATTTAAAAGTTCCGAAGCCGCACCAACATAATAGAGATACAGAAACACCGTGGCCCCTTTCTTTGAGATAACTCTGCGCTATTGCGTGCTGGAAATGCCACTTCCAGTTTAGCTGTGCAGAAGAAGAACAACAAGAAGAGGAAATATCTCGAAATATGTCCGTCAGGCCCCTTCCCTTGAGATATATCTGCAAATATCTCAGAAACGAAACGAGCTATGGCAAAATGTTAAGAGACCTTTCTTGTAGAGAATTATGTTTCCTACAATTTATGTTCTATGATATTTTTTGATCAGAAGCGTAGTTTTCGAGATATATCGAGATATTTAAAAGATCCGAAGCTGCACCAACATAATAGAGATACAGAAACACCGTGGCCCCTTTGTTTGAGATAACTCTGCACTAGTGCGAGCCGCAAATGCCGCTTCCAGCTTACCTGTGCTGAAGGAGAACAACAAGAAGAAGAAATATCTCGAAATATGTCCGTCAGGCCCCTTCCCTCGAGATAAATCTGCAAATATCTCGGAAACAAAGCGAGCTATGGCAAAATGTTAAGAGACCTTTTTTGTAGAGAATTATGTTTCCTACAATTTATGTTCTATGATATTTTTTGATCAGATGCGTAGTTCTCGAGATATATCAAGATATTTAAAAGTTCCGAAGCCGCACCAACATAATAGAGATACAGAAACACCGTGGCCCCTTTCTTTGAGATAACTCTGCACTATTGCGAGCTGCAAATGCCACTTCCAGCTTAGCTGTGCAGAAGAAGACCAACAAGAAGAAGAAATATCTCGAAATATGTCCGTCAGGCCCCTTCCCTTGAGATAAATCTGCAAATATCTCGGAAACGAAGCGAGCTATGGCAAAATGTTAAGAGACCTTATTTGTAGAGAATTAAGTTTCCTACTTTTTATGTTCTATGATATTATTTGATCAGATGCGTAGTTCTCGAGATATATCAAGATATTTAAAAGTTCCGAAGCCGCACCAACATAATAGAGATACAGAAACACCGTGGCCCCTTTCTTTCAGATAACTCTGCACTATTGCGAGCTGGAAATGCCACTTCCTGTTTAGCTGTGCAGAAGAAGAACAACAAGAAGAAGAAATATCCCGAAATATGTCCGTCAGGCCCCTTCCCTTGAGATAAATCTGCATATATCTCGGAAACGAAGCGAGCTATGGCAAAATGTTAAGAGACCTTTTTGGTAGGGAATGAAGTTTCCTACTTTTTATGTTCTATGATATTTTTTGATCAGATGCGTAGTTCTCGAGATATATCAAGATATTTAAAAGTTCCGAAGCCGCACCAACATAATAGAGATACAGAAACACCGTGGCCCCTTTCTTTGAGATAACTCTGCACTATTGCGAGCTGCAAATGCCACTTCCAGCTTAGCTGTGCAGAAGAAGAACAACAAGAAGAAGAAATATCTCGAAATATGTCCGTCAGGCCCCTTCCCTTGAGATAAATCTGCAAATATCTCGGAAACGAAGCGAGCTATGGCAAAATGTTAAGAGACCTTTTTTGTAGAGAATTAAGTTTCCTACTTTTTATGTTCTATGATATTTTTTGATCAGATGCGTAGTTCTCGAGATATATCAAGATATCTAAAAGTTCCGAAGCCGCACCAACATAATAGAGATACAGAAACACCGTGGCCCCTTTCTTCGAGATAACTCTGCACTATTGCGAGCTGCAAATGCCACTTCCAGCTTAGCTGTGCAGAAGAAGAACAACAAGAAGAAGAAATATCTCGAAAAATGTCCGTCAGGCCCCTTCCCTTGAGATAAATCTGCAAATATCTCGGAAACGAAGCGAGCTATGGCAAAATGTTAAGAGACCTTATTTGTAGAGAATTAGGTTTCCCACTTTTTATGTTCTATGATATTTTTTGATCAGATGCGTAGTTCTCGAGATATATCAAGATATTTAAAAGTTCCGAAGCCGCACCAACATAATAGAGATACAGAAACACCGTGGCCCCTTTCTTTGAGATAACTCTGCGCTATTGCGTGCTGGAAATGCCACTTCCAGTTTAGCTGTGCAGAAGAAGAACAACAAGAAGAGGAAATATCTCGAAATATGTCCGTCAGGCCCCTTCCCTTGAGATATATCTGCAAATATCTCAGAAACGAAACGAGCTATGGCAAAATGTTAAGAGACCTTTCTTGTAGAGAATTATGTTTCCTACAATTTATGTTCTATGATATTTTTTGATCAGAAGCGTAGTTTTCGAGATATATCGAGATATTTAAAAGATCCGAAGCTGCACCAACATAATAGAGATACAGAAACACCGTGGCCCCTTTGTTTGAGATAACTCTGCACTAGTGCGAGCCGCAAATGCCGCTTCCAGCTTAGCTGTGCTGAAGAAGAACAACAAGAAGAAGAAATATCTCGAAATATGTCCGTCAGGCCCCTTCCCTCGAGATAAATCTGCAAATATCTCGGAAACAAAGCGAGCTATGGCAAAATGTTAAGAGACCTTTTTTGTAGAGAATTATGTTTCCTACAATTTATGTTCTATGATATTTTTTGATCAGATGCGTAGTTCTCGAGATATATCAAGATATTTAAAAGTTCCGAAGCCGCACCAACATAATAGAGATACAGAAACACCGTGGCCCCTTTCTTTGAGATAACTCTGCACTATTGCGAGCTGCAAATGCCACTTCCAGCTTAGCTGTGCAGAAGAAGACCAACAAGAAGAAGAAATATCTCGAAATATGTCCGTCAGGCCCCTTCCCTTGAGATAAATCTGCAAATATCTCGGAAACGAAGCGAGCTATGGCAAAATGTTAAGAGACCTTATTTGTAGAGAATTAAGTTTCCTACTTTTTATGTTCTATGATATTATTTGATCAGATGCGTAGTTCTCGAGATATATCAAGATATTTAAAAGTTCCGAAGCCGCACCAACATAATAGAGATACAGAAACACCGTGGCCCCTTTCTTTCAGATAACTCTGCACTATTGCGAGCTGGAAATGCCACTTCCTGTTTAGCTGTGCAGAAGAAGAACAACAAGAAGAAGAAATATCCCGAAATATGTCCGTCAGGCCCCTTCCCTTGAGATAAATCTGCATATATCTCGGAAACGAAGCGAGCTATGGCAAAATGTTAAGAGACCTTTTTGGTAGGGAATGAAGTTTCCTACTTTTTATGTTCTATGATATTTTTTGATCAGATGCGTAGTTCTCGAGATATATCAAGATATTTAAAAGTTCCGAAGCCGCACCAACATAATAGAGATACAGAAACACCGTGGCCCCTTTCTTTGAGATAACTCTGCACTATTGCGAGCTGCAAATGCCACTTCCAGCTTAGCTGTGCAGAAGAAGAACAACAAGAAGAAGAAATATCTCGAAATATGTCCGTCAGGCCCCTTCCCTTGAGATAAATCTGCAAATATCTCGGAAACGAAGCGAGCTATGGCAAAATGTTAAGCGACTTTATTTGTAGAGAATTAAGTTTCCTACTTTTTACGTTCTATGATATTTTTTGATCAGATGCGTAGTTCTCGAGATATATCAAGATATTTTAAAGTTCCGAAGCCGCACCAACATAATAGAGATACAGAAACACCGTGGCCCCTTTCTTTGAGATAACTGTGCACTTCTGCGAGCTGGAAATGCCACTTCCAGTTTAGCTGTGCAGAAGAAGAACAACAAGAAGAAGAAATATCTCGAAATATGTCCGTCAGGCCCCTTCCCTTGAGATAAATCTGCAAATATCTCGGAAACGAATCGAGCTATGGCAAAATGTTAAGAGACCTTTTTTGTTGAGAATTAAGTTTCCTACTTTTTATGTTCCATGATATTTTTTGATCAGATGCGTAGTTCTCGAGATATATCAAGATATTTAAAAGTTCCGAAGCCGCACCAACATAATAGAGATACAGAAACACCGTGGCCCCTTTCTTTGAGATAACTCTGCACTATTGCGAGCTGTAAATGCCACGTCCAGCTTAGCTGTGCAGAAGAAGAACAACAAGAAGAAGAAATATCTCGAAATATGTCCGTCAGGCCCCTTCCCTCGAGATAAATCTGCAAATATCTCGGAAACGAAGCGAGCTATGGCAAAATGTTAAGAGACCTTTTTTGTAGAGAATTAAGTTTCCTACTTTTTATGTTCTATGATATTTTTTGATCGGATGCGTAGTTCTCGAGATATATCAAGATATTTAAAAGTTCCGAAGCCGCACCAACATAATAGAGATACAGAAACACCGTGGCCCCTTTCTTTGAGATAACTCTGCACTATTGCGGGGTGCAAATGCCACTTCCAGCTTAGCTGTGCAGAAGAAGAACAACAAGAAGAAGAAATATCTCGAAATATGTCCGTCAGACCCCTTCCCTTGAGATAAATCTGCAAATATCTCGGAAACGAAGCGAGCTATGGCAAAATGTTAAGAGACCTTTTTTGTAGAGAATTATGTTTCCCACAATTTACGTTCTATGATATTTTTTGATCAGAAGCGTAGTTTTCGAGATATATCGAGATATTTAAAAGATCCGAAGCCGCACCAACATAATAGAGATACAGAAACACCGTGGCCCCTTTCTTCGAGATAACTCTGCACTATTGCGAGCTGCAAATGCCACTTCCAGCTTAGCTGTGCAGAAGAAGACCAACAAGAAGAAGAAATATCTCGAAATATGTCCGTCAGGCCCCTTCCCTTGAGATAAATCTGCAAATATCTCGGAAACGAAGCGAGCTATGGCAAAATGTTAAGAGACCTTATTTGTGGAGAATTAAGTTTCCTACTTTTTATGTTCTATGATATTATTTGATCAGATGCGTAGTTCTCGAGATATATCAAGATATTTAAAAGTTCCGAAGCCGCACCAACATAATAGAGATACAGAAACACCGTGGCCCCTTTCTTTGAGTTAACTCTGCACTATTGCGAGCTGCAAATGCCACTTCCAGCTTAGCTGTGCAGAAGAAGAACAACAAGAAGAAAAAATATCTCGAAAAATGTCCGTCAGGCCCCTTCCCTTGAGATAAATCTGCAAATATCTCGGAAACGAAGCGAGCTATGGCAAAATCTTAAGAGACCTTATTTGTAGAGAATTAAGTTTCTTACTTTTTATGTTCTATGATATTTTTTGATCAGATGCGTAATTCTCGAGATATATCAAGATATTTAAAAGTTCCGAAGCCGCACCAACATAATAGAGATACAGAAACACCGTGGCCCCTTTCTTTGAGATAACTCTGCACTATTGCGAGCTGTAAATGCCACGTCCAGCTTAGCTGTGCAGAAGAAGAACAACAAGAAGAAGAAATATCTCGAAATATGTCCGTCAGGCCCCTTCCCTCGAGATAAATCTGCAAATATCTCGGAAACGAAGCGAGCTATGGCAAAATGTTAAGAGACCTTTTTTGTAGAGAATTAAGTTTCCCACTTTTTATGTTCTATGATATTTTTTGATCGGATGCGTAGTTCTCGAGATATATCAAGATATTTAAAAGTTCCGAAGCCGCACCAACATAATAGAGATACAGAAACACCGTGGCCCCTTTCTTTGAGATAACTCTGCACTATTGCGAGCTGCAAATGCCACTTCCAGCTTAGCTGTGCAGAAGAAGAACAACAAGAAGAAGAAATATCTCGAAAAATGTCCGTCAGGCCCCTTCCCTTGAGATAAATCTGCAAATATCTCGGAAACGAAGCGAGCTATGGCAAAATGTTAAGAGACCTTATTTGTAGAGAATTAAGTTTCCTACTTTTTATGTTCTATGATATTTTTTGATCAGATGCGTAGTTCTCGAGATATATCAAGATATTTAAAAGTTCCGAAGCCGCACCAACATAATAGAGATACAGAAACACCGTGACCCCTTTCTTTGAGATAACTCTGCACTATTGCGAGCTGTAAATGCCACGTCCAGCTTAGCTGTGCAGAAGAAGATCAACAAGAAGAAGAAATATCTCGAAATATGTCCGTCAGGCCCCTTCCCTCGAGATAAATCTGCAAATATCTCGGAAACGAAGCGAGCTATGGCAAAATGTTAAGAGACCTTTTTTGTAGAGAATTAAGTTTCCTACTTTTTATGTTCTATGATATTTTTTGATCGGATGCGTAGCTCTCGAGATATATCAAGATATTTAAAAGTTCCGAAGCCGTACCAACATAATAGAGATACAGAAACACCGTGGCCCCTTTCTTTGAGATAACTCTGCACTATTGCGAGCTGCAAAGGCCACTTCCAGCTTAGCTGTGCAGAAGAAGACCAACAAGAAGAAGAAATATCTCGAAATATGTCCGTCAGGCCCCTTCCCTTGAGATAAATCTGCAAATATCTCGGAAACGAAGCGAGCTATGGCAAAATGTTAAGAGACCTTATTTGTGGAGAATTAAGTTTCCTACTTTTTATGTTCTATGATATTATTTGATCAGATGCGTAGTTTTCGAGATATATCGAGATATTTAAAAGTTCCGAAGCCGCACCAACATAATAGGGATACAGAAACACCGTGGCCCCTTTCTTTGAGATAACTCTGCACTATTGCGAGCTGCAAATGCCACTTCCAGCTTAGCTGTGCAGAAGAAGAACAACAAGAAGAAGAAATATCTCGAAATATGTCCGTCAGGCCCCTTCCCTTGAGATAAATCTGCAAATATCTCGGAAACGAAGCGAGCTATGGCAAAATGTTAAGAGACCTTATTTGTAGAGAATTAAGTTTCCTACTTTTTATGTTCTATGATATTTTTTGATCAGATGCGTAGTTCTCGAGATATATCAAGATATTTAAAAGTTCCGAAGCCGCACCAACATAATAGAGATACAGAAACACCGTGGCCCCTTTCTTTGAGATAACTCTGCACTATTGCGAGCTGCAAATGCCACTTCCCGCTTAGCTGTGCAGAAGAAGAACAACAAGAAGAAGAAATATCTCGAAAAATGTCCGTCAGGCCCCTTCCCTTGAGATAAATCTGCAAATATCTCGGAAACGAAGCGAGCTATGGCAAAATGTTAAGAGACCTTATTTGTAGAGAATTAAGTTTCTTACTTTTTATGTTCTATGATATTTTTTGATCAGATGGGTAGTTCTCGAGATATATCAAGATATTTAAAAGTTCCGAAGCCGCACCAACATAATAGAGATACAGAAACACCGTGGCCCCTTTCTTTGAGATAACTCTGCACTATTGCGAGCTGTAAATGCCACGTCCAGCTTAGCTGTGCAGAAGAAGAACTACAAGAAGAAGAAATATCTCGAAATATGTCCGTCAGGCCCCTTCCCTCGAGATAAATCTGCAAATATCTCGGAAACGAAGCGAGCTATGGCAAAATGTTAAGAGACCTTTTTTGTAGAGAATTAAGTTTCCTACTTTTTATGTTCTATGATATTTTTTGATCGGATGCGTAATTCTCGAGATATATCAAGATATTTAAAAGTTCCGAAGCCGCACCAACATAATAGAGATACAGAAACACCGTGGCCCCTTTCTTTGAGATAACTCTGCACTATTGCGAGCTGCAAGTGCCACTTCCAGCTTAGCTGTGCAGAAGAAGAACAACAAGAAGAAGAAATATCTCGAAATATGTCCGTCAGACCCCTTCCCATGAGATAAATCTGCAAATATCTCGGAAACGAAGCGAGCTATGGCAAAATGTTAAGAGACCTTTTTTGTAGAGAATTATGTTTCCCACAATTTACGTTCTATGATATTTTTTGATCAGATGCGTAGTTCTCGAGATATATCAAGATATTTAAAAGTTCCGAAGCCGCACCAACATAATAGAGATACAGAAACACCGTGGCCCCGTTCTTTGAGATAACTCTGCACTATTGCGAGCTGCAAATGCCACTTCCAGCTTAGCTGTGCAGAAGAAGAACAACAAGAAGAAGAAATATCTCGAAATATGTCCGTCAGGCCCCTTCCCTTGAGATAAATCTGCAAATATCTCGGAAACGAAGCGAGCTATGGCAAAATGTTAAGCGACTTTATTTGTAGAGAATTAAGTTTCCTACTTTTTACGTTCTATGATATTTTTTAATCAGATGCGTAGTTCTCGAGATATATAAAGATATTTTAAAGTTCCGAAGCCGCACCAACATAATAGAGATACAGAAACACCGTGGCCCCTTTCTTCGAGATAACTCTGCACTATTGCGAGCTGCAAATGCCACTTCCCGCTTAGCTGTGCAGAAGAAGAACAACAAGAAGAAGAAATATCTCGAAAAATGTCCGTCAGGCCCCTTCCCTTGAGATAAATCTGCAAATATCTCGGAAACGAAGCGAGCTATGGCAAAATGTTAAGAGACCTTATTTGTAGAGAATTAAGTTTCTTACTTTTTATGTTCTATGATATTTTTTGATCAGATGCGTAGTTCTCGAGATATATCAAGATATTTAAAAGTTCCGAAGCCGCACCAACATAATAGAGATACAGAAACACCGTGGCCCCTTTCTTTGAGATAACTCTGCACTATTGCGAGCTGTAAATGCCACGTCCAGCTTAGCTGTGCAGAAGAAGACCAACAAGAAGAAGAAATATCTCGAAATATGTCCGTCAGGCCCCTTCCCTCGAGATAAATCTGCAAATATCTCGGAAACGAAGCGAGCTATGGCAAAATGTTAAGAGACCTTTTTTGTAGAGAATCAAGTTTCCTACTTTTTATGTTCTATGATATTTTTTGATCGGATGCGTAGCTCTCGAGATATATCAAGATATTTAAAAGTTCCGAAGCCGCACCAACATAATAGAGATACAGAAACACCGTGGCCCCTTTCTTTGAGATAACTCTGCACTATTGCGAGCTGCAAATGCCACTTCCAGCTTAGCTGTGCAGAAGAAGAACAACAAGAAGAAGAAATATCTCGAAAAATGTCCGTCAGGCCCCTTCCCTTGAGATAAATCTGCAAATATCTCGGAAACGAAGCGAGCTATGGCAAAATGTTAAGAGACCTTATTTGTAGAGAATTAAGTTTCCTACTTTTTATGTTCTATGATATTTTTTGATCAGATGCGTAGTTCTCGAGATATATCAAGATATTTAAAAGTTCCGAAGCCGCACCAACATAATAGAGATACAGAAACACCGTGGCCCCTTTCTTTGAGATAACTCTGCACTATTGCGAGCTGTAAATGCCACGTCCAGCTTAGCTGTGCAGAAGAAGATCAACAAGAAGAAGAAATATCTCGAAATATGTCCGTCAGGCCCCTTCCCTCGAGATAAATCTGCAAATATCTCGGAAACGAAGCGAGCTATGGCAAAATGTTAAGAGACCTTTTTTGTAGAGAATTAAGTTTCCTACTTTTTATGTTCTATGATATTTTTTGATCGGATGCGTAGCTCTCGAGATATATCAAGATATTTAAAAGTTCCGAAGCCGCACCAACATAATAGAGATACAGAAACACCGTGGCCCCTTTCTTTGAGATAACTCTGCACTATTGCGAGCTGCAAAGGCCACTTCCAGCTTAGCTGTGCAGAAGAAGACCAACAAGAAGAAGAAATATCTCGAAATATGTCCGTCAGGCCCCTTCCCTTGAGATAAATCTGCAAATATCTCGGAAACGAAGCGAGCTATGGCAAAATGTTAAGAGACCTTATTTGTGGAGAATTAAGTTTCCTACTTTTTATGTTCTATGATATTATTTGATCAGATGCGTAGTTTTCGAGATATATCGAGATATTTAAAAGTTCCGAAGCCGCACCAACATAATAGGGATACAGAAACACCGTGGCCCCTTTCTTTGAGATAACTCTGCACTATTGCGAGCTGCAAATGCCACTTCCAGCTTAGCTGTGCAGAAGAAGAACAACAAGAAGAAGAAATATCTCGAAATATGTCCGTCAGGCCCCTTCCCTTGAGATAAATCTGCAAATATCTCGGAAACGAAGCGAGCTATGGCAAAATGTTAAGAGACCTTATTTGTAGAGAATTAAGTTTCCTACTTTTTATGTTCTATGATATTTTTTGATCAGATGCGTAGTTCTCGAGATATATCAAGATATTTAAAAGTTCCGAAGCCGCACCAACATAATAGAGATACAGAAACACCGTGGCCCCTTTCTTTGAGATAACTCTGCACTATTGCGAGCTGCAAATGCCACTTCCCGCTTAGCTGTGCAGAAGAAGAACAACAAGAAGAAGAAATATCTCGAAAAATGTCCGTCAGGCCCCTTCCCTTGAGATAAATCTGCAAATATCTCGGAAACGAAGCGAGCTATGGCAAAATGTTAAGAGACCTTATTTGTAGAGAATTAAGTTTCTTACTTTTTATGTTCTATGATATTTTTTGATCAGATGCGTAGTTCTCGAGATATATCAAGATATTTAAAAGTTCCGAAGCCGCACCAACATAATAGAGATACAGAAACACCGTGGCCCCTTTCTTTGAGATAACTCTGCACTATTGCGAGCTGTAAATGCCACGTCCAGCTTAGCTGTGCAGAAGAAGAACTACAAGAAGAAGAAATATCTCGAAATATGTCCGTCAGGCCCCTTCCCTCGAGATAAATCTGCAAATATCTCGGAAACGAAGCGAGCTATGGCAAAATGTTAAGAGACCTTTTTTGTAGAGAATTAAGTTTCCTACTTTTTATGTTCTATGATATTTTTTGATCGGATGCGTAGTTCTCGAGATATATCAAGATATTTAAAAGTTCCGAAGCCGCACCAACATAATAGAGATACAGAAACACCGTGGCCCCTTTCTTTGAGATAACTCTGCACTATTGCGAGCTGCAAATGCCACTTCCAGCTTAGCTGTGCAGAAGAAGAACAACAAGAAGAAGAAATATCTCGAAATATGTCCGTCAGACCCCTTCCCATGAGATAAATCTGCAAATATCTCGGAAACGAAGCGAGCTATGGCAAAATGTTAAGAGACCTTTTTTGTAGAGAATTATGTTTCCCACAATTTACGTTCTATGATATTTTTTGATCAGATGCGTAGTTCTCGAGATATATCAAGATATTTAAAAGTTCCGAAGCCGCACCAACATAATAGAGATACAGAAACACCGTGGCCCCTTTCTTTGAGATAACTCTGCACTATTGCGAGCTGCAAATGCCACTTCCAGCTTAGCTGTGCAGAAGAAGAACAACAAGAAGAAGAAATATCTCGAAATATGTCCGTCAGGCCCCTTCCCTTGAGATAAATCTGCAAATATCTCGGAAACGAAGCGAGCTATGGCAAAATGTTAAGCGACTTTATTTGTAGAGAATTAAGTTTCCTACTTTTTACGTTCTATGATATTTTTTAATCAGATGCGTAGTTCTCGAGATATATAAAGATATTTTAAAGTTCCGAAGCCGCACCAACATAATAGAGATACAGAAACACCGTGGCCCCTTTCTTCGAGATAACTCTGCACTATTGCGAGCTGCAAATGCCACTTCCAGCTTAGCTGTGCAGAAGAAGAACAACAAGAAGAAGAAATATCTCGAAAAATGTCCGTCAGGCCCCTTCCCTTGAGATAAATCTGCAAATATCTCGGAAACGAAGCGAGCTATGGCAAAATGTTAAGAGACCTTATTCGTAGAGAATTAAGTTTCCTACTTTTTATGGTCTATGATATTTTTTGATCAGATGCGTAGTTCTCGAGATATATCAAGATATTTAAAAGTTCCGAAGCCGCACCAACATAATAGAGATACAGAAACACCGTGGCCCCTTTCTTTGAGATAACTCTGCACTATTGCGAGCTGTAAATGCCACGTCCAGCTTAGCTGTGCAGAAGAAGAACAACAAGAAGAAGAAATATCTCGAAATATGTCCGTCAGGCCCCTTCCCTCGAGATAAATCTGCAAATATCTCGGAAACGAAGCGAGCTATGGCAAAATGTTAAGAGACCTTTTTTGTAGAGAATTAAGTTTCCTACTTTTTATGTTCTATGATATTTTTTGATCGGATGCGTAGCTCTCGAGATATATCAAGATATTTAAAAGTTCCGAAGCCGCACCAACATAATAGAGATACAGAAACACCGTGGCCCCTTTCTTTGAGATAACTCTGCACTATTGCGAGCTGCAAATGCCACTTCCAGCTTAGCTGTGCAGAAGAAGAACAACAAGAAGAAGAAATATCTCGAAATATGTCCGTCAGACCCCGTCCCTTGAGATAAATCTGCAAATATCTCGGAAACGAAGCGAGCTATGGCAAAATGTTAAGAGACCTTTTTTGTAGAGAATTATGTTTCCCACAATTTACGTTCTATGATATTTTTTGATCAGAAGCGTAGTTTTCGAGATATATCGAGATATTTAAAAGATCCGAAGCCGCACCAACATAATAGAGATACAGAAACACCGTGGCCCCTTTCTTCGAGATAACTCTGCACTATTGCGAGCTGCAAATGCCACTTCCAGCTTAGCTGTGCAGAAGAAGACCAACAAGAAGAAGAAATATCTCGAAATATGTCCGTCAGGCCCCTTCCCTTGAGATAAATCTGCAAATATCTCGGAAACGAAGCGAGCTATGGCAAAATGTTAAGAGACCTTATTTGTGGAGAATTAAGTTTCCTACTTTTTATGTTCTATGATATTATTTGATCAGATGCGTAGTTTTCGAGATATATCGAGATATTTAAAAGTTCCGAAGCCGCACCAACATAATAGGGATACAGAAACACCGTGGCCCCTTTCTTTGAGATAACTCTGCACTATTGCGAGCTGCAAATGCCACTTCCAGCTTAGCTGTGCAGAAGAAGAACAACAAGAAGAAGAAATATCTCGAAATATGTCCGTCAGGCCCCTTCCCTTGAGATAAATCTGCAAATATCTCGGAAACGAAGCGAGCTATGGCAAAATGTTAAGAGACCTTATTTGTAGAGAATTAAGTTTCCTACTTTTTATGTTCTATGATATTTTTTGATCAGATGCGTAGTTCTCGAGATATATCAAGATATTTAAAAGTTCCGAAGCCGCACCAACATAATAGAGATACAGAAACACCGTGGCCCCTTTCTTTGAGATAACTCTGCACTATTGCGAGCGGTGAATGCCACGTCCAGCTTAGCTGTGCAGAAGAAGAACAACAAGAAGAAGTATCTCGAAATATGTCCGTCAGGCCCCTTCCCTCGAGATAAATCTGCAAATATCTCGGAAACGAAGCGAGCTATGGCAAAATGTTAAGAGACCTTTTTTGTAGAGAATTAAGTTTCCTACTTTTTATGTTCTATGATATTTTTTGATCGGATGCGTAGCTCTCGAGATATATCAAGATATTTAAAAGTTCCGAAGCCGCACCAACATAATAGAGATACAGAAACACCGTGGCCCCTTTCTTTGAGATAACTCTGCATTATTGCGAGCTGCAAATGCCACTTCCAGCTTAGCTGTGCAGAAGAAGAACAACAAGAAGAAGAAATATCTCGAAATATGTCCGTCAGGCCCCTTCCCTTGAGATAAATCTGCAAATATCTCAGAAACGAAGCGAGCTATGGCAAAATGTTAAGAGACCTTTTTTGTAGAGAATTATGTTTCCTACAATTTATGTTCTATGATATTTTTTGATCAGAAGCGTAGTTTTCGAGATATATCGAGATATTTAAAAGTTCCGAAGCCGCACCAACATAATAGAGATACAGAAACACCGTGGCCCCTTTCGTTGAGATAACTCTGCACTAGTGCGAGCCGCAAATGCCACTTCCAGCTTAGCTGTGCAGAAGAAGAACAACAAGAAGAAGAAATATCTCGAAATATGTCCGTCAGGCCAGTTCCTTTGAGCTGAATCTGCAAAGATCTCGGAAACGAAGCGAGCTATGGCAAAATGTTAAGAGACGTTTTTTGTAGAGAATTATGTTTCCTACAATTTATGTTCTATGATATTTTTTGATCAGAAGCGTAGTTTTCGAGATATATCGAGATATTTAAAAGTTCCGAAGCCGCACCAACATAATAGGGATACAGAAACACCGTGGCCCCTTTCTTTGAGATAACTCTGCACTAGTGCGAGCCGCAAATGCCACTTCCAGCTTAGCTGTGCAGAAGAAGAACAACAAGAAGAAGAAATATCTCGAAATATGTCCGTCAGGCCCCTTCCCTTGAGATAAATCTGCAAATATCTCGGAAACGAAGCGAGCTATGGCCAATTGTTAAGAGACCTTTTTTGTAGAGAATTAAGTTTCCTACTTTTTATGTTCTATGATATTTTTTGATCAGATGCGTAGTTCTCGAGATATATCAAGATATTTAAAAGTTCCGAAGCCGCACCAACATAATAGGGATACAGAAACACCGTGGCCCCTTTCTTTGAGATAACTCTGCACTAGTGCGAGCCGCAAATGCCACTACCAGCTTAGCTGTGCAGAAGAAGAACAACAAGAAGAAGAAATATCTCGAAATATGTCCGTCAGGCCCCTTCCCTTGAGATATATCTGCAAATATCTCGGAAACGAAGCGAGCTATGGCAAAATGTTAAGAGACCTTTTTTGTAGAGAATTAAGTTTCCTACTTTTTATGTTCTATGATATTTTTTGATCAGATGCGTAGTTCTCGAGATATATCAAGATATTTAAAAGTTCCGAAGCCGCACCAACATAATAGAGATACAGAAACACCGTGGCCCCTTTCTTTGAGATAACTCTGCACTATTGCGAGCTGTAAATGCCACTTCCAGCTTAGCTGTGCAGAAGAAGAACAACAAGAAGAAGAAATATCTCGAAATATGTCCGTCAGGCCCCTTCCCTTGAGATAAATCTGCAAATATCTCAGAAACGAAGCGAGCTATGGCAAAATGTTAAGAGACCTTTTTTGTAGAGAATTATGTTTCCTACAATTTATGTTCTATGATATTTTTTGATCAGAAGCGTAGTTTTCGAGATATATCGAGATATTTAAAAGTTCCGAAGCCGCACCAACATAATAGAGATACAGAAACACCGTGGCCCCTTTCGTTGAGATAACTCTGCACTAGTGCGAGCCGCAAATGCCACTTCCAGCTTAGCTGTGCAGAAGAAGAACAACAAGAAGAAGAAATATCTCGAAATATGTCCGTCAGGCCAGTTCCTTTGAGCTGAATCTGCAAAGATCTCGGAAACGAAGCGAGCTATGGCAAAATGTTAAGAGACGTTTTTTGTAGAGAATTATGTTTCCTACAATTTATGTTCTATGATATTTTTTGATCAGAAGCGTAGTTTTCGAGATATATCGAGATATTTAAAAGTTCCGAAGCCGCACCAACATAATAGGGATACAGAAACACCGTGGCCCCTTTCTTTGAGATAACTCTGCACTAGTGCGAGCCGCAAATGCCACTTCCAGCTTAGCTGTGCAGAAGAAGAACAACAAGAAGAAGAAATATCTCGAAATATGTCCGTCAGGCCCCTTCCCTTGAGATAAATCTGCAAATATCTCGGAAACGAAGCGAGCTATGGCCAATTGTTAAGAGACCTTTTTTGTAGAGAATTAAGTTTCCTACTTTTTATGTTCTATGATATTTTTTGATCAGATGCGTAGTTCTCGAGATATATCAAGATATTTAAAAGTTCCGAAGCCGCACCAACATAATAGGGATACAGAAACACCGTGGCCCCTTTCTTTGAGATAACTCTGCACTAGTGCGAGCCGCAAATGCCACTACCAGCTTAGCTGTGCAGAAGAAGAACAACAAGAAGAAGAAATATCTCGAAATATGTCCGTCAGGCCCCTTCCCTTGAGATATATCTGCAAATATCTCGGAAACGAAGCGAGCTATGGCAAAATGTTAAGAGACCTTTTTTGTAGAGAATTAAGTTTCCTACTTTTTATGTTCTATGATATTTTTTGATCAGATGCGTAGTTCTCGAGATATATCAAGATATTTAAAAGTTCCGAAGCCGCACCAACATAATAGAGATACAGAAACACCGTGGCCCCTTTCTTTGAGATAACTCTGCACTATTGCGAGCTGTAAATGCCACTTCCAGCTTAGCTGTGCAGAAGAAGAACAACAAGAAGAAGAAATATCTCGAAATATGTCCGTCAGGCCCCTTCCCTTGAGATAAATCTGCAAATATCTCGGAAACGAAGCGAGCTATGGCAAAATGTTGAGAGACCTTTTTTGTAGAGAATTAAGTTTCCTACTTTTTATGTTCTATGATATTTTTTGATCAGATGCGTAGTTCTCGAGATATATCAAGATATTTAAAAGTTCCGAAGCCGCACCAACATAATAGAGATACAGAAACACCGTGGCCCCTCTCCTTGAGATAACTCTGCACTATTGCGAGCTGGAAATGCCACTTCCAGTTTAGCTGTGCAGAAGAAGAACAACAAGAAGAAGAAATATCTCGAAATATGTCCGTCAGGCCCCTTCCCTTGAGATAAATCTGCAAATATCTCGGAAACGAAGCGAGCTATGGCAAAATGTTAAGAGACGTTTTTTGTAGAGAATTATGTTTCCTACAATTTATGTTCTATGATATTTTTTGATCAGAAGCGTAGTTTTCGAGATATATCGAGATATTTAAAAGTTCCGAAGCCGCACCAACATAATAGGGATACAGAAACACCGTGGCCCCTTTCTTTGAGATAACTCTGCACTAGTGCGAGTCGCAAATGCCACTTCCACCTTAGCTGTGCAGAAGAAGAACAACAAGAAGAAGGAATATCTCGAAATATGTCCGTCAGGCCCCTTCCCATGAGATAAATCTGCAAATATCTCGGAAACGAAGCGAGCTATGGCAAAATGTTGAGAGACCTTTTTTGTAGAGAATTAAGTTTCCTACTTTTTATGTTCTATGATATTTTTTGATCAGATGCGTAGTTCTCGAGATATATCAAGATATTTAAAAGTTCCGAAGCCGCACCAACATAATAGAGATACAGAAACACCGTGGCCCCTCTCTTTGAGATAACTCTGCACTATTGCGAGCTGGAAATGCCACTTCCAGTTTAGCTGTGCAGAAGAAGAACAACAAGAAGAAGAAATATCTCGAAATATGTCCGTCAGGCCCCTTCCCTTGAGATATATCTGCAAATATCTCGGAAACGAAGCGAGCTATGGCAAAATGTTAGGAGACCTTTTTTGTAGAGAATTATGTTTCCTACAATTTATGTTCTATGATATTTTTTGATCAGAAGCGTAGTTTTCGAGATATATCGAGATATTTAAAAGTTCCGAAGCCGCACCAACATAATAGAGATACAGAAACACCGTGGCCCCTTTCGTTGAGATAACTCTGCACTAGTGCGAGCCGCAAATGCCACTTCCAGCTTAGCTGTGCAGAAGAAGAACAACAAGAAGAAGAAATATCTCGAAATATGTCCGTCAGGCCCCTTCCCTTGAGATAAATCTGCAAATATCTCGGAAACGAAGCGAGCTATGGCAAAATGTTGAGAGACCTTTTTTGTAGAGAATTAAGTTTCCTACTTTTTATGTTCTATGATATTTTTTGATCAGATGCGTAGTTCTCGAGATATATCAAGATATTTAAAAGTTCCGAAGCCGCACCAACATAATAGAGATACAGAAACACCGTGGCCCCTCTCTTTGAGATAACTCTGCACTATTGCGAGCTGGAAATGCCACTTCCAGTTTAGCTGTGCAGAAGAAGAACAACAAGAAGAAGAAATATCTCGAAATATGTCCGTCAGGCCCCTTCCCTTGAGATAAATCTGCAAATATCTCGGAAACGAAGCGAGCTATGGCAAAATGTTAAGAGACCTTTTTGTAGAGAATTATGCTTCCTACAATTTATGTTCTATGATATTTTTTGATCAGAAGCGTAGTTTTCGAGATACATCGAGATATTTATCAGTTCCGAAGCCGCACCAACATAATAGAGATACAGAAACACCGTGGCCCCTTTCTTTGAGATAACTCTGCACTAGTGCGAGCCGCAAATGCCAGTTCCAGCTTAGCTGTGCAGAAGAAGAACAACAAGAAGAAGAAATATCTCGAAATATGTCCGTCAGGCCCCTTCCCTTGAGATATATCTGCAAATATCTCGGAAACGAAGCGAGCTATGGCAAAATGTTAAGAGAACTTTTTTGTAGAGAATTCTGTTTCCTACAATTTATGTTCTATGATATTTTTTGATCAGAAGCGTAGTTTTCGAGATATATCGAGATATTTAAAAGTTCCGAAGCCGCACCAACATAATAGAGATACAGAAACACCGTGGCCCCTTTCTTTGAGATAACTCTGCACTAGTGCGAGCCGCAAATGCCACTTCCAGCTTAGCTGTACAGAAGAAGAACAACAAGAAGAAGAAACATCTCGAAATATGTCCGTCAGGCCCCTTCCCTTGAGATAAATCTGCAAATATCTCGGAAACGAAGCGAGCTATGGCAAAATGTTAAGAGACCTTTTTTGTAGAGAATTAAGTTTCCTACTTTTTATGTTCTATGATATTTTTTGATCAGATGCGTAGTTCTCGAGATATATCAAGATATTTAAAAGTTCCGAAGCCGCACCAACATAATAGAGATACAGAAACACCGTGGCCCCTTTCTTTGAGATAACTCTGCACTATTGCGAGCTGCAAATGCCACTTCCAGCTTAGCTGTGCAGAGGAAGAACAACAAGAAGAAGAAATATCTCGAAATATGTCCGTCAGGCCAGTTCCTTTGAGCTGAATCTGCAAATATCTCGGAAACGAAGCGAGCTATGGCAAAATGTTAAGAGACGTTTTTTGTAGAGAATTATGTTTCCTACAATTCATGTTCTATGATATTTTTTGATCAGAAGCGTAGTTTTCGAGATATATCGAGATATTTAAAAGTTCCGAAGCCGCACCAACATAATAGGGATACAGAAACACCGTGGCCCCTTTCTTTGAGATAACTCTGCACTAGTGCGAGCCGCAAATGCCACTTCCAGCTTAGCTGTGCAGAAGAAGAACAACAAGAAGAAGAAATATCTCGAAATATGTCCGTCAGGCCCCTTCCCTTGAGATAAATCTGCAAATATCTCGGAAACGAAGCGAGCTATGGCAAAATGTTAAGAGACCTTTTTTGTAGAGAATTAAGTTTCCTACTTTTTATGTTCTATGATATTTTTTGATCAGATGCGTAGTTCTCGAGATATATCAAGATATTTAAAAGTTCCGAAGCCGCACCAACATAATAGAGATACAGAAACACCGTGGCCCCTTTCTTTGAGATAACTCTGCACTATTGCGAGCTGCAAATGCCACTTCCAGCTTAGCTGTGCAGAGGAAGAACAACAAGAAGAAGAAATATCTCGAAATATGTCCGTCAGGCCAGTTCCTTTGAGCTGAATCTGCAAATATCTCGGAAACGAACCGAGCTATGGCAAAATGTTAAGAGACGTTTTTTGTAGAGAATTATGTTTCCTACAATTCATGTTCTATGATATTTTTTGATCAGAAGCGTAGTTTTCGAGATATATCGAGATATTTAAAAGTTCCGAAGCCGCACCAACATAATAGGGATACAGAAACACCGTGGCCCCTTTCTTTGAGATAACTCTGCACTAGTGCGAGCCGCAAATGTCACTTCCAGCTTAGCTGTGCAGAAGAAGAACAACAAGAAGAAGAAATATCTCGAAATATGTCCGTCAGGCCCCTTCCCTTGAGATAAATCTGCAAATATCTCGGAAACGAAGCGAGCTATGGCAAAATGTTAAGAGACCTTTTTTGTAGAGAATTAAGTTTCCTACTTTTTATGTTCTATGATATTTTTTGATCAGATGCGTAGTTCTCGAGATATATCAAGATATTTAAAAGTTCCGAAGCCGCACCAACATAATAGAGATACAGAAACACCGTGGCCCCTTTCTTTGAGATAACTCTGCACTATTGCGAGCTGCAAATGCCACTTCCAGCTTAGCTGTGCAGAGGAAGAACAACAAGAAGAAGAAATATCTCGAAATATGTCCGTCAGGCCAGTTCCTTTGAGCTGAATCTGCAAATATCTCGGAAACGAACCGAGCTATGGCAAAATGTTAAGAGACGTTTTTTGTAGAGAATTATGTTTCCTACAATTCATGTTCTATGATATTTTTTGATCAGAAGCGTAGTTTTCGAGATATATCGAGATATTTAAAAGTTCCGAAGCCGCACCAACATAATAGGGATACAGAAACACCGTGGCCCCTTTCTTTGAGATAACTCTGCACTAGTGCGAGCCGCAAATGTCACTTCCAGCTTAGCTGTGCAGAAGAAGAACAACAAGAAGAAGAAATATCTCGAAATATGTCCGTCAGGCCCCTTCCCTTGAGATAAATCTGCAAATATCTCGGAAACGAAGCGAGCTATGGCAAAATGTTAAGAGAGCTTTTTTGTAGAGAATTAAGTTTCCTACTTTTTATGTTCTATGATATTTTTTGATCAGATGCGTAGTTTTCGAGATATATCGAGATATTTAAAAGTTCCGAAGCCGCACCAACATAATAGGGATACAGAAACACCGTGGCCCCTTTCTTTGAGATAACTCTGCACTAGTGCGAGCCGCAAATGCCACTTCCAGCTTAGCTGTGCAGAAGAAGAACAACAAGAAGAAGAAATATCTCGAAATATGTCGGTCAGGCCCCTTCCCTTGAGATATATCTGCAAATATCTCGGAAACGAAGCGAGCTATGGCAAAACGTTAAGAGACCTTTTTTGTAGAGAATTATGCTTCCTACAATTTATGTTCTATGATATTTTTTGATCAGAAGCGTAGTTTTCGAGATACATCGAGATATTTAAAAGTTCCGAAGCCGCACAAACATAATAGAGATACAGAAACACCGTGGCCCCTTTCTTTGAGATAACTCTGCACTATTGCGAGCTGCAAATGCCACTTCCAGCTTAGCTGTGCAGAGGAAGAACAACAAGAAGAAGAAATATCTCGAAATATGTCCGTCAGGCCAGTTCCTTTGAGCTGAATCTGCAAATATCTCGGAAACGAAGCGAGCTATGGCGAAATGTTAAGAGACCTTTTTTGTAGAGAATTAAGTTTCCTACTTTTCATGTTCTATGATATTTTTTGATCAGATGCGTAGTTCTCGAGATATATCAAGATATATAAAAGTTCCGAAGCCGCACCAACATAATAGAGATACAGAAACACCGTGGCCCCTTTCTTTGAGATAACTCTGCACGATTGCGAGCTGTAAATGCCACTTCCAGCTTAGCTGTGCAGCAGAAGGACAACAAGAAGAAGAAATATCTCGAAATATGTCCGTCAGGCCCCTTCCCTTGAGATAAATCTGCAAATATCTCGGAAACGAAGCGAGCTATGGCAAAATGTTAAGAGACGTTTTTTATAGAGAATTATGTTTCCTACAATTTATGTTCTATGATATTTTTTGATCAGAAGCGTAGTTTTCGAGATATATCGAGATATTTAAAAGTTCCGAAGCCGCACCAACATAATAGGGATACAGAAACACCGTGGCCCCTTTCTTTGAGATAACTCTGCACTAGTGCGAGCCGCAAATGCCACTTCCAGCTTAGCTGTGCAGAAGAAGAACAACAAGAAGAAGAAATATCTCGAAATATGTCGGTCAGGCCCCTTCCCTTGAGATATATCTGCAAATATCTCGGAAACGAAGCGAGCTATGGCAAAATGTTAAGAGACCTTTTTTGTAGAGAATTATGCTTCCTACAATTTATGTTCTATGATATTTTTTGATCAGAAGCGTAGTTTTCGAGATACATCGAGATATTTAAAAGTTCCGAAGCCGCACAAACATAATAGAGATACAGAAACACCGTGGCCCCTTTCTTTGAGATAACTCTGCACTATTGCGAGCTGCAAATGCCACTTCCAGCTTAGCTGTGCAGAGGAAGAACAACAAGAAGAAGAAATATCTCGAAATATGTCCGTCAGGCCAGTTCCTTTGAGCTGAATCTGCAAATATCTCGGAAACGAAGCGAGCTATGGCGAAATGTTAAGAGACCTTTTTTGTAGAGAATTATGCTTCCTACAATTTATGTTCTATGATATTTTTTGATCAGAAGCGTAGTTTTCGAGATACATCGAGATATTTATAAGTTCCGAAGCCGCACCAACATAATAGAGATACAGAAACACCGTGGCCCCTTTCTTTGAGATAACTCTGCACTAGTGCGAGCCGCAAATGCCAGTTCCAGCTTAGCTGTGCAGAAGAAGAACAACAAGAAGAAGAAATATCTCGAAATATGTCCGTCAGGCCCCTTCCCTTGAGATAAATCTGCAAATATCTCGGAAACGAAGCGAGCTATGGCAAAATGTTAAGAGACCTTTTTTGTAGAGAATTAAGTTTCCTACTTTTTATGTTGTATGATATTTTTTGATCAGATGCGTAGTTCTCGAGATATATCAAGATATTTAAAAGTTCCGAAGCCGCACCAACATAATAGAGATACAGAAACACCGTGGCCCCTTTCTTTGAGATAACTCTGCACTATTGCGAGCTGCAAATGCCACTTCCAGCTTAGCTGTGCAGAGGAAGAACAACAAGAAGAAGAAATATCTCGAAATATGTCCGTCAGGCCAGTTCCTTTGAGCTGAATCTGCAAATATCTCGGAAACGAAGCGAGCTATGGCAAAATGTTAAGAGACGTCTTTTGTAGAGAATTATGTTTCCTACAATTTATGTTCTATGATATTTTTTGATCAGAAGCGTAGTTTTCGAGATATATCGAGATATTTAAAAGTTCCGAAGCCGCACCAACATAATAGGGATACAGAAACACCGTGGCCTCTTTCTTTGAGATAACTCTGCACTAGTGCGAGCCGCAAATGCCACTTCCAGCTTAGCTGTGCAGAAGAAGAACAACAAGAAGAAGAAATATCTCGAAATATGTCCGTCAGGCCCCTTCCCTTGAGATAAATCTGCAAATATCTCGGAAACGAAGCGAGCTATGGCAAAATGTTAAGAGACGTTTTTTGTAGAGAATTATGTTTCCTACAATTTATGTTCTATGATATTTTTTGATCAGAAGCGTAGTTTTCGAGATATATCGAGATATTTAAAAGTTCCGAAGCCGCACCAACATAATAGGGATACAGAAACACCGTGGCCCCTTTCTTTGAGATAACTCTGCACTAGTGCGAGCCGCAAATGCCACTTCCAGCTTAGCTGTGCAGAAGAAGAACAACAAGAAGAAGAAATATCTCGAAATATGTCCGTCAGGCCCCTTCCCTTGAGATAAATCTGCAAATATCTCGGAAACGAAGCGAGCTATGGCAAAATGTTAAGAGACCTTTTTTGTAGAGAATTAAGTTTCCTACTTTTTATGTTGTATGATATTTTTTGATCAGATGCGTAGTTCTCGAGATATATCAAGATATTTAAAAGTTCCGAAGCCGCACCAACATAATAGAGATACAGAAACACCGTGGCCCCTTTCTTTGAGATAACTCTGCACTATTGCGAGCTGTAAATGCCACTTCCAGCTTAGCTGTGCAGAAGAAGAACAACAAGAAGAAGAAATATCTCGAAATATGTCCGTCAGGCCCCTTCCCTTGAGATATATCTGCAAATATCTCGGAAACGAAGCGAGCTATGGCAAAATGTTAAGAGACCTTTTTTGTAGAGAATTCTGTTTCCTATAATTTATGTTCTATAATATTTTTTGATCAGAAGCGTAGTTTTCGAGATATATCGAGATATTTAAAAGTTCCGAAGCCGCACCAACATAATAGAGATACAGAAACACCGTGGCCCCTTTCTTTGAGATAACTCTGCACTAGTGCGAGCCGCAAATGCCACTTCCAGCTTAGCTGTGCAGAAGAAGAACAACAAGAAGAAGAAATATCTCGAAATATGTCCGTCAGGCCCCTTCCCTTGAGATAAATCTGCAAATATCTCGGAAACGAAGCGAGCTATGGCAAAATGTTAAGAGACCTTTTTTGTAGAGAATTAAGTTTCCTACTTTTTATGTTCTATGATATTTTTTGATCAGATGCGTAGTTCTCGAGATATATCAAGATATTTAAAAGTTCCGAAGCCGCACCAACATAATAGAGATACAGAAACACCGTGGCCCCTTTCTTTGAGATAACTCTGCACTATTGCGAGCTGCAAATGCCACTTCCAGCTTAGCTGTGCAGAGGAAGAACAACAAGAAGAAGAAATATCTCGAAATATGTCCGTCAGGCCAGTTCCTTTGAGCTGAATCTGCAAATATCTCGGAAACGAAGCGAGCTATGGCAAAATGTTAAGAGACGTTTTTTATAGAGAATTATGTTTCCTACAATTTATGTTCTATGATATTTTTTGATCAGAAGCGTAGTTTTCGAGATATATCGAGATATTTAAAAGTTCCGAAGCCGCACCAACATAATAGGGATACAGAAACACCGTGGCCCCTTTCTTTGAGATAACTCTGCACTAGTGCGAGCCGCAAATGCCACTTCCAGCTTAGCTGTGCAGAAGAAGAACAACAAGAAGAAGAAATATCTCGAAATATGTCCGTCAGGCCCCTTCCCTTCAGATAAATCTGCAAATATCTCGGAAACGAAGCGAGCTATGGCGAAATGTTAAGAGACCTTTTTTGTAGAGAATTAAGTTTCCTACTTTTTATGTTCTATGAGATTTTTTGATCAGATGCGTAGTTCTCGAGATATATCAAGATATTTAAAAGTTCCTTAGCCGCACCAACATAAGAGATACAGAAACACCGTGGCCCCTTTCTTTGAGATAACTCTGCACGATTGCGAGCCGCAAATGCCACTTCCAGCTTAGCTGTGCAGAAGAAGAACAACAAGAAGAAGAAATATCTCGAAATATGTCCGTCAGGCCCCTTCCCTTGAGATAAATCTGCAAATATCTCGGAAACGAAGCGAGCTATGGCAAAATGTTAAGAGACGTTTTTTGTAGAGAATTATGTTTCCTACAATTTATGTTCTATGATATTTTTTGATCAGAAGCGTAGTTTTCGAGATATATCGAGATATTTAAAAGTTCCGAAGCCGCACCAACATAATAGGGATACAGAAACACCGTGGCCCCTTTCTTTGAGATAACTCTGCACTAGTGCGAGCCGCAAATGCCACTTCCAGCTTAGCTGTGCAGAAGAAGAACAACAAGAAGAAGAAATATCTCGAAATATGTCCGTCAGGCCCCTTCCCTTGAGATAAATCTGCAAATATCTCGGAAACGAAGCGAGCTATGGCAAAATGTTAAGAGACCTTTTTTGTAGAGAATTAAGTTTCCTACTTTTTATGTTCTATGACATTTTTTGATCAGATGCGTAGTTCTCGAGATATATCAAGATATTTAAAAGTTCCGAAGCCGCACCAACATAATAGAGATACAGAAACACCGTGGCCCCTTTCTTTGAGATAACTCTGCACTATTGCGAGCTGGAAATGCCACTTCCAGCTTAGCTGTGCAGAAGAAGAACAACAAGAAGAAGAAATATCTCGAAATATGTCCGTCAGGCCCCTTCCCTTGAGATATATCTGCAAATATCTCGGAAACGAAGCGAGCTATGGCAAAATGTTAAGAGACGTTTTTTATAGAGAATTATGTTTCCTACAATTTATGTTCTATGATATTTTTTGATCAGAAGCGTAGTTTTCGAGATATATCGAGATATTTAAAAGTTCCGAAGCCGCACCAACATAATAGGGATACAGAAACACCGTGGCCCCTTTCTTTGAGATAACTCTGCACTAGTGCGAGCCGCAAATGCCACTTCCAGCTTAGCTGTGCAGAAGAAGAACAACAAGAAGAAGAAATATCTCGAAATATGTCCGTCAGGCCACTTCCCTTCAGATAAATCTGGAAATATCTCGGAAACGAAGCGAGCTATGGCGAAATGTTAAGAGACCTTTTTTGTAGAGAATTAAGTTTCCTACTTTTTATGTTCTATGATATTTTTTGATCAGATGCGTAGTTCTCGAGATATATCAAGATATTTAAAAGTTCCGAAGCCGCACCAACATAATAGAGATACAGAAACACCGTGGCCCCTTTCTTTGAGATAACTCTGCACTAGTGCGAGCCGCAAATGCCAGTTCCAGCTTAGCTGTGCAGAAGAAGAACAACAAGAAGAAGAAATATCTCGAAATATGTCCGTCAGGCCCCTTCCCTTGAGATAAATCTGCAAATATCTCGGAAACGAAGCGAGCTATTGCAAAATGTTAAGAGACCTTTTTTGTAGAGAATTAAGTTTCCTACTTTTTATGTTGTATGATATTTTTTGATCAGATGCGTAGTTCTCGAGATATATCAAGATATTTAAAAGTTCCGAAGCCGCACCAACATAATAGAGATACAGAAACACCGTGGCCCCTTTCTTTGAGATAACTCTGCACTATTGCGAGCTGCAAATGCCACTTCCAGCTTAGCTGTGCAGAGGAAGAACAACAAGAAAAGAAATATCTCGAAATATGTCCGTAAGGCCAGTTCCTTTGAGCTGAATCTGCAAATATCTCGGAAACGAAGCGAGCTATGGCAAAATGTTAAGAGACCTTTTTTGTAGAGAATTCTGTTTCCTACTTTTTATGTTCTATGATATTTTTTGATCAGAAGCGTAGTTTTCGAGATATATCGAGATATTTAAAAGTTCCGAAGCCGCACCAACATAATAGAGATACAGAAACACCGTGGCCCCTTTCTTTGAGATAACTCTGCACTATTGCGACCTGCAAATGCCACTTCCAGCTCAGCTGTGCAGAAGAAGAACAACAAGAAGAAGAAATATCTCGAAATATGTCCGTCAGGCCCCTTCCCTTGAGATAAATCTGCAAATATCTCGGAAACGAAGCGAGCTATGGCAAAATGTTAAGAGACCGTTTTTGTAGAGAATTAAGTTTCCTACTTTTCATGTTCTATGATATTTTTTGATCAGAAGCGTAGTTTTCGAGATATATCGAGATATTTAAAAGTTCCGAAGCCGCATCAACATAATAGAGATACAGAAACACCGTGGCCCCTTTCTTTGAGATAACTCTGCACTATTGCGACCTGCAAATGCCACTTCCAGCTTAGCTGTGCAGAGGAAGAACAACAAGAAGAAGAAGTATCTCGAAATATGTCCGTCAGGCCCGTTCCTTTGAGCTGAATCTGCAAATATCTCGGAAACGAAGCGAGCTATGGCAAAATGTTAAGAGACGTTTTTTGTAGAGAATTATGTTTCCTACAATTTACGTTCTATGATATTTTTTGATCAGAAGCGTAGTTTTCGAGATATATCGAGATTTTTAAAAGTTCCGAAGCCGCACCAACATAATAGAGATACAGAAACACCGTGGCCCCTTTCTTTGGGATAACTCTGCACTATTGCGACCTGCAAATGCCACTTCCAGCTCAGCTGTGCAGAAGAAGAACAACAAGAAGAAGAAATATCTCGAAATATGTCCATCAGGCCCCTTCCCTTGAGATATATCTGCAAATATCTCGGAAACGAAGCGAGCTATGGCAAAATGTTAAGAGACCTTTTTTGTAGAGAATTATGCTTCCTACAATTTATGTTCTATGATATTTTTTGATCAGAAGCGTAGTTTTCGAGATACATCGAGATATTTAAAAGTTCCGAAGCCGCACAAACATAATAGAGATACAGAAACACCGTGGCCCCTTTCTTTGAGATAACTCTGCACTATTGCGAGCTGCAAATGCCACTTCCAGCTTAGCTGTGCAGAGGAAGAACAACAAGAAGAAGAAATATCTCGAAATATGTCCGTCAGGCCAGTTCCTTTGAGCTGAATCTGCAAATATCTCGGAAACGAAGCGAGCTATGGCGAAATGTTAAGAGACCTTTTTTGTAGAGAATTATGCTTCCTACAATTTATGTTCTATGATATTTTTTGATCAGAAGCGTAGTTTTCGAGATACATCGAGATATTTATAAGTTCCGAAGCCGCACCAACATAATAGAGATACAGAAACACCGTGGCCCCTTTCTTTGAGATAACTCTGCACTAGTGCGAGCCGCAAATGCCAGTTCCAGCTTAGCTGTGCAGAAGAAGAACAACAAGAAGAAGAAATATCTCGAAATATGTCCGTCAGGCCCCTTCCCTTGAGATAAATCTGCAAATATCTCGGAAACGAAGCGAGCTATGGCAAAATGTTAAGAGACCTTTTTTGTAGAGAATTAAGTTTCCTACTTTTTATGTTGTATGATATTTTTTGATCAGATGCGTAGTTCTCGAGATATATCAAGATATTTAAAAGTTCCGAAGCCGCACCAACATAATAGAGATACAGAAACACCGTGGCCCCTTTCTTTGAGATAACTCTGCACTATTGCGAGCTGCAAATGCCACTTCCAGCTTAGCTGTGCAGAGGAAGAACAACAAGAAGAAGAAATATCTCGAAATATGTCCGTCAGGCCAGTTCCTTTGAGCTGAATCTGCAAATATCTCGGAAACGAAGCGAGCTATGGCAAAATGTTAAGAGACGTCTTTTGTAGAGAATTATGTTTCCTACAATTTATGTTCTATGATATTTTTTGATCAGAAGCGTAGTTTTCGAGATATATCGAGATATTTAAAAGTTCCGAAGCCGCACCAACATAATAGGGATACAGAAACACCGTGGCCTCTTTCTTTGAGATAACTCTGCACTAGTGCGAGCCGCAAATGCCACTTCCAGCTTAGCTGTGCAGAAGAAGAACAACAAGAAGAAGAAATATCTCGAAATATGTCCGTCAGGCCCCTTCCCTTGAGATAAATCTGCAAATATCTCGGAAACGAAGCGAGCTATGGCAAAATGTTAAGAGACGTTTTTTGTAGAGAATTATGTTTCCTACAATTTATGTTCTATGATATTTTTTGATCAGAAGCGTAGTTTTCGAGATATATCGAGATATTTAAAAGTTCCGAAGCCGCACCAACATAATAGGGATACAGAAACACCGTGGCCCCTTTCTTTGAGATAACTCTGCACTAGTGCGAGCCGCAAATGCCACTTCCAGCTTAGCTGTGCAGAAGAAGAACAACAAGAAGAAGAAATATCTCGAAATATGTCCGTCAGGCCCCTTCCCTTGAGATAAATCTGCAAATATCTCGGAAACGAAGCGAGCTATGGCAAAATGTTAAGAGACCTTTTTTGTAGAGAATTAAGTTTCCTACTTTTTATGTTGTATGATATTTTTTGATCAGATGCGTAGTTCTCGAGATATATCAAGATATTTAAAAGTTCCGAAGCCGCACCAACATAATAGAGATACAGAAACACCGTGGCCCCTTTCTTTGAGATAACTCTGCACTATTGCGAGCTGTAAATGCCACTTCCAGCTTAGCTGTGCAGAAGAAGAACAACAAGAAGAAGAAATATCTCGAAATATGTCCGTCAGGCCCCTTCCCTTGAGATATATCTGCAAATATCTCGGAAACGAAGCGAGCTATGGCAAAATGTTAAGAGACCTTTTTTGTAGAGAATTCTGTTTCCTATAATTTATGTTCTATAATATTTTTTGATCAGAAGCGTAGTTTTCGAGATATATCGAGATATTTAAAAGTTCCGAAGCCGCACCAACATAATAGAGATACAGAAACACCGTGGCCCCTTTCTTTGAGATAACTCTGCACTAGTGCGAGCCGCAAATGCCACTTCCAGCTTAGCTGTGCAGAAGAAGAACAACAAGAAGAAGAAATATCTCGAAATATGTCCGTCAGGCCCCTTCCCTTGAGATAAATCTGCAAATATCTCGGAAACGAAGCGAGCTATGGCAAAATGTTAAGAGACCTTTTTTGTAGAGAATTAAGTTTCCTACTTTTTATGTTCTATGATATTTTTTGATCAGATGCGTAGTTCTCGAGATATATCAAGATATTTAAAAGTTCCGAAGCCGCACCAACATAATAGAGATACAGAAACACCGTGGCCCCTTTCTTTGAGATAACTCTGCACTATTGCGAGCTGCAAATGCCACTTCCAGCTTAGCTGTGCAGAGGAAGAACAACAAGAAGAAGAAATATCTCGAAATATGTCCGTCAGGCCAGTTCCTTTGAGCTGAATCTGCAAATATCTCGGAAACGAAGCGAGCTATGGCAAAATGTTAAGAGACGTTTTTTATAGAGAATTATGTTTCCTACAATTTATGTTCTATGATATTTTTTGATCAGAAGCGTAGTTTTCGAGATATATCGAGATATTTAAAAGTTCCGAAGCCGCACCAACATAATAGGGATACAGAAACACCGTGGCCCCTTTCTTTGAGATAACTCTGCACTAGTGCGAGCCGCAAATGCCACTTCCAGCTTAGCTGTGCAGAAGAAGAACAACAAGAAGAAGAAATATCTCGAAATATGTCCGTCAGGCCCCTTCCCTTCAGATAAATCTGCAAATATCTCGGAAACGAAGCGAGCTATGGCGAAATGTTAAGAGACCTTTTTTGTAGAGAATTAAGTTTCCTACTTTTTATGTTCTATGAGATTTTTTGATCAGATGCGTAGTTCTCGAGATATATCAAGATATTTAAAAGTTCCTTAGCCGCACCAACATAAGAGATACAGAAACACCGTGGCCCCTTTCTTTGAGATAACTCTGCACGATTGCGAGCCGCAAATGCCACTTCCAGCTTAGCTGTGCAGAAGAAGAACAACAAGAAGAAGAAATATCTCGAAATATGTCCGTCAGGCCCCTTCCCTTGAGATAAATCTGCAAATATCTCGGAAACGAAGCGAGCTATGGCAAAATGTTAAGAGACGTTTTTTGTAGAGAATTATGTTTCCTACAATTTATGTTCTATGATATTTTTTGATCAGAAGCGTAGTTTTCGAGATATATCGAGATATTTAAAAGTTCCGAAGCCGCACCAACATAATAGGGATACAGAAACACCGTGGCCCCTTTCTTTGAGATAACTCTGCACTAGTGCGAGCCGCAAATGCCACTTCCAGCTTAGCTGTGCAGAAGAAGAACAACAAGAAGAAGAAATATCTCGAAATATGTCCGTCAGGCCCCTTCCCTT
Organism: Osmia lignaria lignaria; assembly: GCF_051020975.1. Classification (NCBI taxonomy): domain Eukaryota; kingdom Metazoa; phylum Arthropoda; class Insecta; order Hymenoptera; family Megachilidae; genus Osmia; species Osmia lignaria. Next base: position 3,200,372 of record NW_027478167.1, on the reverse strand, counting down.
GAGATAAATCTGCAAATATCTCGGAAACGAAGCGAGCTATGGCAAAATGTTAAGAGACCTTTTTTGTAGAGAATTAAGTTTCCTACTTTTTATGTTCTATGACATTTTTTGATCAGATGCGTAGTTCTCGAGATATATCAAGATATTTAAAAGTTCCGAAGCCGCACCAACATAATAGAGATACAGAAACACCGTGGCCCCTTTCTTTGAGATAACTCTGCACTATTGCGAGCTGTAAATGCCACTTCCAGCTTAGCTGTGCAGAAGAAGAACAACAAGAAGAAGAAATATCTCGAAATATGTCCGTCAGGCCCCTTCCCTTGAGATATATCTGCAAATATCTCGGAAACGAAGCGAGCTATGGCAAAATGTTAAGAGACGTTTTTTATAGAGAATTATGTTTCCTACAATTTATGTTCTATGATATTTTTTGATCAGAAGCGTAGTTTTCGAGATATATCGAGATATTTAAAAGTTCCGAAGCCGCACCAACATAATAGGGATACAGAAACACCGTGGCCCCTTTCTTTGAGATAACTCTGCACTAGTGCGAGCCGCAAATGCCACTTCCAGCTTAGCTGTGCAGAAGAAGAACAACAAGAAGAAGAAATATCTCGAAATATGTCCGTCAGGCCACTTCCCTTCAGATAAATCTGGAAATATCTCGGAAACGAAGCGAGCTATGGCGAAATGTTAAGAGACCTTTTTTGTAGAGAATTAAGTTTCCTACTTTTTATGTTCTATGATATTTTTTGATCAGATGCGTAGTTCTCGAGATATATCAAGATATTTAAAAGTTCCGAAGCCGCACCAACATAATAGAGATACAGAAACACCGTGGCCCCTTTCTTTGAGATAACTCTGCACTAGTGCGAGCCGCAAATGCCAGTTCCAGCTTAGCTGTGCAGAAGAAGAACAACAAGAAGAAGAAATATCTCGAAATATGTCCGTCAGGCCCCTTCCCTTGAGATAAATCTGCAAATATCTCGGAAACGAAGCGAGCTATTGCAAAATGTTAAGAGACCTTTTTTGTAGAGAATTAAGTTTCCTACTTTTTATGTTGTATGATATTTTTTGATCAGATGCGTAGTTCTCGAGATATATCAAGATATTTAAAAGTTCCGAAGCCGCACCAACATAATAGAGATACAGAAACACCGTGGCCCCTTTCTTTGAGATAACTCTGCACTATTGCGAGCTGCAAATGCCACTTCCAGCTTAGCTGTGCAGAGGAAGAACAACAAGAAAAGAAATATCTCGAAATATGTCCGTAAGGCCAGTTCCTTTGAGCTGAATCTGCAAATATCTCGGAAACGAAGCGAGCTATGGCAAAATGTTAAGAGACCTTTTTTGTAGAGAATTCTGTTTCCTACTTTTTATGTTCTATGATATTTTTTGATCAGAAGCGTAGTTTTCGAGATATATCGAGATATTTAAAAGTTCCGAAGCCGCACCAACATAATAGAGATACAGAAACACCGTGGCCCCTTTCTTTGAGATAACTCTGCACTATTGCGACCTGCAAATGCCACTTCCAGCTCAGCTGTGCAGAAGAAGAACAACAAGAAGAAGAAATATCTCGAAATATGTCCGTCAGGCCCCTTCCCTTGAGATAAATCTGCAAATATCTCGGAAACGAAGCGAGCTATGGCAAAATGTTAAGAGACCGTTTTTGTAGAGAATTAAGTTTCCTACTTTTCATGTTCTATGATATTTTTTGATCAGAAGCGTAGTTTTCGAGATATATCGAGATATTTAAAAGTTCCGAAGCCGCATCAACATAATAGAGATACAGAAACACCGTGGCCCCTTTCTTTGAGATAACTCTGCACTATTGCGACCTGCAAATGCCACTTCCAGCTTAGCTGTGCAGAGGAAGAACAACAAGAAGAAGAAGTATCTCGAAATATGTCCGTCAGGCCCGTTCCTTTGAGCTGAATCTGCAAATATCTCGGAAACGAAGCGAGCTATGGCAAAATGTTAAGAGACGTTTTTTGTAGAGAATTATGTTTCCTACAATTTACGTTCTATGATATTTTTTGATCAGAAGCGTAGTTTTCGAGATATATCGAGATTTTTAAAAGTTCCGAAGCCGCACCAACATAATAGAGATACAGAAACACCGTGGCCCCTTTCTTTGGGATAACTCTGCACTATTGCGACCTGCAAATGCCACTTCCAGCTCAGCTGTGCAGAAGAAGAACAACAAGAAGAAGAAATATCTCGAAATATGTCCATCAGGACCCTTCCCTTGAGATAAATCTGCAAATATCTCGGAAACGAAGCGAGCTATGGCAAAATGTTAAGAGACCTTTTTTGTAGAGAATAATGTTTCCTACAATTTACGTTCTATGATATTTTTTGATCAGAAGCGTAGTTTTCGAGATATATCGAGATATTTAAAAGTTCCGAAGCCGCACCAACATAATAGAGATACAGAAACACCGTGGCCCCTTTCTTTGAGATAACTCTGCACTATTGCGACCTGCAAATACCACTTCCAGCTTAGCTGTGCAGAGGAAGAACAACAAGAAGAAGAAATATCTCGAAATATGTCCGTCAGGCCAGTTCCTTTGAGCTGAATCTGCAAATATCTCGGAAACGAAGCGAGCTATGGCAAAATGTTAAGAGACGTTTTTTATAGAGAATTATGTTTCCCACAATTTATGTTCTATGATATTTTTTGATCAGAAGCGTAGTTTTCGAGATATATCGAGATATTTAAAAGTTCCGAAGCCGCACCAACATAATAGAGATACAGAAACACCGTGGCCCCTTTCTTTGAGATAACTCTGCACTATTGCGAGCCGCAAATGCCACTTCCAGCTTAGCTGTGCAGAAGAAGAACAACAAGAAGAAGAAATATCTCGAAATATGTCCGTCAGGCCCCTTCCCTTGAGATAAATCTGCAAATATCTCGGAAACGAAGCGAGCTATGGCGAAATGTTAAGAGACCTTTTTTGTAGAGAATTAAGTTTCCTACTTTTTATGTTCTATGATATTTTTTGATCAGATGCGTAGTTCTCGAGATATATCAAGATATTTAAAAGTTCCGAAGCCGCACCAACATAATAGAGATACAGAAACACCGTGGCCCCTTTCTTTGAGATAACTCTGCACTATTGCGAGCTGCTAATGCCACATCCAGCTTAGCTGTGCAGAGGAGGAACAACAAGAAGAAGAAATATCTCGAAATATGTCCGTCAGGCCAGTTCCTTTGAGCTGAATCTGCAAATATCTCGGAAACGAAGCGAGCTATGGCAAAATGTTAAGAGACGTTTTTTGTAGAGAATTATGTTTCCTACAATTTATGTTCTATGATATTTTTTGATCAGAAGCGTAGTTTTCGAGATATATCGAGATATTTAAAAGTTCCGAAGCCGCACCAACATAATAGGGATACAGAAACACCGTGGCCCCTTTCTTTGAGATAACTCTGCACTAGTGCGAGCCGCAAATGCCACTTCCAGCTTAGCTGTGCAGAAGAAGAACAACAAGAAGAAGAAATATCTCGAAATATGTCCGTTAGGCCCCTTCCCTTGAGATAAATCTGCAAATATCTCGGAAACGAAGCGAGCTATGGCAAAATGTTAAGAGACCTTTTTTGTAGAGAATTAAGTTTCCTACTTTTTATGTTCTATGATATTTTTTGATGAGATGCGTAGTTCTCGAGATATATCAAGATATTTAAAAGTTCCGAAGCCGCACCAACATAATAGAGATACAGAAACACCGTGGCCCCTTTCTTTGAGATAACTCTGCACTATTGCGAGCTGCAAATGCCACTTCCAGCTTAGCTGTGCAGAGGAAGAACAACAAGAAGAAGAAATATCTCGAAATATGTCCGTCACGCCAGTTCCTTTGAGCTGAATCTGCAAATATCTCGGAAACGAAGCGAGCTATGGCAAAATGTTAAGAGACGTTTTTTGTAGAGAATTAAGTTTCCTACTTTTTATGTAGTATGATATTTTTTCATCAGATGCGTAGTTCTCGAGATATATCAAGATATTTAAAAGTTCCGAAGCAGCACCAACATAATAGAGATACAGAAACACCGTGGCCCCTTTCTTTGAGATAACTCTGCACGATTGCGAGCTGGAAATGCCACTTCCAGCTTAGCTGTGCAGAAGAAGAACAACAAGAAGAAGAAATATCTCGAAATATGTCCATCAGGACCCTTCCCTTGCGATAAATCTGCAAATATCTCGGAAACGAAGCGAGCTATGGCAAAATGTTAAGAGACCTTTTTTGTAGAGAATAATGTTTCCTACAATTTACGTTCTATGATATTTTTTGATCAGAAGCGTAGTTTTCGAGATATATCGAGATATTTAAAAGTTCCGAAGCCGCACCAACATAATAGAGATACAGAAACACCGTGGCCCCTTTCTTTGAGATAACTCTGCACTATTGCGACCTGCAAATGCCACTTCCAGCACAGCTGTGCAGAAGAAGAACAACAACAAGAAGAAATATCCCGAAATATGTCCGTCAGGCCCCTTCCCTTGAGATAAATCTGCAAATATCTCGGAAACGAAGCGAGCTATGGCAAAATGTTAAGAGACCGTTTTTGTAGAGAATTAAGTTTCCTACTTTTTATGTTCTATGATATTTTTTGATCAGATGCGTAGTTCTCGAGATATATCAAGATATTTAAAAGTTCCGAAGCCGCACCAACATAATAGAGATACAGAAACACCGTGGCCCCTTTCTTTGAGATAACTCTGCACTATTGCGAGCTGCAAATGCCACTTCCAGCTTAGCTGTGCAGAGGAAGAACAACAAGAAGAAGAAGTATCTCGAAATATGTCCGTCAGGCCCGTTCCTTTGAGCTGAATCTGCAAATATCTCGGAAACGAAGCGAGCTATGGCAAAATGTTAAGAGACGTTTTTTGTAGAGAATTATGTTTCCTACAATTTACGTTCTATGATATTTTTTGATCAGAAGCGTAGTTTTCGAGATATATCGAGATTTTTAAAAGTTCCGAAGCCGCACCAACATAATAGAGATACAGAAACACCGTGGCCCCTTTCTTTGGGATAACTCTGCACTATTGCGACCTGCAAATGCCACTTCCAGCTCAGCTGTGCAGAAGAAGAACAACAAGAAGAAGAAATATCTCGAAATATGTCCATCAGGACCCTTCCCTTGAGATAAATCTGCAAATATCTCGGAAACGAAGCGAGCTATGGCAAAATGTTAAGAGACCTTTTTTGTAGAGAATAATGTTTCCTACAATTTACGTTCTATGATATTTTTTGATCAGAAGCGTAGTTTTCGAGATATATCGAGATATTTAAAAGTTCCGAAGCCGCACCAACATAATAGAGATACAGAAACACCGTGGCCCCTTTCTTTGAGATAACTCTGCACTATTGCGACCTGCAAATACCACTTCCAGCTCAGCTGTGCAGAAGAAGAACAACAAGAAGAAGAAATATCCCGAAATATGTCCGTCAGGCCCCTTCCCTTGAGATAAATCTGCAAATATCTCGGAAACGAAGCGAGCTATGGCAAAATGTTAAGAGACCTTTTTTGTAGAGAATTAAGTTTCCTACTTTCTATGTTCTATGATATTTTTTGATCAGATGCGTAGTTCTCGAGATATATCAAGATATTTAAAAGTTCCGAAGCCGCACCAACATAATAGAGATACAGAAACACCGTGGCCCCTTTCTTTGAGATAACTCTGCACTATTGCGAGCTGCAAATGCCACTTCCAGCTTAGCTGTGCAGAGGAAGAACAACAAGAAGAAGAAGTATCTCGAAATATGTCCGTCAGGACCCTTCCCTTGAGATAAATCTGCAAATATCTCGGAAACGAAGAGAGCTATGGCAAAATGTTAAGAGACCTTTTTTGTAGAGAATTAAGTTTCCTACTTTTCATGTTCTATGATATTTTTTGATCAGAAGCGTAGTTTTCGAGATATATCGAGATATTTAAAAGTTCCGAAGCCGCACCAACATAATAGAGATACAGAAACACCGTGGCCCCTTTCTTTGAGATAACTCTGCACTATTGCGACCTGCAAATGCCACTTCCAGCTCAGCTGTGCAGAAGAAGAACAACAAGAAGAAGAAATATCTCGAAATATGTCCGTCAGGCCCCTTCCCTTGAGATAAATCTGCAAATATCTCGGAAACGAAGCGAGCTATGGCAAAATGTTAAGAGACCGTTTTTGTAGAGAATTAAGTTTCCTACTTTTCATGTTCTATGATATTTTTTGATCAGAAGCGTAGTTTTCGAGATATATCGAGATATTTAAAAGTTCCGAAGCCGCATCAACATAATAGAGATACAGAAACACCGTGGCCCCTTTCTTTGAGATAACTCTGCACTATTGCGACCTGCAAATGCCACTTCCAGCTTAGCTGTGCAGAGGAAGAACAACAAGAAGAAGAAGTATCTCGAAATATGTCCGTCAGGCCCGTTCCTTTGAGCTGAATCTGCAAATATCTCGGAAACGAAGCGAGCTATGGCAAAATGTTAAGAGACGTTTTTTGTAGAGAATTATGTTTCCTACAATTTACGTTCTATGATATTTTTTGATCAGAAGCGTAGTTTTCGAGATATATCGAGATTTTTAAAAGTTCCGAAGCCGCACCAACATAATAGAGATACAGAAACACCGTGGCCCCTTTCTTTGGGATAACTCTGCACTATTGCGACCTGCAAATGCCACTTCCAGCTCAGCTGTGCAGAAGAAGAACAACAAGAAGAAGAAATATCTCGAAATATGTCCATCAGGACCCTTCCCTTGAGATAAATCTGCAAATATCTCGGAAACGAAGCGAGCTATGGCAAAATGTTAAGAGACCTTTTTTGTAGAGAATAATGTTTCGTACAATTTACGTTCTATGATATTTTTTGATCAGAAGCGTAGTTTTCGAGATATATCGAGATATTTAAAAGTTCCGAAGCCGCACCAACATAATAGAGATACAGAAACACCGTGGCCCCTTTCTTTGAGATAACTCTGCACTATTGCGACCTGCAAATACCACTTCCAGCTCAGCTGTGCAGAGGAAGAACAACAAGAAGAAGAAGTATCTCGAAATATGTCCGTCAGGCCCGTTCCTTTGAGCTGAATCTGCAAATATCTCGGAAACGAAGCGAGCTATGGCAAAATGTTAAGAGACGTTTTTTGTAGAGAATTATGTTTCCTACAATTTATGTTCTATCATATTTTTTGATCAGAAGCGTAGTTTTCGAGATATATCGAGATATTTAAAAGTTCCGAAGCCGCACCAACATAATAGAGATACAGAAACACCGTGGCCCCTTTCTTTGAGATAACTCTGCACTAGTGCGAGCCGCAAATGCCACTTCCAGCTTAGCTGTGCAGAAGAAGAACAACAAGAAGAAGAAATATCTCGAAATATGTCCGACAGGCCCCTTCCCTTGAGATAAATCTGCAAATATCTCGGAAACGAAGCGAGCTATGGCGAAATATTAAGAGACCTTTTTTGTAGAGAATTAAGTTTCCTACTTTTTATCTTCTACGATATTTTTTGATCAGATGCGTAGTTTTCGAGATATATCGAGATATTTAAAAGTTCCGAAGCCGCACCAACATAATAGAGATACAGAAACACCGTGGCCCCTTTCTTTGAGATAACTCTGCACTATTGCGACCTGCAAATGCCACTTCCAGCTCAGCTGTGCAGAAGAAGAACAACAAGAAGAAGAAATATCTCGAAATATGTCCGTCAGGCCCCTTCCCTTGAGATAAATCTGCAAATATCTCGGAAACGAAGCGAGCTATGGCAAAATGTTAAGAGACCGTTTTTGTAGAGAATTAAGTTTCCTACTTTTTATGTTCTATGATATTTTTTGATCAGATGCGTAGTTCTCGAGATATATCAAGATATTTAAAAGTTCCGAAGCCGCACCAACATAATAGAGATACAGAAACACCGTGGCCCCTTTCTTTGAGATAACTCTGCACTATTGCGAGCTGCAAATGCCACTTCCAGCCTAGCTGTGCAGAAGAAGAACAACAAGAAGAAGAAATATCTCGAAATATGTCCATCAGGACCCTTCCCTTGAGATAAATCTGCAAATATCTCGGAAACGAAGCGAGCTATGGCAAAATGTTAAGAGACCGTTTTTGTAGAGAATTAAGTTTCCTACTTTTTATGTTCTATGATATTTTTTGATCAGATGCGTAGTTCTCGAGATATATCAAGATATTTAAAAGTTCCGAAGCCGCACCAACATAATAGAGATACAGAAACACCGTGGCCCCTTTCTTTGAGATAACTCTGCACTATTGCGAGCTGCAAATGCCACTTCCAGCTTAGCTGTGCAGAGGAAGAACAACAAGAAGAAGAAGTATCTCGAAATATGTCCGTCAGGCCCGTTCCTTTGAGCTGAATCTGCAAATATCTCGGAAACGAAGCGAGCTATGGCAAAATGCTAAGAGACGTTTTTTGTAGAGAATTATGTTTCCTACAATTTATGTTCTATGATATTTTTTGATCAGATGCGTAGTTCTCGAGATATATCAAGATATTTAAAAGTTCCGAAGCCGCACCAACATAATAGAGATACAGAAACACCGTGGCCCCTTTCTTTGAGATAACTCTGCACTATTGCGAGCTGCAAATGCCACTTCCAGCTTAGCTGTGCAGAGGAAGAACAACAAGAAGAAGATGTATCTCGAAATATGTCCGTCAGGACCCTTCCCTTGAGATAAATCTGCAAATATCTCGGAAACGAAGAGAGCTATGGCAAAATGTTAAGAGACCTTTTTTGTAGAGAATTAAGTTTCCTACTTTTCATGTTCTATGATATTTTTTGATCAGAAGCGTAGTTTTCGAGATATATCGAGATATTTAAAAGTTCCGAAGCCGCATCAACATAATAGAGATACAGAAACACCGTGGCCCCTTTCTTTGAGATAACTCTGCACTATTGCGACCTGCAAATGCCACTTCCAGCTCAGCTGTGCAGAAGAAGAACAACAAGAAGAAGAAATATCTCGAAATATGTCCGTCAGGCCCCTTCCCTTGAGATAAATCTGCAAATATCTCGGAAACGAAGCGAGCTATGGCAAAATGTTAACAGACCTTTTTGTAGAGAATTAAGTTTCCTACTTTTTATGTTCTATGATATTTTTTGATCAGATTCGTAGTTCTCGAGATATATCAAGATATTTAAAAGTTCCGAAGCCGCACCAACATAATAGAGATACAGAACCACCGTGGCCCCTTTCTTTGAGATAACTCTGCACTATTGCGAGCTGCAAATGCCACTTCCAGCTTAGCTGTGCAGAGGAAGAACAACAAGAAGAAGAAGTATCTCGAAATATGTCCGTCAGGCCCGTTCCTTTGAGCTGAATCTGCAAATATCTCGGAAACGAAGCGAGCTATGGCAAAATGTTAAGAGACGTTTTTTGTAGAGAATTATGTTTCCTACAATTTATGTTCTATGATATTTTTTGATCAGAAGCGTAGTTTTCGAGATATATCGAGATATTTAAAAGTTCCGAAGCCGCACCAACATAATAGAGATACAGAAACACCGTGGCCCCTTTCTTTGAGATAACTCTGCACTAGTGCGAGCCGCAAATGCCACTTCCAGCTTAGCTGTGCAGAAGAAGAACAACAAGAAGAAGAAATATCTCGAAATATGTCCGGCAGGCCCCTTCCCTTGAGATAAATCTGCAAATATCTCGGAAACGAAGCGAGCTATGGCAAAATGTTAAGAGACCGTTTTTGTAGAGAATTAAGTTTCCTACTTTTTATGTTCTATGATATTTTTTGATCAGATGCGTGGTTCTCGAGATATATCAAGATATTTAAAAGTTCCGAAGCCGCACCAACATAATAGAGATACAGAAACACCGTGGCCCCTTTCTTTGAGATAACTCTGCACTATTGCGAGCTGCAAATGCCACTTCCAGCTTAGCTGTGCAGAGGAAGAACAACAAGAAGAAGAAGTATCTCGAAATATGTCCGTCAGGACCCTTCCCTTGAGATAAATCTGCAAATATCTCGGAAACGAAGAGAGCTATGGCAAAATGTTAAGAGACCTTTTTTGTAGAGAATTAAGTTTCCTACTTTTCATGTTCTATGATATTTTTTGATCAGAAGCGTAGTTTTCGAGATATATCGAGATATTTAAAAGTTCCGAAGCCGCATCAACATAATAGAGATACAGAAACACCGTGGCCCCTTTCTTTGAGATAACTCTGCACTATTGCGACCTGCAAATGCCACTTCCAGCTCAGCTGTGCAGAAGAAGAACAACAAGAAGAAGAAATATCTCGAAATATGTCCGTCAGGCCCCTTCCCTTGAGATAAATCTGCAAATATCTCGGAAACGAAGCGAGCTATGGCAAAATGTTAACAGACCTTTTTGTAGAGAATTAAGTTTCCTACTTTTTATGTTCTATGATATTTTTTGATCAGATTCGTAGTTCTCGAGATATATCAAGATATTTAAAAGTTCCGAAGCCGCACCAACATAATAGAGATACAGAAACACCGTGGCCCCTTTCTTTGAGATAACTCTGCACTATTGCGAGTTGCAAATGCCACTTCCAGCTTAGCTGTGCAGAGGAAGAACAACAAGAAGAAGAAGTATCTCGAAATATGTCCGTCAGGCCCGTTCCTTTGAGCTGAATCTGCAAATATCTCGGAAACGAAGCGAGCTATGGCAAAATGTTAAGAGACGTTTTTTGTAGAGAATTATGTTTCCTACAATTTATGTTCTATGATATTTTTTGATCAGAAGCGTAGTTTTCGAGATATATCGAGATATTTAAAAGTTCCGAAGCCGCTCCAACATAATAGAGATACAGAAACACCGTGGCCCCTTTCTTTGAGATAACTCTGCACTAGTGCCAGCCGCAAATGCCACTTCCAGCTTAGCTGTGCAGAAGAAGAACAACAAGAAGAAGAAATATCTCGAAATATGTCCGTCAGGCCCCTTCCCTTGAGATAAATCTGCAAATATCTCGGAAACGAAGCGAGCTATGGCAAAATGTTAAGAGACCTTTTTTGTAGAGAATTAAGTTTCCTACTTTTTATGTTGTATGATATTTTTCGATCAGAGGCGTAGTTCTCGAGATATATCAAGATATTTAAAAGTTCCGAAGCCGCACCAACATAATAGAGATACAGAAACACCGTGGCCCCTTTCTTTGAGATAACTCTGCACTATTGCGAGCTGTAAATGCCACTTCCAGCTTAGCTGTGCAGAAGAAGAACAACAAGAAGAAGAAATATCTCGAAATATGTCCGGCAGGCCCCTTCCCTTGAGATAAATCTGCAAATATCTCGGAAACGAAGCGAGCTATGGCAAAATGTTAAGAGACCGTTTTTGTAGAGAATTAAGTTTCCTACTTTTTATGTTCTATGATATTTTTTGATCAGATGCGTGGTTCTCGAGATATATCAAGATATTTAAAAGTTCCGAAGCCGCACCAACATAATAGAGATACAGATACACCGTGGCCCCTTTCTTAGAGATAACTCTGCACTATTGCGAGCTGCAAATGCCACTTCCAGCTTAGCTGTGCAGAAGAAGAACAACAAGAAGAAGAAATATCTCGAAATATGTCCGTCAGGCCCCTTCCCTTGAGATATATCTGCAAATATCTCGGAAACGAAGCGAGCTATGGCAAAATGTTAAGAGACGTTTTTTGTAGAGAATTATGTTTCCTACAATTTATGTTCTATGATATTTTTTGATCAGAAGCGTAGTTTTCGAGATATATCGAGATATTTAAAAGTTCCGAAGCCGCACCAACATAATAGAGATACAGAAACACCGTGGCTCCTTTCTTTGAGATAACTCTGCACTATTGCGAGCTGCAAATGCCACTTCCAGCTTAGCTGTGCAGAGGAAGAAGAACAAGAAGAAGAAATATCTCGAAATATGTCCGTCACGCCAGTTCCTTTGAGCTGAATCTGCAAATATCTCGGAAACGAAGCGAGCTATGGCAAAATGTTTACAGACCTTTCTTGTAGAGAATTAAGTTTCCTACTTTTTATGTAGTATGATATTTTTTGATCAGATGCGTAGTTCTCGAGATATATCAAGATATTTAAAAGTTCCGAAGCCGCACCATCATAATAGAGATACAGAAACACCGTGGCCCCTTTCTTTGAGATAACTCTGCACGATTGCGAGCTGGAAATGCCACTTCCAGTTTAGCTGTGCAGAAGAAGAACAACAAGAAGAAGAAATATCTCGAAATATGTCCATCAGGACCCTTCCCTTGAGATAAATCTGCAAATATCTCGGAAACGAAGCGAGCAATGGCAAAATGTTAAGAGACCTTTTTTGTAGAGAATAATGTTTCCTACAATTTACGTTCTATGATATTTTTTGATCAGAAGCGTAGTTTTCGAGATATATCGAGATATTTAAAAGTTCCGAAGCCGCACCAACATAATAGAGATACAGAAACACCGTGGCCCCTTTCTTTGAGATAACTCTGCACTATTGCGACCTGCAAATGCCACTTCCAGCTCAGCTGTGCAGAAGAAGAACAACAAGAAGAAGAAATATCTCGAAATATGTCCGTCAGGCCCCTTCCCTTGAGATAAATCTGCAAATATCTCGGAAACGAAGCGAGCTATGGCAAAATGTTAAGAGACCGTTTTTGTAGAGAATTAAGTTTCCTACTTTTTATGCTCTATGATATTTTTTGATCAGATGCGTAGTTCTCGAGATATATCAAGATATTTAAAAGTTCCGAAGCCGCACCAACATAATAGAGATACAGAAACACCGTGGCTCCTTTCTTTGAGATAACTCTGCACTATTGCGAGCTGCAAATGCCACTTCCAGCTTAGCTGTGCAGAGGAAGAACAACAAGAAAAAGAAGTATCTCGAAATATGTCCGTCAGGCCCGTTCCTTTGAGCTGAATCTGCAAATATCTCGGAAACGAAGCGAGCTATGGCAAAATGTTAAGAGACGTTTTTTGTAGAGAATTATGTTTCCTACAATTTATGTTCTATCATATTTTTTGATCAGAAGCGTAGTTTTCGAGATATATCGAGATATTTAAAAGTTCCGAAGCCGCACCAACATAATAGAGATACAGAAACACCGTGGCCCCTTTCTTTGAGATAACTCTGCACTATTGCGACCTGCAAATGCCACTTCCAGCACAGCTGTGCAGAAGAAGAACAACAAGAAGAAGAAATATCTCGAAATATGTCCGTCAGGCCCCTTCCCTTGAGATAAATCTGCAAATATCTCGGAAACGAAGCGAGCTATGGCAAAATGTTAAGAGACCGTTTTTGTAGAGAATTAAGTTTCCTACTTTTTATGTTCTATGATATTTTTTGATCAGATGCGTAGTTCTCGAGATATATCAAGATATTTAAAAGTTCCGAAGCCGCACCAACATAATAGAGATACAGAAACACCGTGGCCCCTTTCTTTGAGATAACTCTGCACTATTGCGAGCTGCAAATGCCACTTCCAGCTTAGCTGTGCAGAGGAAGAACAACAAGAAGAAGAAGTATCTCGAAATATGTCCGTCAGGCCCGTTCCTTTGAGCTGAATCTGCAAATATCTCGGAAACGAAGCGAGCTATGGCAAAATGTTAAGAGACGTTTTTTGTAGAGAATTATGTTTCCTACAATTTATGTTCTATGATATTTTTTGATCAGAAGCGTAGTTTTCGAGATATATCGAGATATTTAAAAGTTCCGAAGCCGCACCAACATAATAGAGATACAGAAACACCGTGGCCCCTTTCTTTGAGATAACTCTGCACTAGTGCGAGCCGCAAATGCCACTTCCAGCTTAGCTGTGCAGAAGAAGAACAACAAGAAGAAGAAATATCTCGAAATATGTCCGTCAGGCCCCTTCCCTTGAGATAAATCTGCAAATATCTCGGAAACGAAGCGAGCTATGGCAAAATGTTAAGAGACCTTTTTTGTAGAGAATTAAGTTTCCTACTTTTTATGTTCTATGATATTTTTCGATCAGAGGCGTAGTTCTCGAGATATATCAAGATATTTAAAAGTTCCGAAGCCGCACCAACATAATAGAGATACAGAAACACCGTGGCCCCTTTCTTTGAGATAACTCTGCACTATTGCGACCTGCAAATGCCACTTCCAGCTCAGCTGTGCAGAAGAAGAACAACAAGAAGAAGAAATATCTCGAAATATGTCCGTCAGGCCCCTTCCCTTGAGATAAATCTGCAAATATCTCGGAAACGAAGCGAGCTATGGCAAAATGTTGAGAGACCTTTTTTGTAGAGAATAATGTTTCCTACAATTTACGTTCTATGATATTTTTTGATCAGAAGCGTAGTTTTCGAGATATATCGAGATATTTAAAAGTTCCGAAGCCGCACCAACATAATAGAGATACAGAAACACCGTGGCCCCTTTCTTTGAGATAACTCTGCACTATTGCGACCTGCAAATGCCACTTCCAGCTCAGCTGTGCAGAAGAAGAACAACAAGAAGAAGAAATATCTCGAAATATGTCCGTCAGGCCCCTTCCCTTGAGATATATCTGCAAATATCTCGGAAACGAAGCGAGCTATGGCAAAATGTTAAGAGACGTTTTTTGTAGAGAATTATGTTTCCTACAATTTATGTTCTATGATATTTTTTGATCAGAAGCGTAGTTTTCGAGATATATCGAGATATTTAAAAGTTCCGAAGCCGCACCAACATAATAGAGATACAGAAACACCGTGGCCCCTTTCTTTGAGATAACTCTGCACTAGTGCGAGCCGCAAATGCCACTTCCAGCTTAGCTGTGCAGAAGAAGAACAACAAGAAGAAGAAATATCTCGAAATATGTCCGTCAGGCCCCTTCTCTTGAGATATATCTGCAAATATCTCGGAAACGAAGCGAGCTATGGCAAAATCTTAAGAGACGTTTTTTGTAGAGAATTATGTTTCCTACAATTTATGTTCTATGATATTTTTTGATCAGAAGCGTAGTTTTCGAGATATATCGAGATATTTAAAAGTTCCGAAGCCGCATCAACATAATAGAGATACAGAAACACCGTGGCCCCTTTCTTTGAGATAACTCTGCACTATTGCGACCTGCAAATGCCACTTCCAGCTCAGCTGTGCAGAAGAAGAACAACAAGAAGAAGAAATATCTCGAAATATGTCCGTCAGGCCCCTTCCCTTGAGATAAATCTGCAAATATCTCGGAAACGAAGCGAGCTATGGCAAAATGTTAACAGACCTTTTTGTAGAGAATTAAGTTTCCTACTTTTTATGTTCTATGATATTTTTTGATCAGATTCGTGGTTCTCGAGATATATCAAGATATTTAAAAGTTCCGAAGCCGCACCAACATAATAGAGATACAGAAACACCGTGGCCCCTTTCTTTGAGATAACTCTGCATAATTGCGAGCTGCAAATGCCACTTCCAGCTTAGCTGTGCAGAGGAAGAACAACAAGAAGAAGAAGTATCTCGAAATATGTCCGTCAGGCCCGTTCCTTTGAGCTGAATCTGCAAATATCTCGGAAACGAAGCGAGCTATGGCAAAATGTTAAGAGACGTTTTTTGTAGAGAATTATGTTTCCTACAATTTATGTTCTATGATATTTTTTGATCAGAAGCGTAGTTTTCGAGATATATCGAGATATTTAAAAGTTCCGAAGCCGCACCAACATAATAGAGATACAGAAACACCGTGGCCCCTTTCTTTGAGATAACTCTGCACTAGTGCGAGCCGCAAATGCCACTTCCAGCTTAGCTGTGCAGAAGAAGAACAACAAGAAGAAGAAATATCTCGAAATATGTCCGTCAGGCCCCTTCCCTTGAGATAAATCTGCAAATATCTCGGAAACGAAGCGAGCTATGGCAAAATGTTAAGAGACCTTTTTTGTAGAGAATTAAGTTTCCTACTTTTTATGTTCTATGATATTTTTCGATCAGAGGCGTAGTTCTCGAGATATATCAAGATATTTAAAAGTTCCGAAGCCGCACCAACATAATAGAGATACAGAAACACCGTGGCCCCTTTCTTTGAGATAACTCTGCACTATTGCGAGCTGTAAATGCCACTTCCAGCTTAGCTGTGCAGAAGAAGAACAACAAGAAGAAGAAATATCTCGAAATATGTCCGGCAGGCCCCTTCCCTTGAGATAAATCTGCAAATATCTCGGAAACGAAGCGAGCTATGGCAAAATGTTAAGAGACCGTTTTTGTAGAGAATTAAGTTTCCTACTTTTTATGTTCTATGATATTTTTTGATCAGATGCGTGGTTCTCGAGATATATCAAGATATTTAAAAGTTCCGAAGCCGCACCAACATAATAGAGATACAGATACACCGTGGCCCCTTTCTTAGAGATAACTCTGCACTATTGCGAGCTGCAAATGCCACTTCCAGCTTAGCTGTGCAGAAGAAGAACAACAAGAAGAAGAAATATCTCGAAATATGTCCGTCAGGCCCCTTCCCTTGAGATATATCTGCAAATATCTCGGAAACGAAGCGAGCTATGGCAAAATGTTAAGAGACGTTTTTTGTAGAGAATTATGTTTCCTACAATTTATGTTCTATGATATTTTTTGATCAGAAGCGTAGTTTTCGAGATATATCGAGATATTTAAAAGTTCCGAAGCCGCACCAACATAATAGAGATACAGAAACACCGTGGCCCCTTTCTTTGAGATAACTCTGCACTATTGCGAGCTGCAAATGCCACTTCCAGCTTAGCTGTGCAGAGGAAGAACAACAAGAAGAAGAAATATCTCGAAATATGTCCGTCATGCCAGTTCCTTTGAGCTGAATCTGCAAATATCTCGGAAACGAAGCGAGCTATGGCAAAATGTTTACAGACCTTTCTTGTAGAGAATTAAGTTTCCTACTTTTTATGTAGTATGATATTTTTTGATCAGATGCGTAGTTCTCGAGATATATCAAGATATTTAAAAGTTCCGAAGCCGCACCAACATAATAGAGATACAGAAACACCGTGGCCCCTTTCTTTGAGATAACTCTGCACGATTGCGAGCTGGAAATGCCACTTCCAGTTTAGCTGTGCAGAAGAAGAACAACAAGAAGAAGAAATATCTCGAAATATGTCCATCAGGACCCTTCCCTTGAGATAAATCTGCAAATATCTCGGAAACGAAGCGAGCTATGGCAAAATGTTAAGAGACCTTTTTTGTAGAGAATAATGTTTCCTACAATTTACGTTCTATGATATTTTTTGATCAGAAGCGTAGTTTTCGAGATATATCGAGATATTTAAAAGTTCCGAAGCCGCACCAACATAATAGAGATACAGAAACACCGTGGCCCCTTTCTTTGAGATAACTCTGCACTATTGCGAGCTGCAAATGCCACTTCCAGCTTAGCTGTGCAGAGGAAGAACAACAAGAAGAAGAAATATCTCGAAATATGTCCGTCACGCCAGTTCCTTTGAGCTGAATCTGCAAATATCTCGGAAACGAAGCGAGCTATGGCAAAATGTTTACAGACCTTTCTTGTAGAGAATTAAGTTTCCTACTTTTTATGTAGTATGATATTTTTTGATCAGATGCGTAGTTCTCGAGATATATCAAGATATTTAAAAGTTCCGAAGCCGCACCAACATAATAGAGATACAGAAACACCGTGGCCCCTTTCTTTGAGATAACTCTGCACGATTGCGAGCTGGAAATGCCACTTCCAGTTTAGCTGTGCAGAAGAAGAACAACAAGAAGAAGAAATATCTCGAAATATGTCCATCAGGACCCTTCCCTTGAGATAAATCTGCAAATATCTCGGAAACGAAGCGAGCTATGGCAAAATGTTAAGAGACCTTTTTTGTAGAGAATAATGTTTCCTACAATTTACGTTCTATGATATTTTTTGATCAGAAGCGTAGTTTTCGAGATATATCGAGATATTTAAAATTTCCGAAGCCGCACCAACATAATAGAGATACAGAAACACCGTGGCCCCTTTCTTTGAGATAACTCTGCACTATTGCGACCTGCAAATGCCACTTCCAGCTCAGCTGTGCAGAAGAAGAACAACAAGAAGAAGAAATATCTCGAAATATGTCCGTCAGGCCCCTTCCCTTGAGATAAATCTGCAAATATCTCGGAAACGAAGCGAGCTATGGCAAAATGTTAAGAGACCGTTTTTGTAGAGAATTAAGTTTCCTACTTTTTATGCTCTATGATATTTTTTGATCAGATGCGTAGTTCTCGAGATATATCAAGATATTTAAAAGTTCCGAAGCCGCACCAACATAATAGAGATACAGAAACACCGTGGCCCCTTTCTTTGAGATAACTCTGCACTATTGCGAGCTGCAAATGCCACTTCCAGCTTAGCTGTGCAGAGGAAGAACAACAAGAAGAAGAAGTATCTCGAAATATGTCCGTCAGGCCCGTTCCTTTGAGCTGAATCTGCAAATATCTCGGAAACGAAGCGAGCTATGGCAAAATGTTAAGAGACGTTTTTTGTAGAGAATTATGTTTCCTACAATTTATGTTCTATCATATTTTTTGATCAGAAGCGTAGTTTTCGAGATATATCGAGATATTTAAAAGTTCCGAAGCCGCACCAACATAATAGAGATACAGAAACACCGTGGCCCCTTTCTTTGAGATAACTCTGCACTATTGCGAGCTGCAAATGCCACTTCCAGCTTAGCTGTGCAGAGGAAGAACAACAAGAAGAAGAAGTATCTCGAAATATGTCCGTCAGGCCCGTTCCTTTGAGCTGAATCTGCAAATATCTCGGAAACGAAGCGAGCTATGGCAAAATGTTAAGAGACGTTTTTTGTAGAGAATTATGTTTCCTACAATTTACGTTCTATGATATTTTTTGATCAGAAGCGTAGTTTTCGAGATATATCGAGATATTTAAAAGTTCCGAAGCCGCACCAACATAATAGAGATACAGAAACACCGTGGCCCCTTTCTTTGAGATAACTCTGCACTATTGCGACCTGCAAATGCCACTTCCAGCACAGCTGTGCAGAAGAAGAACAACAAGAAGAAGAAATATCTCGAAATATGTCCGTCAGGCCCCTTCCCTTGAGATAAATCTGCAAATATCTCGGAAACGAAGCGAGCTATGGCAAAATGTTAAGAGACCGTTTTTGTAGAGAATTAAGTTTCCTACTTTTTATGTTCTAAGATATTTTTTGATCAGATGCGTAGTTCTCGAGATATATCAAGATATTTAAAAGTTCCGAAGCCGCACCAACATAATAGAGATACAGAAACACCGTGGCCCCTTTCTTTGAGATAACTCTGCACTATTGCGAGCTGCAAATGCCACTTCCAGCTTAGCTGTGCAGAAGAAGAACAACAAGAAGAAGAAATATCTCGAAATATGTCCATCAGGACCCTTCCCTTGAGATAAATCTGCAAATATCTCGGAAACGAAGCGAGCTATGGCAAAATGTTAAGAGACCGTTTTTGTAGAGAATTAAGTTTCCTACTTTTTATGTTCTATGATATTTTTTGATCAGATGCGTAGTTCTCGAGATATATCAAGATATTTAAAAGTTCCGAAGCCGCACCAACATAATAGAGATACAGAAACACCGTGGCCCCTTTCTTTGAGATAACTCTGCACTATTGCGAGCTGCAAATGCCACTTCCAGCTTAGCTGTGCAGAGGAAGAACAACAAGAAGAAGAAGTATCTCGAAATATGTCCGTCAGGCCCGTTCCTTTGAGCTGAATCTGCAAATATCTCGGAAACGAAGCGAGCTATGGCAAAATGTTAAGAGACCTTTTTTGTAGAGAATTATGTTTCCTACAATTTATGTTCTATGATATTTTTTGATCAGAAGCGTAGTTTTCGAGATATATCGAGATATTTAAAAGTTCCGAAGCCGCACCAACATAATAGAGATACAGAAACACCGTGGCCCCTTTCTTTGAGATAACTCTGCACTAGTGCGAGCCGCAAATGCCACTTCCAGCTTAGCTGTGCAGAAGAAGAACAACAAGAAGAAGAAATATCTCGAAATATGTCCGTCAGGCCCCTTCCCTTGAGATAAATCTGCAAATATCTCCGAAACGAAGCGAGCTATGGCAAAATGTTAAGAGACCTTTTTTGTAGAGAATTAAGTTTCCTACTTTTTATGTTCTATGATATTTTTCGATCAGAGGCGTAGTTCTCGAGATATATCAAGATATTTAAAAGTTCCGAAGCCGCACCAACATAATAGAGATACAGAAACACCGTGGCCCCTTTCTTTGAGATAACTCTGCACTATTGCGAGCTGTAAATGCCACTTCCAGCTTAGCTGTGCAGAAGAAGAACAACAAGAAGAAGAAATATCTCGAAATATGTCCGGCAGGCCCCTTCCCTTGAGATATATCTGCAAATATCTCGGAAACGAAGCGAGCTATGGCAAAATGTTAAGATACCTTTTTTGTAGAGAATTATGTTTCCTATAATTTATGTTCTATGATATTTTTTGATCAGATGCGTAGTTCTCGAGATATATCAAGATATTTAAAAGTTCCGAAGCCGCACCAACATAATAGAGATACAGAAACACCGTGGCCCCTTTCTTTGAGATAACTCTGCACTATTGCGACCTGCAAATGCCACTTCCAGCTCAGCTGTGCAGAAGAAGAACAACAAGAAGAAGAAATATCTCGAAATATGTCCGTCAGGCCCCTTCCCTTGAGATATATCTGCAAATATCTCGGAAACGAAGCGAGCTATGGCAAAATGTTAAGAGACGTTTTTTGCAGAGAATTATGTTTCCTACAATTTATGTTCTATGATATTTTTTGATCAGAAGCGTAGTTTTCGAGATATATCGAGATATTTAAAAGTTCCGAAGCCGCACCAACATAATAGAGATACAGAAACACCGTGGCCCCTTTCTTTGAGATAACTCTGCACTAGTGCGAGCCGCAAATGCCACTTCCAGCTTAGCTGTGCAGAAGAAGAACAACAAGAAGAAGAAATATCTCGAAATATGTCCGTCAGGCCCCTTCTCTTGAGATATATCTGCAAATATCTCGGAAACGAAGCGAGCTATGGCAAAATGTTAAGAGACGTTTTTTGTAGAGAATTATGTTTCCTACAATTTATGTTCTATGATATTTTTTGATCAGAAGCGTAGTTTTCGAGATATATCCAGATATTTAAAAGTTCCGAAGCCGCACCAACATAATAGAGATACAGAAACACCGTGGCCCCTTTCTTTGAGATAACTCTGCACTAGTGCGAGCCGCAAATGCCACTTCCAGCTTAGCTGTGCAGAAGAAGAACAACAAGAAGAAGAAATATCTCGAAATATGTCCGACAGGCCCCTTCCCTTGAGATAAATCTGCAAATATCTCGGAAACGAAGCGAGCTATGGCAAAATGTTAAGAGACCGTTTTTGTAGAGAATTAAGTTTCCTACTTTTTATGTTCTATGATATTTTTTGATCAGATGCGTAGTTCTCGAGATATATCAAGATATTTAAAAGTTCCGAAGCCGCACCAACATAATAGAGATACAGAAACACCGTGGCCCCTTTCTTTGAGATAACTCTGCACTATTGCGAGCTGCAAATGCCACTTCCAGCTTAGCTGTGCAGAAGAAGAACAACAAGAAGAAGAAATATCTCGAAATATGTCCATCAGGACCCTTCCCTTGAGATAAATCTGCAAATATCTCGGAAACGAAGCGAGCTATGGCAAAATGTTAAGAGACCATTTTTGTAGAAAATTAAGTTTCCTACTTTTTATGTTCTATGATATTTTTTGATCAGATGCGTAGTTCTCGAGATATATCAAGATATTTAAAAGTTCCGAAGCCGCACCAACATAATAGAGATACAGAAACACCGTGGCCCCTTTCTTTGAGATAACTCTGCACTATTGCGACCTGCAAATGTCACTTCCAGCTCAGCTGTGCAGAAGAAGAACAACAAGAAGAAGAAATATCTCGAAATATGTCCGACAGGCCCGTTCCTTTGAGCTGAATCTGCAAATATCTCGGAAACGAAGCGAGCTATGGCAAAATGTTAAGAGACCTTTTTTGTAGAGAATAATGTTTCCTACAATTTACGTTGTATGATATTTTTTGATCAGAAGCGTAGTTTTCGAGATATATCGAGATATTTAAAAGTTCCGAAGCCGCACCAACATAATAGAGATACAGAAACACCGTGGCCCCTTTCTTTGAGATAACTCTGCACTATTGCGACCTGCAAATGCCACTTCCAGCTCAGCTGTGCAGAAGAAGAACAACAAGAAGAAGAAATATCTCGAAATATGTCCGTCAGGCCCCTTCCCTTGAGATAAATCTGCAAATATCTCGGAAACGAAGCGAGCTATGGCAAAATGTTAAGAGACCGTTTTTGTAGAGAATTAAGTTTCCTACTTTTTATGTTCTATGATATTTTTTGATCAGATGCGTCGTTCTCGAGATATATCAAGATATTTAAAAGTTCCGAAGCCGCACCAACATAATAGAGATACAGATACACCGTGGCCCCTTTCTTAGAGATAACTCTGCACTATTGCGAGCTGCAAATGCCACTTCCAGCTTAGCTGTGCAGAAGAAGAACAACAAGAAGAAGAAATATCTCGAAATATGTCCGTCAGGCCCCTTCTCTTGAGATATATCTGCAAATATCTCGGAAACGAAGCGAGCTATGGCAAAATGTTAAGAGACGTTTTTTGTAGAGAATTATGTTTCCTACAATTTATGTTCTATGATATTTTTTGATCAGAAGCGTAGTTTTCGAGATATATCGAGATATTTAAAAGTTCCGAAGCCGCACCAACATAATAGAGATACAGAAACACCGTGGCCCCTTTCTTTGAGATAACTCTGCACTAGTGCGAGCCGCAAATGCCACTTCCAGCTTAGCTGTGCAGAAGAAGAACAACAAGAAGAAGAAATATCTCGAAATATGTCCGACAGGCCCCTTCCCTTGAGATAAATCTGCAAATATCTCGGAAACGAAGCGAGCTATGGCAAAATGTTAAGAGACCGTTTTTGTAGAGAATTAAGTTTCCTACTTTTTATGTTCTATGATATTTTTTGATCAGATGCGTAGTTCTCGAGATATATCAAGATATTTAAAAGTTCCGAAGCCGCACCAACATAATAGAGATACAGAAACACCGTGGCCCCTTTCTTTGAGATAACTCTGCACTATTGCGAGCTGCAAATGCCACTTCCAGCTTAGCTGTGCAGAAGAAGAACAACAAGAAGAAGAAATATCTCGAAATATGTCCATCAGGACCCTTCCCTTGAGATAAATCTGCAAATATCTCGGAAACGAAGCGAGCTATGGCAAAATGTTAAGAGACCGTTTTTGTAGAAAATTATGTTTCCTACAATTTACGTTCTATGATATTTTTTGATCAGAAGCGTAGTTTTCGAGATATATCGAGATATTTAAAAGTTCCGAAGCCGCACCAACATAATAGAGATACAGAAACACCGTGGCCCCTTTCTTTGAGATAACTCTGCACTATTGCGAGCTGCAAATGCCACTTCCAGCTTAGCTGTGCAGAAGAAGAACAACAAGAAGAAGAAATATCTCGAAATATGTCCATCAGGACCCTTCCCTTGAGATAAATCTGCAAATATCTCGGAAACGAAGCGAGCTATGGCAAAATGTTAAGAGACCGTTTTTGTAGAGAATTAAGTTTCCTACTTTTTATGTTCTATGATATTTTTTGATCAGATGCGTAGTTCTCGAGATATATCAAGATATTTAAAAGTTCCGAAGCCGCACCAACATAATAGAGATACAGAAACACCGTGGCCCCTTTCTTTGAGATAACTCTGCACTATTGCGAGCTGCAAATGCCACTTCCAGCTTAGCTGTGCAGAGGAAGAACAACAAGAAGAAGAAGTATCTCGAAATATGTCCGTCAGGCCCGTTCCTTTGAGCTGAATCTGCAAATATCTCGGAAACGAAGCGAGCTATGGCAAAATGTTAAGAGACGTTTTTTGTAGAGAATTATGTTTCCTACAATTTATGTTCTATGATATTTTTTGATCAGAAGCGTAGTTTTCGAGATATATCGAGATATTTAAAAGTTCCGAAGCCGCACCAACATAATAGAGATACAGAAACACCGTGGCCCCTTTCTTTGAGATAACTCTGCACTAGTGCGAGCCGCAAATGCCACTTCCAGCTTAGCTGTGCAGAAGAAGAACAACAAGAAGAAGAAATATCTCGAAATATGTCCGTCAGGCCCCTTCCCTTGAGATAAATCTGCAAATATCTCGGAAACGAAGCGAGCTATGGCAAAATGTTAAGAGACCGTTTTTGTAGAGAATTAAGTTTCCTACTTTTTATGTTCTATGATATTTTTGGATCAGAGGCGTAGTTCTCGAGATATATCAAGATATTTAAAAGTTCCGAAGCCGCACCAACATAATAGAGATACAGAAACACCGTGGCCCCTTTCTTTGAGATAACTCTGCACTATTGCGAGCTGTAAATGCCACTTCCAGCTTAGCTGTGCAGAAGAAGAACAACAAGAAGAAGAAATATCTCGAAATATGTCCGGCAGGCCCCTTCCCTTGAGATATATCTGCAAATATCTCGGAAACGAAGCGAGCTATGGCAAAATGTTGAGAGACCTTTTTTGTAGAGAATAATGTTTCCTACAATTTACGTTCTATGATATTTTTTGATCAGAAGCGTAGTTTTCGAGATATATCGAGATATTTAAAAGTTCCGAAGCCGCACCAACATAATAGAGATACAGAAACACCGTGGCCCCTTTCTTTGAGATAACTCTGCACTATTGCGACCTGCAAATGCCACTTCCAGCTCAGCTGTGCAGAAGAAGAACAACAAGAAGAAGAAATATCTCGAAATATGTCCGTCAGGCCCCTTCCCTTGAGATAAATCTGCAAATATCTCGGAAACGAAGCGAGCTATGGCAAAATGTTAAGAGACCGTTTTTGTAGAGAATTAAGTTTCCTACTTTTTATGTTCTATGATATTTTTTGATCAGATGCGTGGTTCTCGAGATATATCAAGATATTTAAAAGTTCCGAAGCCGCACCAACATAATAGAGATACAGATACACCGTGGCCCCTTTCTTGGAGATAACTCTGCACTATTGCGAGCTGCAAATGCCACTTCCAGCTTAGCTGTGCAGAAGAAGAACAACAAGAAGAAGAAATATCTCGAAATATGTCCGTCAGGCCCCTTCCCTTGAGATATATCTGCAAATATCTCGGAAACGAAGCGAGCTATGGCAAAATGTTAAGAGACGTTTTTTGTAGAGAATTATGTTTCCTACAATTTATGTTCTATGATATTTTTTGATCAGAAGCGTAGTTTTCGAGATACATCGAGATATTTAAAAGTTCCGAAGCCGCACCAACATAATAGAGATACAGAAACACCGTGGCCCCTTTCTTTGAGATAACTCTGCACTAGTGCGAGCCGCAAATGCCACTTCCAGCTTAGCTGTGCAGAAGAAGAACAACAAGAAGAAGAAATATCTCGAAATATGTCCGACAGGCCCGTTCCTTTGAGCTGAATCTGCAAATATCTCGGAAACGAAGCGAGCTATGGCAAAATGTTAAGAGACCTTTTTTGTAGAGAATAATGTTTCCTACAATTTACGTTGTATGATATTTTTTGATCAGAAGCGTAGTTTTCGAGATATATCGAGATATTTAAAAGTTCCGAAGCCGCACCAACATAATAGAGATACAGAAACACCGTGGCCCCTTTCTTTGAGATAACTCTGCACTATTGCGACCTGCAAATGCCACTTCCAGCTCAGCTGTGCAGAAGAAGAACAACAAGAAGAAGAAATATCTCGAAATATGTCCGTCAGGCCCCTTCCCTTGAGATAAATCTGCAAATATCTCGGAAACGAAGCGAGCTATGGCAAAATGTTAAGAGACCGTTTTTGTAGAGAATTAAGTTTCCTACTTTTTATGTTCTATGATATTTTTTGATCAGATGCGTCGTTCTCGAGATATATCAAGATATTTAAAAGTTCCGAAGCCGCACCAACATAATAGAGATACAGATACACCGTGGCCCCTTTCTTAGAGATAACTCTGCACTATTGCGAGCTGCAAATGCCACTTCCAGCTTAGCTGTGCAGAAGAAGAACAACAAGAAGAAGAAATATCTCGAAATATGTCCGTCAGGCCCCTTCTCTTGAGATATATCTGCAAATATCTCGGAAACGAAGCGAGCTATGGCAAAATGTTAAGAGACGTTTTTTGTAGAGAATTATGTTTCCTACAATTTATGTTCTATGATATTTTTTGATCAGAAGCGTAGTTTTCGAGATATATCGAGATATTTAAAAGTTCCGAAGCCGCACCAACATAATAGAGATACAGAAACACCGTGGCCCCTTTCTTTGAGATAACTCTGCACTAGTGCGAGCCGCAAATGCCACTTCCAGCTTAGCTGTGCAGAAGAAGAACAACAAGAAGAAGAAATATCTCGAAATATGTCCGACAGGCCCCTTCCCTTGAGATAAATCTGCAAATATCTCGGAAACGAAGCGAGCTATGGCAAAATGTTAAGAGACCGTTTTTGTAGAGAATTAAGTTTCCTACTTTTTATGTTCTATGATATTTTTTGATCAGATGCGTCGTTCTCGAGATATATCAAGATATTTAAAAGTTCCGAAGCCGCACCAACATAATAGAGATACAGATACACCGTGGCCCCTTTCTTAGAGATAACTCTGCACTATTGCGAGCTGCAAATGCCACTTCCAGCTTAGCTGTGCAGAAGAAGAACAACAAGAAGAAGAAATATCTCGAAATATGTCCGTCAGGCCCCTTCCCTTGAGATAAATCTGCAAATATCTCGGAAACGAAGCGAGCTATGGCAAAATGTTAAGAGACCGTTTTTGTAGAGAATTAAGTTTCCTACTTTTTATGTTCTATGATATTTTTTGATCAGATGCGTCGTTCTCGAGATATATCAAGATATTTAAAAGTTCCGAAGCCGCACCAACATAATAGAGATACAGATACACCGTGGCCCCTTTCTTAGAGATAACTCTGCACTATTGCGAGCTGCAAATGCCACTTCCAGCTTAGCTGTGCAGAAGAAGAACAACAAGAAGAAGAAATATCTCGAAATATGTCCATCAGGACCCTTCCCTTGAGATAAATCTGCAAATATCTCGGAAACGAAGCGAGCTATGGCAAAATGTTAAGAGACCGTTTTTGTAGAAAATTATGTTTCCTATAATTTACGTTCTATGATATTTTTTGATCAGAAGCGTAGTTTTCGAGATATATCGAGATATTTAAAAGTTCCGAAGCCGCACCAACATAATAGAGATACAGAAACACCGTGGCCCCTTTCTTTGAGATAACTCTGCACTATTGCGAGCTGCAAATGCCACTTCCAGCTTAGCTGTGCAGAAGAAGAACAACAAGAAGAAGAAATATCTCGAAATATGTCCATCAGGACCCTTCCCTTGAGATAAATCTGCAAATATCTCGGAAACGAAGCGAGCTATGGCAAAATGTTAAGAGACCGTTTTTGTAGAGAATTAAGTTTCCTACTTTTTATGTTCTATGATATTTTTTGATCAGATGCGTAGTTCTCGAGATATATCAAGATATTTAAAAGTTCCGAAGCCGCACCAACATAATAGAGATACAGAAACACCGCGGCCCCTTTCTTTGAGATAACTCTGCACTATTGCGAGCTGCAAATGCCACTTCCAGCTTAGCTGTGCAGAGGAAGAACAACAAGAAGAAGAAGTATCTCGAAATATGTCCGTCAGGCCCGTTCCTTTGAGCTGAATCTGCAAATATCTCGGAAACGAAGCGAGCTATGGCAAAATGTTAAGAGACGTTTTTTGTAGAGAATTATGTTTCCTACAATTTATGTTCTATGATATTTTTTGATCAGAAGCGTAGTTTTCGAGATATATCGAGATATTTAAAAGTTCCGAAGCCGCACCAACATAATAGAGATACAGAAACACCGTGGCCCCTTTCTTTGAGATAACTCTGCACTAGTGCGAGCCGCAAATGCCACTTCCAGCTTAGCTGTGCAGAAGAAGAACAACAAGAAGAAGAAATATCTCGAAATATGTCCGTCAGGCCCCTTCCCTTGAGATAAATCTGCAAATATCTCGGAAACGAAGCGAGCTATGGCAAAATGTTAAGAGACCGTTTTTGTAGAGAATTAAGTTTCCTACTTTTTATGTTCTATGATATTTTTGGATCAGAGGCGTAGTTCTCGAGATATATCAAGATATTTAAAAGTTCCGAAGCCGCACCAACATAATAGAGATACAGAAACACCGTGGCCCCTTTCTTTGAGATAACTCTGCACTATTGCGAGCTGTAAATGCCACTTCCAGCTTAGCTGTGCAGAAGAAGAACAACAAGAAGAAGAAATATCTCGAAATATGTCCGGCAGGCCCCTTCCCTTGAGATATATCTGCAAATATCTCGGAAACGAAGCGAGCTATGGCAAAATGTTGAGAGACCTTTTTTGTAGAGAATAATGTTTCCTACAATTTACGTTCTATGATATTTTTTGATCAGAAGCGTAGTTTTCGAGATATATCGAGATATTTAAAAGTTCCGAAGCCGCACCAACATAATAGAGATACAGAAACACCGTGGCCCCTTTCTTTGAGATAACTCTGCACTATTGCGACCTGCAAATGCCACTTCCAGCTCAGCTGTGCAGAAGAAGAACAACAAGAAGAAGAAATATCTCGAAATATGTCCGTCAGGCCCCTTCCCTTGAGATAAATCTGCAAATATCTCGGAAACGAAGCGAGCTATGGCAAAATGTTAAGAGACCGTTTTTGTAGAGAATTAAGTTTCCTACTTTTTATGTTCTATGATATTTTTTGATCAGATGCGTGGTTCTCGAGATATATCAAGATATTTAAAAGTTCCGAAGCCGCACCAACATAATAGAGATACAGATACACCGTGGCCCCTTTCTTGGAGATAACTCTGCACTATTGCGAGCTGCAAATGCCACTTCCAGCTTAGCTGTGCAGAAGAAGAACAACAAGAAGAAGAAATATCTCGAAATATGTCCGTCAGGCCCCTTCCCTTGAGATATATCTGCAAATATCTCGGAAACGAAGCGAGCTATGGCAAAATGTTAAGAGACGTTTTTTGTAGAGAATTATGTTTCCTACAATTTATGTTCTATGATATTTTTTGATCAGAAGCGTAGTTTTCGAGATACATCGAGATATTTAAAAGTTCCGAAGCCGCACCAACATAATAGAGATACAGAAACACCGTGGCCCCTTTCTTTGAGATAACTCTGCACTAGTGCGAGCCGCAAATGCCACTTCCAGCTTAGCTGTGCAGAAGAAGAACAACAAGAAGAAGAAATATCTCGAAATATGTCCGACAGGCCCGTTCCTTTGAGCTGAATCTGCAAATATCTCGGAAACGAAGCGAGCTATGGCAAAATGTTAAGAGACCTTTTTTGTAGAGAATAATGTTTCCTACAATTTACGTTGTATGATATTTTTTGATCAGAAGCGTAGTTTTCGAGATATATCGAGATATTTAAAAGTTCCGAAGCCGCACCAACATAATAGAGATACAGAAACACCGTGGCCCCTTTCTTTGAGATAACTCTGCACTATTGCGACCTGCAAATGCCACTTCCAGCTCAGCTGTGCAGAAGAAGAACAACAAGAAGAAGAAATATCTCGAAATATGTCCGTCAGGCCCCTTCCCTTGAGATAAATCTGCAAATATCTCGGAAACGAAGCGAGCTATGGCAAAATGTTAAGAGACCGTTTTTGTAGAGAATTAAGTTTCCTACTTTTTATGTTCTATGATATTTTTTGATCAGATGCGTCGTTCTCGAGATATATCAAGATATTTAAAAGTTCCGAAGCCGCACCAACATAATAGAGATACAGATACACCGTGGCCCCTTTCTTAGAGATAACTCTGCACTATTGCGAGCTGCAAATGCCACTTCCAGCTTAGCTGTGCAGAAGAAGAACAACAAGAAGAAGAAATATCTCGAAATATGTCCGTCAGGCCCCTTCTCTTGAGATATATCTGCAAATATCTCGGAAACGAAGCGAGCTATGGCAAAATGTTAAGAGACGTTTTTTGTAGAGAATTATGTTTCCTACAATTTATGTTCTATGATATTTTTTGATCAGAAGCGTAGTTTTCGAGATATATCGAGATATTTAAAAGTTCCGAAGCCGCACCAACATAATAGAGATACAGAAACACCGTGGCCCCTTTCTTTGAGATAACTCTGCACTAGTGCGAGCCGCAAATGCCACTTCCAGCTTAGCTGTGCAGAAGAAGAACAACAAGAAGAAGAAATATCTCGAAATATGTCCGACAGGCCCCTTCCCTTGAGATAAATCTGCAAATATCTCGGAAACGAAGCGAGCTATGGCAAAATGTTAAGAGACCGTTTTTGTAGAGAATTAAGTTTCCTACTTTTTATGTTCTATGATATTTTTTGATCAGATGCGTCGTTCTCGAGATATATCAAGATATTTAAAAGTTCCGAAGCCGCACCAACATAATAGAGATACAGATACACCGTGGCCCCTTTCTTAGAGATAACTCTGCACTATTGCGAGCTGCAAATGCCACTTCCAGCTTAGCTGTGCAGAAGAAGAACAACAAGAAGAAGAAATATCTCGAAATATGTCCGTCAGGCCCCTTCTTTTGAGATATATCTGCAAATATCTCGGAAACGAAGCGAGCTATGGCAAAATGTTAAGAGACGTTTTTTGTAGAGAATTATGTTTCCTACAATTTATGTTCTATGATATTTTTTGATCAGAAGCGTAGTTTTCGAGATATATCGAGATATTTAAAAGTTCCGAAGCCGCACCAACATAATAGAGATACAGAAACACCGTGGCCCCTTTCTTTGAGATAACTCTGCACTAGTGCGAGCCGCAAATGCCACTTCCAGCTTAGCTGTGCAGAAGAAGAACAACAAGAAGAAGAAATATCTCGAAATATGTCCGACAGGCCACTTCCCTTGAGATAAATCTGCAAATATCTCGGAAACGAAGCGAGCTATGGCAAAATGTTAAGAGACCGTTTTTGTAGAGAATTAAGTTTCCTACTTTTTATGTTCTATGATATTTTTTGATCAGATGCGTAGTTCTCGAGATATATCAAGATATTTAAAAGTTCCGAAGCCGCACCAACATAATAGAGATACAGAAACACCGTGGCCCCTTTCTTTGAGATAACTCTGCACTATTGCGAGCTGCAAATGCCACTTCCAGCTTAGCTGTGCAGAAGAAGAACAACAAGAAGAAGAAATATCTCGAAATATGTCCATCAGGACCCTTCCCTTGAGATAAATCTGCAAATATCTCGGAAACGAAGCGAGCTATGGCAAAATGTTAAGAGACCTTATTTGTAGAGAATTAAGTTTCCTACTTTTTATGTTCTACGATATTTTTTGATCAGATGCGTAGTTCTCGAGATATATCAAGATATTTAAAAGTTCCGAAGCCGCACCAACATAATAGAGATACAGAAACACCGTGGCCCCTTTCTTTGAGATAACTCTGCACTACTGCGAGCTGCAAATGCCACTTCCAGCTTAGCTGTGCAGAAGAAGAACAACAAGAAGAAGAAATATCTCGAAATATGTCCGTCAGGCCCCTTCCCTTGAGATAAATCTGCAAATATCTCGGAAACGAAGCGAGCTATGGCAAAATGTTAAGAGACCTTTTTTGTAGAGAATTAAGTTTCCTACTTTTTATGTTCTATGATATTTTTTGATCAGATGCGTAGTTCTCGAGATATATCAAGATATTTAAAAGCTCCGAAGCTGCACCAACATAATAGAGATACAGAAATACCGTGGCCCCTTTCTTTGAGATAACTCTGCACTACTGCGAGCTGCAAATGCCACTTCCAGCTTAGCTGTGCAGAAGAAGAACAACAAGAACAAGAAATATCTCGAAATATGTCCGTCAGGCCCCTTCCCTTGAGATAAATCTGCAAATATCTCGGAAACGAAGCGAGCTATGGCAAAATGTTAAGAGACTTTTTTGTAGAGAATTAAGTTTCCTACTTTTTATGTTCTATGATATTTTTTGATCAGACGCGTAGTTCTCGAGATATATCAAGATATTTAAAAGTTCCGAAGCCGCACCAACATAATAGAGATACAGAAACACCGTGGCCCCTTTCTTTGAGATAACTCTGCACCTTGCGAGCTGCAAATGCCACTTCCAGCTTAGCTGTGCAGAAGAAGAACAACAAGAAGAAGAAATATCTCGAAATATGTCCGTCAGGCCCCTTACCTTGAGATAAATCTGCAAATATCTCGGAAACGAAGCGAGCTATGGCAAAATGTTAAGAGACCTTTTTTGTAGAGAATTAAGTTTCCTACTTTTTATCTTCTATGATATTTTCTGATCAGATGCGTAGTTCTCGAGATATATCAAGATATTTAAAAGTTCCGAAGCCGCACCAACATAATAGAGATACAGAAACACCGTGGCCCCTCTCTTTGAGATAACTCTGCACAATTGCGAGCTGCAAATGCCACTTCCAGCTTAGCTGTGCAGAAGAAGAACAACAAGAAGAAGAAATATCTCGAAATATGTCCGACAGGCCCGTTCCTTTGAGCTGAATCTGCAAATATCTCGGAAACGAAGCGAGCTATGGCAAAATGTTAAGAGACCTTTTTTGTAGAGAATAATGTTTCCTACAATTTACGTTGTATGATATTTTTTGATCAGAAGCGTAGTTTTCGAGATATATCGAGATATTTAAAAGTTCCGAAGCCGCACCAACATAATAGAGATACAGAAACACCGTGGCCCCTTTCTTTGAGATAACTCTGCACTATTGCGACCTGCAAATGCCACTTCCAGCTCAGCTGTGCAGAAGAAGAACAACAAGAAGAAGAAATATCTCGAAATATGTCCGTCAGGCCCCTTCCCTTGAGATAAATCTGCAAATATCTCGGAAACGAAGCGAGCTATGGCAAAATGTTAAGAGACCGTTTTTGTAGAGAATTAAGTTTCCTACTTTTTATGTTCTATGATATTTTTTGATCAGATGCGTCGTTCTCGAGATATATCAAGATATTTAAAAGTTCCGAAGCCGCACCAACATAATAGAGATACAGATACACCGTGGCCCCTTTCTTAGAGATAACTCTGCACTATTGCGAGCTGCAAATGCCACTTCCAGCTTAGCTGTGCAGAAGAAGAACAACAAGAAGAAGAAATATCTCGAAATATGTCCGTCAGGCCCCTTCTCTTGAGATATATCTGCAAATATCTCGGAAACGAAGCGAGCTATGGCAAAATGTTAAGAGACGTTTTTTGTAGAGAATTATGTTTCCTACAATTTATGTTCTATGATATTTTTTGATCAGAAGCGTAGTTTTCGAGATATATCGAGATATTTAAAAGTTCCGAAGCCGCACCAACATAATAGAGATACAGAAACACCGTGGCCCCTTTCTTTGAGATAACTCTGCACTAGTGCGAGCCGCAAATGCCACTTCCAGCTTAGCTGTGCAGAAGAAGAACAACAAGAAGAAGAAATATCTCGAAATATGTCCGACAGGCCCCTTCCCTTGAGATAAATCTGCAAATATCTCGGAAACGAAGCGAGCTATGGCAAAATGTTAAGAGACCGTTTTTGTAGAGAATTAAGTTTCCTACTTTTTATGTTCTATGATATTTTTTGATCAGATGCGTCGTTCTCGAGATATATCAAGATATTTAAAAGTTCCGAAGCCGCACCAACATAATAGAGATACAGATACACCGTGGCCCCTTTCTTAGAGATAACTCTGCACTATTGCGAGCTGCAAATGCCACTTCCAGCTTAGCTGTGCAGAAGAAGAACAACAAGAAGAAGAAATATCTCGAAATATGTCCGTCAGGCCCCTTCTTTTGAGATATATCTGCAAATATCTCGGAAACGAAGCGAGCTATGGCAAAATGTTAAGAGACGTTTTTTGTAGAGAATTATGTTTCCTACAATTTATGTTCTATGATATTTTTTGATCAGAAGCGTAGTTTTCGAGATATATCGAGATATTTAAAAGTTCCGAAGCCGCACCAACATAATAGAGATACAGAAACACCGTGGCCCCTTTCTTTGAGATAACTCTGCACTAGTGCGAGCCGCAAATGCCACTTCCAGCTTAGCTGTGCAGAAGAAGAACAACAAGAAGAAGAAATATCTCGAAATATGTCCGACAGGCCACTTCCCTTGAGATAAATCTGCAAATATCTCGGAAACGAAGCGAGCTATGGCAAAATGTTAAGAGACCGTTTTTGTAGAGAATTAAGTTTCCTACTTTTTATGTTCTATGATATTTTTTGATCAGATGCGTAGTTCTCGAGATATATCAAGATATTTAAAAGTTCCGAAGCCGCACCAACATAATAGAGATACAGAAACACCGTGGCCCCTTTCTTTGAGATAACTCTGCACTATTGCGAGCTGCAAATGCCACTTCCAGCTTAGCTGTGCAGAAGAAGAACAACAAGAAGAAGAAATATCTCGAAATATGTCCATCAGGACCCTTCCCTTGAGATAAATCTGCAAATATCTCGGAAACGAAGCGAGCTATGGCAAAATGTTAAGAGACCTTATTTGTAGAGAATTAAGTTTCCTACTTTTTATGTTCTACGATATTTTTTGATCAGATGCGTAGTTCTCGAGATATATCAAGATATTTAAAAGTTCCGAAGCCGCACCAACATAATAGAGATACAGAAACACCGTGGCCCCTTTCTTTGAGATAACTCTGCACTACTGCGAGCTGCAAATGCCACTTCCAGCTTAGCTGTGCAGAAGAAGAACAACAAGAAGAAGAAATATCTCGAAATATGTCCGTCAGGCCCCTTCCCTTGAGATAAATCTGCAAATATCTCGGAAACGAAGCGAGCTATGGCAAAATGTTAAGAGACCTTTTTTGTAGAGAATTAAGTTTCCTACTTTTTATGTTCTATGATATTTTTTGATCAGATGCGTAGTTCTCGAGATATATCAAGATATTTAAAAGCTCCGAAGCTGCACCAACATAATAGAGATACAGAAATACCGTGGCCCCTTTCTTTGAGATAACTCTGCACTACTGCGAGCTGCAAATGCCACTTCCAGCTTAGCTGTGCAGAAGAAGAACAACAAGAACAAGAAATATCTCGAAATATGTCCGTCAGGCCCCTTCCCTTGAGATAAATCTGCAAATATCTCGGAAACGAAGCGAGCTATGGCAAAATGTTAAGAGACTTTTTTGTAGAGAATTAAGTTTCCTACTTTTTATGTTCTATGATATTTTTTGATCAGACGCGTAGTTCTCGAGATATATCAAGATATTTAAAAGTTCCGAAGCCGCACCAACATAATAGAGATACAGAAACACCGTGGCCCCTTTCTTTGAGATAACTCTGCACCTTGCGAGCTGCAAATGCCACTTCCAGCTTAGCTGTGCAGAAGAAGAACAACAAGAAGAAGAAATATCTCGAAATATGTCCGTCAGGCCCCTTACCTTGAGATAAATCTGCAAATATCTCGGAAACGAAGCGAGCTATGGCAAAATGTTAAGAGACCTTTTTTGTAGAGAATTAAGTTTCCTACTTTTTATCTTCTATGATATTTTCTGATCAGATGCGTAGTTCTCGAGATATATCAAGATATTTAAAAGTTCCGAAGCCGCACCAACATAATAGAGATACAGAAACACCGTGGCCCCTCTCTTTGAGATAACTCTGCACAATTGCGAGCTGCAAATGCCACTTCCAGCTTAGCTGTGCAGAAGAAGAACAACAAGAAGAAGAAATATCTCGAAATATGTCCGACAGGCCCGTTCCTTTGAGCTGAATCTGCAAATATCTCGGAAACGAAGCGAGCTATGGCAAAATGTTAAGAGACCTTTTTTGTAGAGAATAATGTTTCCTACAATTTACGTTGTATGATATTTTTTGATCAGAAGCGTAGTTTTCGAGATATATCGAGATATTTAAAAGTTCCGAAGCCGCACCAACATAATAGAGATACAGAAACACCGTGGCCCCTTTCTTTGAGATAACTCTGCACTATTGCGACCTGCAAATGCCACTTCCAGCTCAGCTGTGCAGAAGAAGAACAACAAGAAGAAGAAATATCTCGAAATATGTCCGTCAGGCCCCTTCCCTTGAGATAAATCTGCAAATATCTCGGAAACGAAGCGAGCTATGGCAAAATGTTAAGAGACCGTTTTTGTAGAGAATTAAGTTTCCTACTTTTTATGTTCTATGATATTTTTTGATCAGATGCGTCGTTCTCGAGATATATCAAGATATTTAAAAGTTCCGAAGCCGCACCAACATAATAGAGATACAGATACACCGTGGCCCCTTTCTTAGAGATAACTCTGCACTATTGCGAGCTGCAAATGCCACTTCCAGCTTAGCTGTGCAGAAGAAGAACAACAAGAAGAAGAAATATCTCGAAATATGTCCGTCAGGCCCCTTCTCTTGAGATATATCTGCAAATATCTCGGAAACGAAGCGAGCTATGGCAAAATGTTAAGAGACGTTTTTTGTAGAGAATTATGTTTCCTACAATTTATGTTCTATGATATTTTTTGATCAGAAGCGTAGTTTTCGAGATATATCGAGATATTTAAAAGTTCCGAAGCCGCACCAACATAATAGAGATACAGAAACACCGTGGCCCCTTTCTTTGAGATAACTCTGCACTAGTGCGAGCCGCAAATGCCACTTCCAGCTTAGCTGTGCAGAAGAAGAACAACAAGAAGAAGAAATATCTCGAAATATGTCCGACAGGCCCCTTCCCTTGAGATAAATCTGCAAATATCTCGGAAACGAAGCGAGCTATGGCAAAATGTTAAGAGACCGTTTTTGTAGAGAATTAAGTTTCCTACTTTTTATGTTCTATGATATTTTTTGATCAGATGCGTCGTTCTCGAGATATATCAAGATATTTAAAAGTTCCGAAGCCGCACCAACATAATAGAGATACAGATACACCGTGGCCCCTTTCTTAGAGATAACTCTGCACTATTGCGAGCTGCAAATGCCACTTCCAGCTTAGCTGTGCAGAAGAAGAACAACAAGAAGAAGAAATATCTCGAAATATGTCCGTCAGGCCCCTTCCCTTGAGATAAATCTGCAAATATCTCGGAAACGAAGCGAGCTATGGCAAAATGTTAAGAGACCGTTTTTGTAGAGAATTAAGTTTCCTACTTTTTATGTTCTATGATATTTTTTGATCAGATGCGTCGTTCTCGAGATATATCAAGATATTTAAAAGTTCCGAAGCCGCACCAACATAATAGAGATACAGATACACCGTGGCCCCTTTCTTAGAGATAACTCTGCACTATTGCGAGCTGCAAATGCCACTTCCAGCTTAGCTGTGCAGAAGAAGAACAACAAGAAGAAGAAATATCTCGAAATATGTCCGTCAGGCCCCTTCTCTTGAGATATATCTGCAAATATCTCGGAAACGAAGCGAGCTATGGCAAAATGTTAAGAGACGTTTTTTGTAGAGAATTATGTTTCCTACAATTTATGTTCTATGATATTTTTTGATCAGAAGCGTAGTTTTCGAGATATATCGAGATATTTAAAAGTTCCGAAGCCGCACCAACATAATAGAGATACAGAAACACCGTGGCCCCTTTCTTTGAGATAACTCTGCACTAGTGCGAGCCGCAAATGCCACTTCCAGCTTAGCTGTGCAGAAGAAGAACAACAAGAAGAAGAAATATCTCGAAATATGTCCGACAGGCCCCTTCCCTTGAGATAAATCTGCAAATATCTCGGAAACGAAGCGAGCTATGGCAAAATGTTAAGAGACCGTTTTTGTAGAGAATTAAGTTTCCTACTTTTTATGTTCTATGATATTTTTTGATCAGATGCGTAGTTCTCGAGATATATCAAGATATTTAAAAGTTCCGAAGCCGCACCAACATAATAGAGATACAGAAACACCGTGGCCCCTTTCTTTGAGATAACTCTGCACTATTGCGAGCTGCAAATGCCACTTCCAGCTTAGCTGTGCAGAAGAAGAACAACAAGAAGAAGAAATATCTCGAAATATGTCCATCAGGACCCTTCCCTTGAGATAAATCTGCAAATATCTCGGAAACGAAGCGAGCTATGGCAAAATGTTAAGAGACCGTTTTTGTAGAAAATTATGTTTCCTATAATTTACGTTCTATGATATTTTTTGATCAGAAGCGTAGTTTTCGAGATATATCGAGATATTTAAAAGTTCCGAAGCCGCACCAACATAATAGAGATACAGAAACACCGTGGCCCCTTTCTTTGAGATAACTCTGCACTATTGCGAGCTGCAAATGCCACTTCCAGCTTAGCTGTGCAGAAGAAGAACAACAAGAAGAAGAAATATCTCGAAATATGTCCATCAGGACCCTTCCCTTGAGATAAATCTGCAAATATCTCGGAAACGAAGCGAGCTATGGCAAAATGTTAAGAGACCGTTTTTGTAGAGAATTAAGTTTCCTACTTTTTATGTTCTATGATATTTTTTGATCAGATGCGTAGTTCTCGAGATATATCAAGATATTTAAAAGTTCCGAAGCCGCACCAACATAATAGAGATACAGAAACACCGCGGCCCCTTTCTTTGAGATAACTCTGCACTATTGCGAGCTGCAAATGCCACTTCCAGCTTAGCTGTGCAGAGGAAGAACAACAAGAAGAAGAAGTATCTCGAAATATGTCCGTCAGGCCCGTTCCTTTGAGCTGAATCTGCAAATATCTCGGAAACGAAGCGAGCTATGGCAAAATGTTAAGAGACGTTTTTTGTAGAGAATTATGTTTCCTACAATTTATGTTCTATGATATTTTTTGATCAGAAGCGTAGTTTTCGAGATATATCGAGATATTTAAAAGTTCCGAAGCCGCACCAACATAATAGAGATACAGAAACACCGTGGCCCCTTTCTTTGAGATAACTCTGCACTAGTGCGAGCCGCAAATGCCACTTCCAGCTTAGCTGTGCAGAAGAAGAACAACAAGAAGAAGAAATATCTCGAAATATGTCCGTCAGGCCCCTTCCCTTGAGATAAATCTGCAAATATCTCGGAAACGAAGCGAGCTA
Organism: Osmia lignaria lignaria; assembly: GCF_051020975.1. Lineage (NCBI taxonomy): Eukaryota > Metazoa > Arthropoda > Insecta > Hymenoptera > Megachilidae > Osmia > Osmia lignaria. The sequence continues at coordinate 3,161,379 of NW_027478167.1, read as the reverse complement.
TGGCAAAATGTTAAGAGACCGTTTTTGTAGAGAATTAAGTTTCCTACTTTTTATGTTCTATGATATTTTTGGATCAGAGGCGTAGTTCTCGAGATATATCAAGATATTTAAAAGTTCCGAAGCCGCACCAACATAATAGAGATACAGAAACACCGTGGCCCCTTTCTTTGAGATAACTCTGCACTATTGCGAGCTGTAAATGCCACTTCCAGCTTAGCTGTGCAGAAGAAGAACAACAAGAAGAAGAAATATCTCGAAATATGTCCGGCAGGCCCCTTCCCTTGAGATATATCTGCAAATATCTCGGAAACGAAGCGAGCTATGGCAAAATGTTGAGAGACCTTTTTTGTAGAGAATAATGTTTCCTACAATTTACGTTCTATGATATTTTTTGATCAGAAGCGTAGTTTTCGAGATATATCGAGATATTTAAAAGTTCCGAAGCCGCACCAACATAATAGAGATACAGAAACACCGTGGCCCCTTTCTTTGAGATAACTCTGCACTATTGCGACCTGCAAATGCCACTTCCAGCTCAGCTGTGCAGAAGAAGAACAACAAGAAGAAGAAATATCTCGAAATATGTCCGTCAGGCCCCTTCCCTTGAGATAAATCTGCAAATATCTCGGAAACGAAGCGAGCTATGGCAAAATGTTAAGAGACCGTTTTTGTAGAGAATTAAGTTTCCTACTTTTTATGTTCTATGATATTTTTTGATCAGATGCGTGGTTCTCGAGATATATCAAGATATTTAAAAGTTCCGAAGCCGCACCAACATAATAGAGATACAGATACACCGTGGCCCCTTTCTTGGAGATAACTCTGCACTATTGCGAGCTGCAAATGCCACTTCCAGCTTAGCTGTGCAGAAGAAGAACAACAAGAAGAAGAAATATCTCGAAATATGTCCGTCAGGCCCCTTCCCTTGAGATATATCTGCAAATATCTCGGAAACGAAGCGAGCTATGGCAAAATGTTAAGAGACGTTTTTTGTAGAGAATTATGTTTCCTACAATTTATGTTCTATGATATTTTTTGATCAGAAGCGTAGTTTTCGAGATACATCGAGATATTTAAAAGTTCCGAAGCCGCACCAACATAATAGAGATACAGAAACACCGTGGCCCCTTTCTTTGAGATAACTCTGCACTAGTGCGAGCCGCAAATGCCACTTCCAGCTTAGCTGTGCAGAAGAAGAACAACAAGAAGAAGAAATATCTCGAAATATGTCCGACAGGCCCGTTCCTTTGAGCTGAATCTGCAAATATCTCGGAAACGAAGCGAGCTATGGCAAAATGTTAAGAGACCTTTTTTGTAGAGAATAATGTTTCCTACAATTTACGTTGTATGATATTTTTTGATCAGAAGCGTAGTTTTCGAGATATATCGAGATATTTAAAAGTTCCGAAGCCGCACCAACATAATAGAGATACAGAAACACCGTGGCCCCTTTCTTTGAGATAACTCTGCACTATTGCGACCTGCAAATGCCACTTCCAGCTCAGCTGTGCAGAAGAAGAACAACAAGAAGAAGAAATATCTCGAAATATGTCCGTCAGGCCCCTTCCCTTGAGATAAATCTGCAAATATCTCGGAAACGAAGCGAGCTATGGCAAAATGTTAAGAGACCGTTTTTGTAGAGAATTAAGTTTCCTACTTTTTATGTTCTATGATATTTTTTGATCAGATGCGTCGTTCTCGAGATATATCAAGATATTTAAAAGTTCCGAAGCCGCACCAACATAATAGAGATACAGATACACCGTGGCCCCTTTCTTAGAGATAACTCTGCACTATTGCGAGCTGCAAATGCCACTTCCAGCTTAGCTGTGCAGAAGAAGAACAACAAGAAGAAGAAATATCTCGAAATATGTCCGTCAGGCCCCTTCTCTTGAGATATATCTGCAAATATCTCGGAAACGAAGCGAGCTATGGCAAAATGTTAAGAGACGTTTTTTGTAGAGAATTATGTTTCCTACAATTTATGTTCTATGATATTTTTTGATCAGAAGCGTAGTTTTCGAGATATATCGAGATATTTAAAAGTTCCGAAGCCGCACCAACATAATAGAGATACAGAAACACCGTGGCCCCTTTCTTTGAGATAACTCTGCACTAGTGCGAGCCGCAAATGCCACTTCCAGCTTAGCTGTGCAGAAGAAGAACAACAAGAAGAAGAAATATCTCGAAATATGTCCGACAGGCCCCTTCCCTTGAGATAAATCTGCAAATATCTCGGAAACGAAGCGAGCTATGGCAAAATGTTAAGAGACCGTTTTTGTAGAGAATTAAGTTTCCTACTTTTTATGTTCTATGATATTTTTTGATCAGATGCGTCGTTCTCGAGATATATCAAGATATTTAAAAGTTCCGAAGCCGCACCAACATAATAGAGATACAGATACACCGTGGCCCCTTTCTTAGAGATAACTCTGCACTATTGCGAGCTGCAAATGCCACTTCCAGCTTAGCTGTGCAGAAGAAGAACAACAAGAAGAAGAAATATCTCGAAATATGTCCGTCAGGCCCCTTCTCTTGAGATATATCTGCAAATATCTCGGAAACGAAGCGAGCTATGGCAAAATGTTAAGAGACGTTTTTTGTAGAGAATTATGTTTCCTACAATTTATGTTCTATGATATTTTTTGATCAGAAGCGTAGTTTTCGAGATATATCGAGATATTTAAAAGTTCCGAAGCCGCACCAACATAATAGAGATACAGAAACACCGTGGCCCCTTTCTTTGAGATAACTCTGCACTAGTGCGAGCCGCAAATGCCACTTCCAGCTTAGCTGTGCAGAAGAAGAACAACAAGAAGAAGAAATATCTCGAAATATGTCCGACAGGCCACTTCCCTTGAGATAAATCTGCAAATATCTCGGAAACGAAGCGAGCTATGGCAAAATGTTAAGAGACCGTTTTTGTAGAGAATTAAGTTTCCTACTTTTTATGTTCTATGATATTTTTTGATCAGATGCGTAGTTCTCGAGATATATCAAGATATTTAAAAGTTCCGAAGCCGCACCAACATAATAGAGATACAGAAACACCGTGGCCCCTTTCTTTGAGATAACTCTGCACTATTGCGAGCTGCAAATGCCACTTCCAGCTTAGCTGTGCAGAAGAAGAACAACAAGAAGAAGAAATATCTCGAAATATGTCCATCAGGACCCTTCCCTTGAGATAAATCTGCAAATATCTCGGAAACGAAGCGAGCTATGGCAAAATGTTAAGAGACCTTATTTGTAGAGAATTAAGTTTCCTACTTTTTATGTTCTACGATATTTTTTGATCAGATGCGTAGTTCTCGAGATATATCAAGATATTTAAAAGTTCCGAAGCCGCACCAACATAATAGAGATACAGAAACACCGTGGCCCCTTTCTTTGAGATAACTCTGCACTACTGCGAGCTGCAAATGCCACTTCCAGCTTAGCTGTGCAGAAGAAGAACAACAAGAAGAAGAAATATCTCGAAATATGTCCGTCGGCCCCTTCCCTTGAGATAAATCTGCAAATATCTCGGAAACAAAGCGAGCTATGGCAAAATGTTAAGAGACATTTTTTGTAGAGAATTAAGTTTCCTACTTTTTATGTTGTATGATATTTTTCGATCAGAGGCGTAGTTCTCGAGATATATCAAGATATTTAAAAGTTCCGAAGCCGCACCAACATAATAGAGATACAGAAACACCGTGGCCCCTCTCTTTGAGATAACTCTGCACTATTGCGAGCTGGAAATGCCACTTCCAGCTTAGCTGTGCAGAAGAAGAACAACAAGAAGAAGAAATATCTCGAAATATGTCCGTCAGGCCCCTTCCCTTGAGATAAATCTGCAAATATCTCGGAAACGAAGCGAGCTATGGCAAAATGTTAAGAGACCTTTTTTGTAGATAATTAAGTTTCCTACTTTTTATGTTCTATGATATTTTTTGATCAGATGCGTAGTTCTCGAGATATATCAAGGTATTTAAAAGTTCCGAAGCCGCACCAACATAATAGGGATACAGAAACACCGTGGCCCCTTTCTTTGAGATAACTCTGCACTAGTGCGAGCCGCAAATGCCACTTCCAGCTTAGCTGTGCAGAAGAAGAACAACAAGAAGAAGAAATATCTCGAAATATGTCCGTCAGGCCCCTTCCCTTGAGATATATCTGCAAATATCTCGGAAACGAAGCGAGCTATGGCAAAATGTTAAGAGACCTTTTTTGTAGAGAATTATGTTTCCTACAATTTATGTTCTATGATATTTTTTGATCAGAAGCGTAGTTTTCGAGATATATCGAGATATTTAAAAGTTCCGAAGCCGCACCAGCATAATAGAGATACAGAAACACCGTGACCCCTTTCTTTGAGATAACTCTGCACTAGTGCGAGCCGCAAATGCCACTTCCAGCTTAGCTGTGCAGAAGAAGAACAACAAGAAAAAAAAATATCTCGAAATATGTCCGTCAGGCCCCTTCCCTTGAGATAAATCAGCAAATATCTCGGAAACGAAGCGAGCTATGGCAAAATGTTAAGAGACCTTTTTTGTAGAGAATTAAGTTTCCTACTTTTTATGTTCTATGATATTTTTTGATCAGATGCGTAGTTCTCGAGATATATCAAGATATTTAAAAGTTCCGAAGCCGCACCAACATAATAGAGATACAGAAACACCGTGGCCCCTTTCTTTGAGATAACTCTGCACTATTGCGAGCTGCAAATGCCACTTCCAGCTTAGCTGTGCAGAAGAAGAACAACAACAAGAAGAAATATCTCGAAATATGTCCGTCAGGCCCCTTCCCTTGAGATAAATCTGCAGATATCTCGGAAACGAAACGAGCTATGGCAAAATGTTAAGAGACCTTTTTTGTAGAGAATTAAGTTTCCTACTTTTTATGTTCTATGATATTTTTTGATCAGAAGCGTAGTTTTCGAGATATATCGAGATATTTAAGAGTTCCGAAGCCGCACCAACATAATAGAGATACAGAAACACCGTGGCCCCTTTCTTTGAGATAACTCTGCACTAGTGCGAGCTGCAAATGCCACTTCCAGCTTAGCTGTGCAGAAGAAGAACAACAAGAAGAAGAAATATCTCGAAATATGTCCGTCAGGCCACTTCCCTTGAGATAAATCTGCAAATATCTCGGAAACGAAGCGAGCTATGGCAAAATGTTGAGAGACCTTTTTTGTAGAGAATTAAGTTTCCTACTTTTTATGTTCGATGATATTTTTTGATCAGATGCGTAGTTCTCGAGATATATCAAGATATTTAAAAGTTCCGAAGCTGCACCAACATAATAGAGGTACAGAAACACCGTGGCCTCTTTCTTTGAGATAACTCTGCACTATTGCGAGCTGCAAATGCCACTTCCAGCTTAGCTGTGCAGAGGAAGAACAACAAGAAGAAGAAATATCTCGAAATATGTCCGTCAGGCCAGTTCCTTTGAGCTGAATCTGCAAATATCTCGGAAACGAAGCGAGCTATGGCAAAATGTTAAGAGACGTTTTTTGTAGAGAATTATGTTTCCTACAATTTATGTTCTATGATATTTTTTGATCAGAAGCGTAGTTTTCGAGATATATCGAGATATTTAAAAGTTCCGAAGACGCACCAACATAATAGAGATACAGAAACACCGTGGCCCCTTTCTTTGAGATAACTCTGCACTATTGCGAGCTGTAAATGCCACTTCCAGCTTAGCTGTGCAGAAGGAGAACAACAAGAAGAAGAAATATCTCGAAATATGTCCGTCAGGCCCCTTCCCTTGAGATATATCTGCAAATATCTCGGAAAGGAAGCGAGCTATGGCAAAATGTTCAGAGACCTTTTTTGTAGAGAATTATGTTTCCTACAATTTATGTTCGATGATATTTTTTGATCAGAAGCGTAGTTTTCGAGATATATCGAGATATTTAAAAGTTCCGAAGCCGCACCAACATAATAGAGATACAGAAACACCGTGGCCCCTTTCTTTGAGATAACTCTGCACTAGTGAGAGCCGCAAATGCCACTTCCAGCTTAGCTGTGCAGAAGAAGAACAACAAGAAGAAGAAATATCTCGAAATATGTCCGTCAGGCCCCTTCCCTTGAGATAAATATGCAAATATCTCGGAAACGAAGCGAGCTATGGCAAAATGTTAAGAGACCTTTTTTGTAGAGAATTAAGTTTCCTACTTTTTATGTTCTATGATATTTTTTGATCAGATGCGTAGTTCTCGAGATATATCAAGATATTTAAAAGTTCCGAAGCCGCACCAACATAATAGAGATACAGAAACACCGTGGCCCCTTTCATTGAGATAACTCTGCACTATTGCGAGCTGGAAATGCCACTTCCATCTTAGCTGTGCAGAAGAAGAACAACAAGAAGAAGAAATATCTCGAAATATGTCCGTCAGGCCACTTCCCTTGAGATAAATCTGCAAATATCTCGGAAACGAAGCGAGCTATGGCAAAATGTTAAGAGACCTTTTTTGTAGAGAATTAAGTTTCCTACTTTTTATGTTCGATGATATTTTTTGATCAGATGCGTAGTTCTCGAGATATATCAAGATATTTAAAAGTTCCGAAGCTGCACCAACATAATAGAGGTACAGAAACACCGTGGCCTCTTTCTTTGAGATAACTCTGCACTATTGCGAGCTGCAAATGCCGCTTCGAGCTTAGCTGTGCAGAAGAAGAACAACAAGAAGAAGAAATATCTCGAAATATGTCCGTCAGACCCCTTCCCTTGAGATGAATCTGCAAATATCTCGGAAACGAAGCGAGCTATGGCAAAATGTTAAGAGACCTTTTTTGTAGAGAATAATGTTTCCTACAATTTACGTTCTATGATATTTTTTGATCAGAAGCGTAGTTTTCGAGATATATCGAGATATTTAAAAGTTCCGAAGCCGCACCAACATAATAGAGATACAGAAACACCGTGGCCCCTTTCTTTGAGATAACTCTGCACTATTGCGACCTGCAAATGCCACTTCCAGCTCAGCTGTGCAGAAGAAGAACAACAAGAGGAAGAAATATCTCGAAATATGTCCGTCAGGCCCCTTCCCTTGAGATAAATCTGCAAATATCTCGGAAACGAAGCGAGCTATGGCAAAATGTTAAGAGACCTTTTTTGTAGAGAATTAAGTTTTCTACTTTTTATGTTCTATGATATTTTTTGATCAGATGCGTAGTTCTCGAGATATATCAAGATATTTAAAAGTTCCGAAGCCGCACCAACATAATAGAGATACAGAAACACCGTGGCCCCTTTCTTTGAGATAACTCTGCACTATTGCGAGCTGGAAATGCCACTTCCAGTTTAGCTGTGCAGAAGAAGAACAACAAGAAGAAGAAATATCTCGAAATATGTCCGTTAGGCCCCTTCCCTTGAGATAAATCTGCAAATATCTCGGAAACGAAGCGAGCTATGGCAAAATGTTAAGAGACCTTTTTTGTAGAGAATAATGTTTCCTACAATTTACGTTCTATGATATTTTTTGATCAGAAGCGTAGTTTTCGAGATATATCGAGATATTTAAAAGTTCCGAAGCCGCACCAACATAATAGAGATACAGAAACATCGTGGCCCCTTTCTTTGAGATAACTCTGCACTATTGCGACCTGCAAATGCCACTTCCAGCTCAGCTGTGCAGAAGAAGAACAACAAGAAGAAGAAATATCTCGAAATATGTCCGTCAGGCCCCTTCCCTTGAGATAAATCTGCAAATATCTCGGAAACGAAGCGAGCTATGGCAAAATGTTAAGAGACCTTTTTTGTAGAGAATTAAGTTTCCTACTTTTTATGTTCTATGATATTTTTTGATCAGATGCGTAGTTCTCGAGATATATCAAGATATTTAAAAGTTCCGAAGCCGCACCAACATAATAGAGATACAGAAACACCGTGGCCCCTTTCTTTGAGATAACTCTGCACTATTGCGAGCTGGAAATGCCACTTCCAGTTTAGCTGTGCAGAAGAAGAACAACAAGAAGAAGAAATATCTCGAAATATGTCCGTTAGGCCCCTTCCCTTGAGATAAATCTGCAAATATCTCGGAAACGAAGCGAGCTATGGCAAAATGTTAAGAGACGTTTTTTGTAGAGAATTATGTTTCCTACAATTTATGTTCTATGATATTTTTTGATCAGAAGCGTAGTTTTCGAGATATATCGAGATATTTAAAAGTTCCGAAGCCGCACCAACATAATAGAGATACAGAAACACCGTGGCCCCTTTCTTTGAGATAACTCTGCACTAGTGCGAGCCGCAAATGCCACTTCCAGCTTAGCTGTGCAGAAGAAGAACAACAAGAAGAAGAAATATCTCGAAATATGTCCGACAGGCCCCTTCCCTTGAGATAAATCTGCAAATATCTCGGAAACGAAGCGAGCTATGGCAAAATGTTAAGAGACCGTTTTTGTAGAGAATTAAGTTTCCTACTTTTTATGTTCTATGATATTTTTTGATCAGATGCGTAGTTCTCGAGATATATCAAGATATTTAAAAGTTCCGAAGCCGCACCAACATAATAGAGATACAGAAACACCGTGGCCCCTTTCTTTGAGATAACTCTGCACTATTGCGAGCTGCAAATGCCACTTCCAGCTTAGCTGTGCAGAAGAAGAACAACAAGAAGAAGAAATATCTCGAAATATGTCCATCAGGACCCTTCCCTTGAGATAAATCTGCAAATATCTCGGAAACGAAGCGAGCTATGGCAAAATGTTAAGAGACCGTTTTTGTAGAAAATTATGTTTCCTATAATTTACGTTCTATGATATTTTTTGATCAGAAGCGTAGTTTTCGAGATATATCGAGATATTTAAAAGTTCCGAAGCCGCACCAACATAATAGAGATACAGAAACACCGTGGCCCCTTTCTTTGAGATAACTCTGCACTATTGCGAGCTGCAAATGCCACTTCCAGCTTAGCTGTGCAGAAGAAGAACAACAAGAAGAAGAAATATCTCGAAATATGTCCATCAGGACCCTTCCCTTGAGATAAATCTGCAAATATCTCGGAAACGAAGCGAGCTATGGCAAAATGTTAAGAGACCGTTTTTGTAGAGAATTAAGTTTCCTACTTTTTATGTTCTATGATATTTTTTGATCAGATGCGTAGTTCTCGAGATATATCAAGATATTTAAAAGTTCCGAAGCCGCACCAACATAATAGAGATACAGAAACACCGCGGCCCCTTTCTTTGAGATAACTCTGCACTATTGCGAGCTGCAAATGCCACTTCCAGCTTAGCTGTGCAGAGGAAGAACAACAAGAAGAAGAAGTATCTCGAAATATGTCCGTCAGGCCCGTTCCTTTGAGCTGAATCTGCAAATATCTCGGAAACGAAGCGAGCTATGGCAAAATGTTAAGAGACGTTTTTTGTAGAGAATTATGTTTCCTACAATTTATGTTCTATGATATTTTTTGATCAGAAGCGTAGTTTTCGAGATATATCGAGATATTTAAAAGTTCCGAAGCCGCACCAACATAATAGAGATACAGAAACACCGTGGCCCCTTTCTTTGAGATAACTCTGCACTAGTGCGAGCCGCAAATGCCACTTCCAGCTTAGCTGTGCAGAAGAAGAACAACAAGAAGAAGAAATATCTCGAAATATGTCCGTCAGGCCCCTTCCCTTGAGATAAATCTGCAAATATCTCGGAAACGAAGCGAGCTATGGCAAAATGTTAAGAGACCGTTTTTGTAGAGAATTAAGTTTCCTACTTTTTATGTTCTATGATATTTTTGGATCAGAGGCGTAGTTCTCGAGATATATCAAGATATTTAAAAGTTCCGAAGCCGCACCAACATAATAGAGATACAGAAACACCGTGGCCCCTTTCTTTGAGATAACTCTGCACTATTGCGAGCTGTAAATGCCACTTCCAGCTTAGCTGTGCAGAAGAAGAACAACAAGAAGAAGAAATATCTCGAAATATGTCCGGCAGGCCCCTTCCCTTGAGATATATCTGCAAATATCTCGGAAACGAAGCGAGCTATGGCAAAATGTTGAGAGACCTTTTTTGTAGAGAATAATGTTTCCTACAATTTACGTTCTATGATATTTTTTGATCAGAAGCGTAGTTTTCGAGATATATCGAGATATTTAAAAGTTCCGAAGCCGCACCAACATAATAGAGATACAGAAACACCGTGGCCCCTTTCTTTGAGATAACTCTGCACTATTGCGACCTGCAAATGCCACTTCCAGCTCAGCTGTGCAGAAGAAGAACAACAAGAAGAAGAAATATCTCGAAATATGTCCGTCAGGCCCCTTCCCTTGAGATAAATCTGCAAATATCTCGGAAACGAAGCGAGCTATGGCAAAATGTTAAGAGACCGTTTTTGTAGAGAATTAAGTTTCCTACTTTTTATGTTCTATGATATTTTTTGATCAGATGCGTGGTTCTCGAGATATATCAAGATATTTAAAAGTTCCGAAGCCGCACCAACATAATAGAGATACAGATACACCGTGGCCCCTTTCTTGGAGATAACTCTGCACTATTGCGAGCTGCAAATGCCACTTCCAGCTTAGCTGTGCAGAAGAAGAACAACAAGAAGAAGAAATATCTCGAAATATGTCCGTCAGGCCCCTTCCCTTGAGATATATCTGCAAATATCTCGGAAACGAAGCGAGCTATGGCAAAATGTTAAGAGACGTTTTTTGTAGAGAATTATGTTTCCTACAATTTATGTTCTATGATATTTTTTGATCAGAAGCGTAGTTTTCGAGATACATCGAGATATTTAAAAGTTCCGAAGCCGCACCAACATAATAGAGATACAGAAACACCGTGGCCCCTTTCTTTGAGATAACTCTGCACTAGTGCGAGCCGCAAATGCCACTTCCAGCTTAGCTGTGCAGAAGAAGAACAACAAGAAGAAGAAATATCTCGAAATATGTCCGACAGGCCCGTTCCTTTGAGCTGAATCTGCAAATATCTCGGAAACGAAGCGAGCTATGGCAAAATGTTAAGAGACCTTTTTTGTAGAGAATAATGTTTCCTACAATTTACGTTGTATGATATTTTTTGATCAGAAGCGTAGTTTTCGAGATATATCGAGATATTTAAAAGTTCCGAAGCCGCACCAACATAATAGAGATACAGAAACACCGTGGCCCCTTTCTTTGAGATAACTCTGCACTATTGCGACCTGCAAATGCCACTTCCAGCTCAGCTGTGCAGAAGAAGAACAACAAGAAGAAGAAATATCTCGAAATATGTCCGTCAGGCCCCTTCCCTTGAGATAAATCTGCAAATATCTCGGAAACGAAGCGAGCTATGGCAAAATGTTAAGAGACCGTTTTTGTAGAGAATTAAGTTTCCTACTTTTTATGTTCTATGATATTTTTTGATCAGATGCGTCGTTCTCGAGATATATCAAGATATTTAAAAGTTCCGAAGCCGCACCAACATAATAGAGATACAGATACACCGTGGCCCCTTTCTTAGAGATAACTCTGCACTATTGCGAGCTGCAAATGCCACTTCCAGCTTAGCTGTGCAGAAGAAGAACAACAAGAAGAAGAAATATCTCGAAATATGTCCGTCAGGCCCCTTCTCTTGAGATATATCTGCAAATATCTCGGAAACGAAGCGAGCTATGGCAAAATGTTAAGAGACGTTTTTTGTAGAGAATTATGTTTCCTACAATTTATGTTCTATGATATTTTTTGATCAGAAGCGTAGTTTTCGAGATATATCGAGATATTTAAAAGTTCCGAAGCCGCACCAACATAATAGAGATACAGAAACACCGTGGCCCCTTTCTTTGAGATAACTCTGCACTAGTGCGAGCCGCAAATGCCACTTCCAGCTTAGCTGTGCAGAAGAAGAACAACAAGAAGAAGAAATATCTCGAAATATGTCCGACAGGCCCCTTCCCTTGAGATAAATCTGCAAATATCTCGGAAACGAAGCGAGCTATGGCAAAATGTTAAGAGACCGTTTTTGTAGAGAATTAAGTTTCCTACTTTTTATGTTCTATGATATTTTTTGATCAGATGCGTCGTTCTCGAGATATATCAAGATATTTAAAAGTTCCGAAGCCGCACCAACATAATAGAGATACAGATACACCGTGGCCCCTTTCTTAGAGATAACTCTGCACTATTGCGAGCTGCAAATGCCACTTCCAGCTTAGCTGTGCAGAAGAAGAACAACAAGAAGAAGAAATATCTCGAAATATGTCCGTCAGGCCCCTTCTCTTGAGATATATCTGCAAATATCTCGGAAACGAAGCGAGCTATGGCAAAATGTTAAGAGACGTTTTTTGTAGAGAATTATGTTTCCTACAATTTATGTTCTATGATATTTTTTGATCAGAAGCGTAGTTTTCGAGATATATCGAGATATTTAAAAGTTCCGAAGCCGCACCAACATAATAGAGATACAGAAACACCGTGGCCCCTTTCTTTGAGATAACTCTGCACTAGTGCGAGCCGCAAATGCCACTTCCAGCTTAGCTGTGCAGAAGAAGAACAACAAGAAGAAGAAATATCTCGAAATATGTCCGACAGGCCACTTCCCTTGAGATAAATCTGCAAATATCTCGGAAACGAAGCGAGCTATGGCAAAATGTTAAGAGACCGTTTTTGTAGAGAATTAAGTTTCCTACTTTTTATGTTCTATGATATTTTTTGATCAGATGCGTAGTTCTCGAGATATATCAAGATATTTAAAAGTTCCGAAGCCGCACCAACATAATAGAGATACAGAAACACCGTGGCCCCTTTCTTTGAGATAACTCTGCACTATTGCGAGCTGCAAATGCCACTTCCAGCTTAGCTGTGCAGAAGAAGAACAACAAGAAGAAGAAATATCTCGAAATATGTCCATCAGGACCCTTCCCTTGAGATAAATCTGCAAATATCTCGGAAACGAAGCGAGCTATGGCAAAATGTTAAGAGACCTTATTTGTAGAGAATTAAGTTTCCTACTTTTTATGTTCTACGATATTTTTTGATCAGATGCGTAGTTCTCGAGATATATCAAGATATTTAAAAGTTCCGAAGCCGCACCAACATAATAGAGATACAGAAACACCGTGGCCCCTTTCTTTGAGATAACTCTGCACTACTGCGAGCTGCAAATGCCACTTCCAGCTTAGCTGTGCAGAAGAAGAACAACAAGAAGAAGAAATATCTCGAAATATGTCCGTCGGCCCCTTCCCTTGAGATAAATCTGCAAATATCTCGGAAACAAAGCGAGCTATGGCAAAATGTTAAGAGACATTTTTTGTAGAGAATTAAGTTTCCTACTTTTTATGTTGTATGATATTTTTCGATCAGAGGCGTAGTTCTCGAGATATATCAAGATATTTAAAAGTTCCGAAGCCGCACCAACATAATAGAGATACAGAAACACCGTGGCCCCTCTCTTTGAGATAACTCTGCACTATTGCGAGCTGGAAATGCCACTTCCAGCTTAGCTGTGCAGAAGAAGAACAACAAGAAGAAGAAATATCTCGAAATATGTCCGTCAGGCCCCTTCCCTTGAGATAAATCTGCAAATATCTCGGAAACGAAGCGAGCTATGGCAAAATGTTAAGAGACCTTTTTTGTAGATAATTAAGTTTCCTACTTTTTATGTTCTATGATATTTTTTGATCAGATGCGTAGTTCTCGAGATATATCAAGGTATTTAAAAGTTCCGAAGCCGCACCAACATAATAGGGATACAGAAACACCGTGGCCCCTTTCTTTGAGATAACTCTGCACTAGTGCGAGCCGCAAATGCCACTTCCAGCTTAGCTGTGCAGAAGAAGAACAACAAGAAGAAGAAATATCTCGAAATATGTCCGTCAGGCCCCTTCCCTTGAGATATATCTGCAAATATCTCGGAAACGAAGCGAGCTATGGCAAAATGTTAAGAGACCTTTTTTGTAGAGAATTATGTTTCCTACAATTTATGTTCTATGATATTTTTTGATCAGAAGCGTAGTTTTCGAGATATATCGAGATATTTAAAAGTTCCGAAGCCGCACCAGCATAATAGAGATACAGAAACACCGTGACCCCTTTCTTTGAGATAACTCTGCACTAGTGCGAGCCGCAAATGCCACTTCCAGCTTAGCTGTGCAGAAGAAGAACAACAAGAAAAAAAAATATCTCGAAATATGTCCGTCAGGCCCCTTCCCTTGAGATAAATCAGCAAATATCTCGGAAACGAAGCGAGCTATGGCAAAATGTTAAGAGACCTTTTTTGTAGAGAATTAAGTTTCCTACTTTTTATGTTCTATGATATTTTTTGATCAGATGCGTAGTTCTCGAGATATATCAAGATATTTAAAAGTTCCGAAGCCGCACCAACATAATAGAGATACAGAAACACCGTGGCCCCTTTCTTTGAGATAACTCTGCACTATTGCGAGCTGCAAATGCCACTTCCAGCTTAGCTGTGCAGAAGAAGAACAACAACAAGAAGAAATATCTCGAAATATGTCCGTCAGGCCCCTTCCCTTGAGATAAATCTGCAGATATCTCGGAAACGAAACGAGCTATGGCAAAATGTTAAGAGACCTTTTTTGTAGAGAATTAAGTTTCCTACTTTTTATGTTCTATGATATTTTTTGATCAGAAGCGTAGTTTTCGAGATATATCGAGATATTTAAGAGTTCCGAAGCCGCACCAACATAATAGAGATACAGAAACACCGTGGCCCCTTTCTTTGAGATAACTCTGCACTAGTGCGAGCTGCAAATGCCACTTCCAGCTTAGCTGTGCAGAAGAAGAACAACAAGAAGAAGAAATATCTCGAAATATGTCCGTCAGGCCACTTCCCTTGAGATAAATCTGCAAATATCTCGGAAACGAAGCGAGCTATGGCAAAATGTTGAGAGACCTTTTTTGTAGAGAATTAAGTTTCCTACTTTTTATGTTCGATGATATTTTTTGATCAGATGCGTAGTTCTCGAGATATATCAAGATATTTAAAAGTTCCGAAGCTGCACCAACATAATAGAGGTACAGAAACACCGTGGCCTCTTTCTTTGAGATAACTCTGCACTATTGCGAGCTGCAAATGCCACTTCCAGCTTAGCTGTGCAGAGGAAGAACAACAAGAAGAAGAAATATCTCGAAATATGTCCGTCAGGCCAGTTCCTTTGAGCTGAATCTGCAAATATCTCGGAAACGAAGCGAGCTATGGCAAAATGTTAAGAGACGTTTTTTGTAGAGAATTATGTTTCCTACAATTTATGTTCTATGATATTTTTTGATCAGAAGCGTAGTTTTCGAGATATATCGAGATATTTAAAAGTTCCGAAGACGCACCAACATAATAGAGATACAGAAACACCGTGGCCCCTTTCTTTGAGATAACTCTGCACTATTGCGAGCTGTAAATGCCACTTCCAGCTTAGCTGTGCAGAAGGAGAACAACAAGAAGAAGAAATATCTCGAAATATGTCCGTCAGGCCCCTTCCCTTGAGATATATCTGCAAATATCTCGGAAAGGAAGCGAGCTATGGCAAAATGTTCAGAGACCTTTTTTGTAGAGAATTATGTTTCCTACAATTTATGTTCGATGATATTTTTTGATCAGAAGCGTAGTTTTCGAGATATATCGAGATATTTAAAAGTTCCGAAGCCGCACCAACATAATAGAGATACAGAAACACCGTGGCCCCTTTCTTTGAGATAACTCTGCACTAGTGAGAGCCGCAAATGCCACTTCCAGCTTAGCTGTGCAGAAGAAGAACAACAAGAAGAAGAAATATCTCGAAATATGTCCGTCAGGCCCCTTCCCTTGAGATAAATATGCAAATATCTCGGAAACGAAGCGAGCTATGGCAAAATGTTAAGAGACCTTTTTTGTAGAGAATTAAGTTTCCTACTTTTTATGTTCTATGATATTTTTTGATCAGATGCGTAGTTCTCGAGATATATCAAGATATTTAAAAGTTCCGAAGCTGCACCAACATAATAGAGGTACAGAAACACCGTGGCCTCTTTCTTTGAGATAACTCTGCACTATTGCGAGCTGCAAATGCCGCTTCGAGCTTAGCTGTGCAGAAGAAGAACAACAAGAAGAAGAAATATCTCGAAATATGTCCGTCAGACCCCTTCCCTTGAGATGAATCTGCAAATATCTCGGAAACGAAGCGAGCTATGGCAAAATGTTAAGAGACCTTTTTTGTAGAGAATAATGTTTCCTACAATTTACGTTCTATGATATTTTTTGATCAGAAGCGTAGTTTTCGAGATATATCGAGATATTTAAAAGTTCCGAAGCCGCACCAACATAATAGAGATACAGAAACACCGTGGCCCCTTTCTTTGAGATAACTCTGCACTATTGCGACCTGCAAATGCCACTTCCAGCTCAGCTGTGCAGAAGAAGAACAACAAGAGGAAGAAATATCTCGAAATATGTCCGTCAGGCCCCTTCCCTTGAGATAAATCTGCAAATATCTCGGAAACGAAGCGAGCTATGGCAAAATGTTAAGAGACCTTTTTTGTAGAGAATTAAGTTTTCTACTTTTTATGTTCTATGATATTTTTTGATCAGATGCGTAGTTCTCGAGATATATCAAGATATTTAAAAGTTCCGAAGCCGCACCAACATAATAGAGATACAGAAACACCGTGGCCCCTTTCTTTGAGATAACTCTGCACTATTGCGAGCTGGAAATGCCACTTCCAGTTTAGCTGTGCAGAAGAAGAACAACAAGAAGAAGAAATATCTCGAAATATGTCCGTTAGGCCCCTTCCCTTGAGATAAATCTGCAAATATCTCGGAAACGAAGCGAGCTATGGCAAAATGTTAAGAGACCTTTTTTGTAGAGAATAATGTTTCCTACAATTTACGTTCTATGATATTTTTTGATCAGAAGCGTAGTTTTCGAGATATATCGAGATATTTAAAAGTTCCGAAGCCGCACCAACATAATAGAGATACAGAAACATCGTGGCCCCTTTCTTTGAGATAACTCTGCACTATTGCGACCTGCAAATGCCACTTCCAGCTCAGCTGTGCAGAAGAAGAACAACAAGAAGAAGAAATATCTCGAAATATGTCCGTCAGGCCCCTTCCCTTGAGATAAATCTGCAAATATCTCGGAAACGAAGCGAGCTATGGCAAAATGTTAAGAGACCTTTTTTGTAGAGAATTAAGTTTCCTACTTTTTATGTTCTATGATATTTTTTGATCAGATGCGTAGTTCTCGAGATATATCAAGATATTTAAAAGTTCCGAAGCCGCACCAACATAATAGAGATACAGAAACACCGTGGCCCCTTTCTTTGAGATAACTCTGCACTATTGCGAGCTGGAAATGCCACTTCCAGTTTAGCTGTGCAGAAGAAGAACAACAAGAAGAAGAAATATCTCGAAATATGTCCGTTAGGCCCCTTCCCTTGAGATAAATCTGCAAATATCTCGGAAACGAAGCGAGCTATGGCAAAATGTTAAGAGACCTTTTTTGTAGAGAATTAAGTTTCCTACTTTTTATCTTCTATGATATTTTTTGATCAGATGCGTAGTTCTCGAGATATATCAAGATATTTAAAAGTTCCGAAGCCGCACCAACATAATAGAGATACAGAAACACCGTGGCCCCTTTCTTTGGGATAACTCTGCACTATTGCGAGCTGCAAATGCCACTTCCAGCTTAGCTGTGCAGAACAAGAACAACAAGAAGAAGAAATATCTCGAAATATGTCCGTCAGGCCACTTCCCTTGAGATAAATCTGCAAATATCTCGGAAACGAAGCGAGCTATGGCAAAATGTTGAGAGACCTTTTTTGTAGAGAATTAAGTTTCCTACTTTTTATGTTCGATGATATTTTTTGATCAGATGCGTAGTTCTCGAGATATATCAAGATATTTAAAAGTTCCGAAGCTGCACCAACATAATAGAGGTACAGAAACACCGTGGCCTCTTTCTTTGAGATAACTCTGCACTATTGCGAGCTGCAAATGCCGCTTCGAGCTTAGCTGTGCAGAAGAAGAACAACAAGAAGAAGAAATATCTCGAAATATGTCCGTCAGACCCCTTCCCTTGAGATGAATCTGCAAATATCTCGGAAACGAAGCGAGCTATGGCAAGATGTTAAGAGACCTTTTTTGTAGAGAATAATGTTTCCTACAATTTACGTTCTATGATATTTTTTGATCAGAAGCGTAGTTTTCGAGATATATCGAGATATTTAAAAGTTCCGAAGCCGCACCAACATAATAGGGATACAGAAACACCGTGGCCCCTTTCTTTGAGATAACTCTGCACTAGTGCGAGCCGCAAATGCCACTTCCAGCTTAGCTGTGCAGAAGAAGAACAACAAGAAGAAGAAATATCTCGAAATATGTCCGTCAGGCCCCTTCCCTTGAGATAAATCTGCAAATATCTCGGAAACGAAGCGAGCTATGGCAAAATGTTAAGATACGTTTTTTGTAGAGAATTAAGTTTCCTACTTTTTATGTTCTATGATATTTTTTGATCAGAAGCGTAGTTTTCGAGATATATCGAGATATTTAAAAGTTCCGAAGCCGCACCAACATAATAGAGATACAGAAACACCGTGGCCCCTTTCTTTGAGATAACTCTGCACTAGTGCGAGCCGCAAATGCCACTTCCAGCTTAGCTGTGCAGAAGAAGAACAACAAGAAGAAGAAATATCTCGAAATATGTCCGTCAGGCCCCTTCCCTTGAGATAAATCTGCAAATATCTCGGAAACGAAGCGAGCTATGGCAAAATGTTAAGAGACCTTTTTTGTAGAGAATTAAGTTTCCTACTTTTTATGTTCTATGATATTTTTTGATCAGATGCGTAGTTCTCGAGATATATCAAGATATTTAAAAGTTCCGAAGCCGCACCAACATAATAGAGATACAGAAACACCGTGGCCCCTTTCTTTGAGATAACTCTGCACTATTGCGAGCTGCAAATGCCACTTCCAGCTTAGCTGTGCAGAGGAAGAACAACAAGAAGAAGAAGTATCTCGAAATATGTCCGTCAGGCCCGTTCCTTTGAGCTGAATCTGCAAATATCTCGGAAACGAAGCGAGCTATGGCAAAATGTTAAGATACGTTTTTTGTAGAGAATTATGTTTCCTACAATTTATGTTCTATGATATTTTTTGATCAGAAGCGTAGTTTTCGAGATATATCGAGATATTTAAAAGTTCCGAAGCCGCACCAACATAATAGAGATACAGAAACACCGTGGCCCCTTTCTTTGAGATAACTCTGCACTAGTGCGAGCCGCAAATGCCACTTCCAGCTTAGCTGTGCAGAAGAAGAACAACAAGAAGAAGAAATATCTCGAAATATGTCCGTCAGGCCCCTTCCCTTGAGATAAATCTGCAAATATCTCGGAAACGAAGCGAGCTATGGCAAAATGTTAAGAGACCTTTTTTGTAGAGAATTATGTTTCCTACAATTTATGTTCTATGATATTTTTTGATCAGAAGCGTAGTTTTCGAGATATATCAAGATATTTAAAAGTTCCGAAGCTGCACCAACATAATAGAGGTACAGAAACACCGTGGCCTCTGTCTTTGAGATAACTCTGCACTATTGCGAGCTGCAAATGCCGCTTCGAGCTTAGCTGTGCAGAAGAAGAACAACAAGAAGAAGAAATATCTCGAAATATGTCCGTTAGGCCCCTTCCCTTCAGATAAATCTGCAAATATCTCGGAAACGAAGCGAGCTATGGCAAAATGTTAAGAGACCTTTTTTGTAGAGAATTAAGTTTCCTACTTTTCATGTTCTATGATATTTTTTGATCAGATGCGTAGTTCTCGAGATATATCAAGATATTTAAAAGTTCCGAAGCCGCACCAACATAATAGAGATACAGAAACACCGTGGCCCCTTTCTTTGAGATAACTCTGCACTATTGCGAGCTGTAAATGCCACTTCCAGCTTAGCTGTGCAGACGAAGAACAACAAGAAGAAGAAATATCTCGAAATATGTCCGTCACGCCCCTTCCCTTGAGATATATCTGCAAATATCTCGGAAACGAAGCGAGCTATGGCAAAATGCTAAGAGACCTTTTTTGTAGAGAATTATGTTTCCTACAATTTATGTTCTATGATATTTTTTGATCAGAAGCGTAGTTTTCGAGATATATCGAGATATTTAAAAGTTCCGAAGCCGCACCAACATAATAGAGATACAGAAACACCGTGGCCCCTTTCTTTGAGATAACTCTGCGCTATTGCGAGCTGCAAATGCCACTTCCAGCTTAGCTGTGCAGAAGAAGAACAACAAGAAGAAGAAATATCTCGAAATATGTCCGTCAGGCCCCTTCCCTTGAGATAAATCTGCAAATATCTCGGAAACGAAGCGAGCTATGGCAAAATGTTTAGAGACCTTTCTTGTAGAGAATTAAGTTTCCTACTTTTTATGTAGTATGATATTTTTTGATCAGATGCGTAGTCCTCGAGATATATCAAGATATTTAAAAGTTCCGAAGCCGCACCAACATAATAGAGATACAGAAACACCGTGGCCCCTTTCTTTGGGATAACTCTGCACTATTGCGAGCTGCAAATGCCACTTCCAGTTTAGCTGTGCAGAAGAAGAACAACAAGAAGAAGAAATATCTCGAAATATGTCCGTCAGGCCACTTCCCTTGAGATAAATCTGCAAATATCTCGGAAACGAAGCGAGCTATGGCAAAATGTTAAGAGACCTTTTTTGTAGAGAATTAAGTTTCCTATTTTTTATGTTCGATGATATTTTTTGATCAGATGCGTAGTTCTCGAGATATATCAAGATATTTAAAAGTTCCGAAGCTGCACCAACATAATAGAGGTACAGAAACACCGTGGCCTCTTTCTTTGAGATAACTCTGCACTATTGCGAGCTGCAAATGCCGCTTCGAGCTTAGCTGTGCAGAAGAAGAACAACAAGAAGAAGAAATATCTCGAAATTTGTCCGTCACGCCCCTTCCCTTGAGATATATCTGCAAATATCTCGGAAACGAAGCGAGCTATGGCAAAATGTTAAGAGACCTTTTTTGTAGAGAATTATGTTTCCTACAATTTATGTTCTATGATATTTTTTGATCAGAAGCGTAGTTTTCGAGATATATCGAGATATTTAAAAGTTCCGAAGCCGCACCAACATAATAGAGATACAGAAACACCGTGGCCCCTTTCTTTGAGATAACTCTGCACTAGTGAGAGCCGCAAATGCCACTTCCAGCTTAGCTGTGCAGAAGAAGAACAACAAGAAGAAGAAATATCTCGAAATATGTCCGTCAGGCCCCTTCCCTTGAGATAAATCTGCAAATATCTCGGAAACGAAGCGAGCTATGGCAAAATGTTAAGATACGTTTTTTGTAGAGAATTAAGTTTCCTACTTTTTATGTTCTATGATATTTTTTGATCAGAAGCGTAGTTTTCGAGATATATCGAGATATTTAAAAGTTCCGAAGCCGCACCAACATAATAGAGATACAGAAACACCGTGGCCCCTTTCTTTGAGATAACTCTGCACTAGTGCGAGCCGCAAATGCCACTTCCAGCTTAGCTGTGCAGAAGAAGAACAACAAGAAGAAGAAATATCTCGAAATATGTCCGTCAGGCCCCTTCCCTTGAGATAAATCTGCAAATATCTCGGAAACGAAGCGAGCTATGGCAAAATGTTAAGAGACCTTTTTTGTAGAGAATTAAGTTTCCTACTTTTTATGTTCTATGATATTTTTTGATCAGATGCGTAGTTCTCGAGATATATCAAGATATTTAAAAGTTCCGAAGCCGCACCAACATAATAGAGATACAGAAACACCGTGGCCCCTTTCTTTGAGATAACTCTGCACTATTGCGAGCTGCAAATGCCACTTCCAGCTTAGCTGTGCAGAGGAAGAACAACAAGAAGAAGAAGTATCTCGAAATATGTCCGTCAGGCCCGTTCCTTTGAGCTGAATCTGCAAATATCTCGGAAACGAAGCGAGCTATGGCAAAATGTTAAGATACGTTTTTTGTAGAGAATTATGTTTCCTACAATTTATGTTCTATGATATTTTTTGATCAGAAGCGTAGTTTTCGAGATATATCGAGATATTTAAAAGTTCCGAAGCCGCACCAACATAATAGAGATACAGAAACACCGTGGCTCCTTTCTTTGAGATAACTCTGCACTAGTGCGAGCCGCAAATGCCACTTCCAGCTTAGCTGTGCAGAAGAAGAACAACAAGAAGAAGAAATATCTCGAAATATGTCCGTCAGGCCCCTTCCCTTGAGATAAATCTGCAAATATCTCGGAAACGAAGCGAGCTATGGCAAAATGTTAAGAGACCTTTTTTGTAGAGAATTATGTTTCCTACAATTTATGTTCTATGATATTTTTTGATCAGAAGCGTAGTTTTCGAGATATATCGAGATATTTAAAAGTTCCGAAGCCGCACCAACATAATAGAGATACAGAAACACCGTGGCCCCTTTCTTTGAGATAACTCTGCGCTATTGCGAGCTGCAAATGCCACTTCCAGCTTAGCTGTGCAGAAGAAGAACAACAAGAAGAAGAAATATCTCGAAATATGTCCGTCAGGCCCCTTCCCTTGAGATAAATCTGCAAATATCTCGGAAACGAAGCGAGCTATGGCAAAATGTTTAGAGACCTTTCTTGTAGAGAATTAAGTTTCCTACTTTTTATGTAGTATGATATTTTTTGATCAGATGCGTAGTCCTCGAGATATATCAAGATATTTAAAAGTTCCGAAGCCGCACCAACATAATAGAGATACAGAAACACCGTGGCCCCTTTCTTTGGGATAACTCTGCACTATTGCGAGCTGCAAATGCCACTTCCAGTTTAGCTGTGCAGAAGAAGAACAACAAGAAGAAGAAATATCTCGAAATATGTCCGTCAGGCCACTTCCCTTGAGATAAATCTGCAAATATCTCGGAAACGAAGCGAGCTATGGCAAAATGTTAAGAGACCTTTTTTGTAGAGAATTAAGTTTCCTATTTTTTATGTTCGATGATATTTTTTGATCAGATGCGTAGTTCTCGAGATATATCAAGATATTTAAAAGTTCCGAAGCTGCACCAACATAATAGAGGTACAGAAACACCGTGGCCTCTTTCTTTGAGATAACTCTGCACTATTGCGAGCTGCAAATGCCGCTTCGAGCTTAGCTGTGCAGAAGAAGAACAACAAGAAGAAGAAATATCTCGAAATTTGTCCGTCACGCCCCTTCCCTTGAGATATATCTGCAAATATCTCGGAAACGAAGCGAGCTATGGCAAAATGTTAAGAGACCTTTTTTGTAGAGAATTATGTTTCCTACAATTTATGTTCTATGATATTTTTTGATCAGAAGCGTAGTTTTCGAGATATATCGAGATATTTAAAAGTTCCGAAGCCGCACCAACATAATAGAGATACAGAAACACCGTGGCCCCTTTCTTTGAGATAACTCTGCACTAGTGAGAGCCGCAAATGCCACTTCCAGCTTAGCTGTGCCGAAGAAGAACAACAAGAAGAAGAAATATCTCGAAATATGTCCGTCAGGCCCCTTCCCTTGAGATAAATCTGCAAATATCTCGGAAACGAAGCGAGCTATGGCAAAATGTTAAGATACGTTTTTTGTAGAGAATTAAGTTTCCTACTTTTTATGTTCTATGATATTTTTTGATCAGAAGCGTAGTTTTCGAGATATATCGAGATATTTAAAAGTTCCGAAGCCGCACCAACATAATAGAGATACAGAAACACCGTGGCCCCTTTCTTTGAGATAACTCTGCACTAGTGCGAGCCGCAAATGCCACTTCCAGCTTAGCTGTGCAGAAGAAGAACAACAAGAAGAAGAAATATCTCGAAATATGTCCGTCAGGCCCCTTCCCTTGAGATAAATCTGCAAATATCTCGGAAACGAAGCGAGCTATGGCAAAATGTTAAGAGACCTTTTTTGTAGAGAATTAAGTTTCCTACTTTTTATGTTCTATGATATTTTTTGATCAGATGCGTAGTTCTCGAGATATATCAAGATATTTAAAAGTTCCGAAGCCGCACCAACATAATAGAGATACAGAAACACCGTGGCCCCTTTCTTTGAGATAACTCTGCACTATTGCGAGCTGCAAATGCCACTTCCAGCTTAGCTGTGCAGAGGAAGAACAACAAGAAGAAGAAGTATCTCGAAATATGTCCGTCAGGCCCGTTCCTTTGAGCTGAATCTGCAAATATCTCGGAAACGAAGCGAGCTATGGCAAAATGTTAAGATACGTTTTTTGTAGAGAATTATGTTTCCTACAATTTATGTTCTATGATATTTTTTGATCAGAAGCGTAGTTTTCGAGATATATCGAGATATTTAAAAGTTCCGAAGCCGCACCAACATAATAGAGATACAGAAACACCGTGGCTCCTTTCTTTGAGATAACTCTGCACTAGTGCGAGCCGCAAATGCCACTTCCAGCTTAGCTGTGCAGAAGAAGAACAACAAGAAGAAGAAATATCTCGAAATATGTCCGTCAGGCCCCTTCCCTTGAGATAAATCTGCAAATATCTCGGAAACGAAGCGAGCTATGGCAAAATGTTAAGAGACCTTTTTTGTAGAGAATTATGTTTCCTACAATTTATGTTCTATGATATTTTTTGATCAGAAGCGTAGTTTTCGAGATATATCGAGATATTTAAAAGTTCCGAAGCCGCACCAACATAATAGAGATACAGAAACACCGTGGCCCCTTTCTTTGAGATAACTCTGCGCTATTGCGAGCTGCAAATGCCACTTCCAGCTTAGCTGTGCAGAAGAAGAACAACAAGAAGAAGAAATATCTCGAAATATGTCCGTCAGGCCCCTTCCCTTGAGATAAATCTGCAAATATCTCGGAAACGAAGCGAGCTATGGCAAAATGTTTAGAGACCTTTCTTGTAGAGAATTAAGTTTCCTACTTTTTATGTAGTATGATATTTTTTGATCAGATGCGTAGTCCTCGAGATATATCAAGATATTTAAAAGTTCCGAAGCCGCACCAACATAATAGAGATACAGAAACACCGTGGCCCCTTTCTTTGGGATAACTCTGCACTATTGCGAGCTGCAAATGCCACTTCCAGTTTAGCTGTGCAGAAGAAGAACAACAAGAAGAAGAAATATCTCGAAATATGTCCGTCAGGCCACTTCCCTTGAGATAAATCTGCAAATATCTCGGAAACGAAGCGAGCTATGGCAAAATGTTAAGAGACCTTTTTTGTAGAGAATTAAGTTTCCTATTTTTTATGTTCGATGATATTTTTTGATCAGATGCGTAGTTCTCGAGATATATCAAGATATTTAAAAGTTCCGAAGCTGCACCAACATAATAGAGGTACAGAAACACCGTGGCCTCTTTCTTTGAGATAACTCTGCACTATTGCGAGCTGCAAATGCCGCTTCGAGCTTAGCTGTGCAGAAGAAGAACAACAAGAAGAAGAAATATCTCGAAATTTGTCCGTCACGCCCCTTCCCTTGAGATATATCTGCAAATATCTCGGAAACGAAGCGAGCTATGGCAAAATGTTAAGAGACCTTTTTTGTAGAGAATTATGTTTCCTACAATTTATGTTCTATGATATTTTTTGATCAGAAGCGTAGTTTTCGAGATATATCGAGATATTTAAAAGTTCCGAAGCCGCACCAACATAATAGAGATACAGAAACACCGTGGCCCCTTTCTTTGAGATAACTCTGCACTAGTGAGAGCCGCAAATGCCACTTCCAGCTTAGCTGTGCCGAAGAAGAACAACAAGAAGAAGAAATATCTCGAAATATGTCCGTCAGGCCCCTTCCCTTGAGATAAATCTGCAAATATCTCGGAAACGAAGCGAGCTATGGCAAAATGTTAAGATACGTTTTTTGTAGAGAATTAAGTTTCCTACTTTTTATGTTCTATGATATTTTTTGATCAGAAGCGTAGTTTTCGAGATATATCGAGATATTTAAAAGTTCCGAAGCCGCACCAACATAATAGAGATACAGAAACACCGTGGCCCCTTTCTTTGAGATAACTCTGCACTAGTGCGACCTGCAAATGCCACTTCCAGCTCAGCTGTGCAGAAGAAGAACAACAAGAAGAAGAAATATCTCGAAATATGTCCGTCAGGCCCCTTCACTTGAGATAAATCTGCAAATATCTCGGAAACGAAGCGAGCTATGGCAAAATGTTAAGAGACCTTTTTTGTAGAGAATTAAGTTTCCTACTTTTTATGTTCTATAATATTTTTTGATCAGATGCGTAGTTCTCGAGATATATCAAGATATTTAAAAGTTCCGAAGCCGCACCAACATAATAGAGATACAGAAACACCGTGGCCCCTTTCTTTGAGATAACTCTGCACTATTGCGAGCTGCAAATGCCACTTCCAGCTTAGCTGTGCAGAGGAAGAACAACAAGAAGAAGAAGTATCTCGAAATATGTCCGTCAGGCCCGTTCCTTTGAGCTGAATCTGCAAATATCTCGGAAACGAAGCGAGCTATGGCAAAATGTTAAGATACGTTTTTTGTAGAGAATTATGTTTCCTACAATTTATGTTCTATGATATTTTTTGATCAGAAGCGTAGTTTTCGAGATATATCGAGATATTTAAAAGTTCCGAAGCCGCACCAACATAATAGAGATACAGAAACACCGTGGCTCCTTTCTTTGAGATAACTCTGCACTAGTGCGAGCCGCAAATGCCACTTCCAGCTTAGCTGTGCAGAAGAAGAACAACAAGAAGAAGAAATATCTCGAAATATGTCCGTCAGGCCCCTTCCCTTGAGATAAATCTGCAAATATCTCGGAAACGAAGCGAGCTATGGCAAAATGTTAAGAGACCTTTTTTGTAGAGAATTATGTTTCCTACAATTTATGTTCTATGATATTTTTTGATCAGAAGCGTAGTTTTCGAGATATATCGAGATATTTAAAAGTTCCGAAGCCGCACCAACATAATAGAGATACAGAAACACCGTGGCCCCTTTCTTTGAGATAACTCTGCACTATTGCGACCTGCAAATGCCACTTCCAGCTCAGCTGTGCAGAAGAAGAACAACAAGAAGAAGAAATATCTCGAAATATGTCCGTCAGGCCCCTTCCCTTGAGATAAATCTGCAAATATCTCGGAAACGAAGCGAGCTATGGCAAAATGTTAAGAGACCTTTTTTGTAGAGAATTAAGTTTCCTACTTTTTATGTTCTATGATATTTTTTGATCAGATGCGTAGTTCTCGAGATATATCAAGATATTTAAAAGTTCCGAAGCCGCACCAACATAATAGAGATACAGAAACACCGTGGCCCCTTTCTTTGAGATAACTCTGCACTATTGCGACCTGCAAATGCCACTTCCAGCTCAGCTGTGCAGAAGAAGAACAACAAGAAGAAGAAATATCTCGAAATATGTCCGTCAGGCCCCTTCCCTTGAGATAAATCTGCAAATATCTCGGAAACGAAGCGAGCTATGGCAAAATGTTAAGAGACCTTTTTTGTAGAGAATTAAGTTTCCTACTTTTTATGTTCTATGATATTTTTTGATCAGAAGCGTAGTTTTCGAGATATATCGAGATATTTAAAAGTTCCGAAGCCGCACCAACATAATAGAGATACAGAAACACCGTGGCCCCTTTCTTTGAGATAACTCTGCACTAGTGCGAGCCGCAAATGCCACTTCCAGCTTAGCTGTGCAGAAGAAGAACAACAAGAAGAAGAAATATCTCGAAATATGTCCGTCAGGCCCCTTCCCTTGAGATAAATCTGCAAATATCTCGGAAACGAAGCGAGCTATGGCAAAATGTTAAGAGACCTTTTTGTAGAGAATTATGTTTCCTACAATTTATGTTCTATGATATTTTTTGATCAGAAGCGTAGTTTTCGAGATATATCAAGATATTTAAAAGTTCCGAAGCTGCACCAACATAATAGAGGTACAGAAACACCGTGGCCTCTGTCTTTGAGATAACTCTGCACTATTGCGAGCTGCAAATGCCGCTTCGAGCTTAGCTGTGCAGAAGAAGAACAACAAGAAGAAGAAATATCTCGAAATTTGTCCGTCACGCCCCTTCCCTTGAGATATATCTGCAAATATCTCGGAAACGAAGCGAGCTATGGCAAAATGTTAAGAGACCTTTTTTGTAGAGAATTATGTTTCCTACAATTTATGTTCTATGATATTTTTTGTTCAGAAGCGTAGTTTTCGAGATATATCGAGATATTTAAAAGTTCCGAAGCCGCACCAACATAATAGAGATACAGAAACACCGTGGCCCCTTTCTTTGAGATAACTCTGCACTAGTGAGAGCCGCAAATGCCACTTCCAGCTTAGCTGTGCAGAAGAAGAACAACAAGAAGAAGAAATATCTCGAAATATGTCCGTCAGGCCCCTTCCCTTGAGATAAATCTGCAAATATCTCGGAAACGAAGCGAGCTATGGCAAAATGTTAAGATACGTTTTTTGTAGAGAATTAAGTTTCCTACTTTTTATGTTCTATGATATTTTTTGATCAGAAGCGTAGTTTTCGAGATATATCGAGATATTTAAAAGTTCCGAAGCCGCACCAACATAATAGAGATACAGAAACACCGTGGCCCCTTTCTTTGAGATAACTCTGCACTAGTGCGAGCCGCAAATGCCACTTCCAGCTTAGCTGTGCAGAAGAAGAACAACAAGAAGAAGAAATATCTCGAAATATGTCCGTCAGGCCCCTTCCCTTGAGATAAATCTGCAAATATCTCGGAAACGAAGCGAGCTATGGCAAAATGTTAAGAGACCTTTTTTGTAGAGAATTAAGTTTCCTACTTTTTATGTTCTATGATATTTTTTGATCAGATCCGTAGTTCTCGAGATATATCAAGATATTTAAAAGTTCCGAAGCCGCACCAACATAATAGAGATACAGAAACACCGTGGCCCCTTTCTTTGAGATAACTCTGCACTATTGCGAGCTGCAAATGCCACTTCCAGCTTAGCTGTGCAGAGGAAGAACAACAAGAAGGAGAAGTATCTCGAAATATGTCCGTCAGGCCCGTTCCTTTGAGCTGAATCTGCAAATATCTCGGAAACGAAGCGAGCTATGGCAAAATGTTAAGATACGTTTTTTGTAGAGAATTATGTTTCCTACAATTTATGTTGTATGATATTTTTTGATCAGAAGCGTAGTTTTCGAGATATATCGAGATATTTAAAAGTTCCGAAGCCGCACCAACATAATAGAGATACAGAAACACCGTGGCCCCTTTCTTTGAGATAACTCTGCACTATTGCGAGCTGCAAATGCCACTTCCAGCTTAGCTGTGCAGAAGAAGAACAACAAGAAGAAGAAATATCTCGAAATATGTCCGTCAGGCCCCTTCCCTTGAGATAAATCTGCAAATATCTCGGAAACGAAGCGAGCTATGGCAAAATGTTTAGAGACCTTTCTTGTAGAGAATTAAGTTTCCTACTTTTTATGTAGTATGATATTTTTTGATCAGATGCGTAGTTCTCGAGATATATCAAGATATTTAAAAGTTCCGAAGCCGCACCAACATAATAGAGATACAGAAACACCGTGGCCCCTTTCTTTGGGATAACTCTGCACTATTGCGAGCTGCAAATGACACTTCCAGCTTAGCTGTGCAGAAGAAGAACAACAAGAAGAAGAAATATCTCGAAATATGTCCGTCAGGCCACTTCCCTTGAGATAAATCTGCAAATATCTCGGAAACGAAGCGAGCTATGGCAAAATGTTAAGAGACCTTTTTTGTAGAGAATTAAGTTTCCTACTTTTTATGTTCGATGATATTTTTTGATCAGATGCGTAGTTCTCGAGATATATCAAGATATTTAAAAGTTCCGAAGCTGCACCAACATAATAGAGGTACAGAAACACCGTGGCCTCTTTCTTTGAGATAACTCTGCACTATTGCGAGCTGCAAATGCCGCTTCGAGCTTAGCTGTGCAGAAGAAGAACAACAAGAAGAAGAAATATCTCGAAATATGTCCGTCAGACCCCTTCCCTTGAGATGAATCTGCAAATATCTCGGAAATGAAGCGAGCTATGGCAAAATGTTAAGAGAAGTTTTTTATAGAGAATTATGTTTCCTACAATTTATGTTCTATGATATTTTTTGATCAGAAGCGTGGTTTTCGAGATATATTGAGATATTTAAAAGTTCCGAAGCCGCACCAACATAATAGGGATACAGAAACACCGTGGCCCCTTTCTTTGAGATAACTCTGCACTATTGCGAGCTGTAAATGCCACTTCCAGCTTAGCTGTGCAGAAGAAGAATAACAAGAAGAAGAAATATCTCGAAATATGTCCGTCAGGCCCCTTCCCTTGAGATATATCTGCAAATATCTCGGAAACGAAGCGAGCTATGGCAAAATGTTAAGAGACCTTTTTTGTAGAGAATTATGTTTCCTACAATTTAGGTTCTATGATATTTTTTGATCAGAAGCGTAGTTTTCGAGATGTATCGAGATATTTAAAAGTTCCGAAGCCGCACCAACATAATAGAGATACAGAAACACAGTGGCCCCTTTCTTTGAGATAACTCTGCACTAGTGCGAGCCGCAAATGCCACTTCCAGCATAGCTGTGCAGAAGAAGAACAACAAGAAGAAGAAATATCTCGAAATATGTCCGTCAGGCCCCTTCCCTTGAGATATATCTGCAAATATCTCGGAAACGAAGCGAGCTACGGCAAAATGTTAAGAGACCTTTTTTGTAGAGAATTATGTTTCCTACAATTTAGGTTCTATGATATTTTTTGATCAGAAGCGTAGTTTTCGAGATATATCGAGATATTTAAAAGTTCCGAAGCCGCACCAACATAATAGGGATACAGAAACACCGTGGCCCCTTTCTTCGAGATAACTCTGCACTAGTGCGAGCCGCAAATGCCACTTCCAGCTCAGCTGTGCAGAAGAAGAACAACAAGAAGAAGAAATATCTCGGAATATGTCCGTCAGGCCCCTTCCCTTGAGATAAATCTGCAAATATCTCGGAAACGAAGCGAGCTATGGCAAAATGTTAAGAGACCTTTTTTGTAGAGAATTAAGTTTCCTACTTTTTATGTTCTATGATATTTTTTGATCAGATGCGTAGTTCTCGAGATATATCAAGATATTTAAAAGTTCCGAAGCCGCACCAACATAATAGAGATACAGAAACACCGTGGCCCCTTTCTTTGAGATAACTCTGCACTATTGCGAGCTGGAAATGCCACTTCCAGTTTAGCTGTGCAGAAGAAGAACAACAAGAAGAAGAAATATCTCGAAATATGTCCGTCAGGCCCCTTCCCTTGAGATATATCTGCAAATATCTCGGAAACGAAGCGAGCTATGGCAAAATGTTAAGAGACCTTTTTTGTAGAGAATTATGTTTCCTACAATTTATGTTCTATGATATTTTTTGATCAGAAGCGTAGTTTTCGAGATATATCGAGATATTTAAAAGTTCCGAAGCCGCACCAACATAATAGAGATACAGAAACACCGTGGCCCCTTTCTTTGAGATAACTCTGCACTATTGCGACCTGCAAATGCCACTTCCAGCTCAGCTGTGCAGAAGAAGAACAACAAGAAGCAGAAATATCTCGAAATATGTCCGTCAGGCCCCTTCCCTTGAGATAAATCTGCAAATATCTCGGAAACGAAGCGAGCTATGGCAAAATGTTAAGAGACCTTTTTTGTAGAGAATTAAGTTTCCTACTTTTTATGTTTTATGATATTTTTTGATCAGATGCGTAGTTCTCGAGATATATCAAGATATTTAAAAGTTCCGAAGCCGCACCAACATAATAGAGATACAGAAACACCGTGGCCCCTTTCTTTGAGATAACTCTGCACTATTGCGAGCTGGGAATGCCACTTCCAGTTTAGCTGTGCAGAAGAAGAACAACAAAAAGAAGAAATATCTCGAAATATGTCCGTTAGGCCCCTTCCCTTCAGATAAATCTGCAAATATCTCGGAAACGAAGCGAGCTATGGCAAAATGTTAAGAGAACTTTTTTGTAGAGAATTAAGTTTCCTACTTTTCATGTTCTATGATATTTTTTGATCAGATGCGTAGTTCTCGAGATATATCAAGATATTTAAAAGTTCCGAAGCCGCACCAACATAATAGAGATACAGAAACACCGTGGCCCCTTTCTTTGAGATAACTCTGCACTATTGCGAGCTGTAAATGCCACTTCCAGCTTAGCTGTGCAGAAGAAGAACAACAAGAAGAAGAAATATCTCGAAATATGTCCGTCAGGCCCCTTCCCTTGAGATATATCTGCAAATATCTCGGAAACGAAGCGAGCTATGGCAAAATGTTAAGAGACCTTTTTTGTAGAGAATTATGTTTCCTACAATTTATGTTCTATCATATTTCTTGATCAGAAGCGTAGTTTTCGAGATATATCGAGATATTTAAAAGTCCCGAAGCCGCACCAACATAATAGAGATACAGAAACACCGTGGCCCCTTTCTTTGAGATAACTCTGCACTATTGCGAGCTGCAAATGCCGCTTCGAGCTTAGCTGTGCAGAAGAAGAACAACAAGAAGAAGAAATATCTCGAAATATGTCCGTCAGACCCCTTCCCTTGAGATGAATCTGCAAATATCTCGGAAACGAACCGAGCTATGGCAAAATGTTAAGAGACCTTTTTTGTAGAGAATAATGTTTCCTACAATTTACGTTCTATGATATTTTTTGATCAGAAGCGTAGTTTTCGAGATATATCGAGATATTTAAAAGTTCCGAAGCCGCACCAACATAATAGAGATACAGAAACACCGTGGCCCCTTTCTTTGAGATAACTCTGCACTATTGCGACCTGCAAATGCCACTTCCAGCTCAGCTGTGCAGAAGAAGAACAACAAGAAGAAGAAATATCTCGAAATATGTCCGTCAGGCCCCTTCCCTTGAGATAAATCTGCAAATATCTCGGAAACGAAGCGAGCTATGGCAAAATCTTAAGAGACCTTTTTTGTAGAGAATTAAGTTTCCTACTTTTTATGTTCTATGATATTTTTTGATCAGATGCGTAGTTCTCGAGATATATCAAGATATTTAAAAGTTCCGAAGCCGCACCAACATAATAGAGATACAGAAACACCGTGGCCCCTTTCTTTGAGATAACTCTGCACTATTGCGAGCTGGAAATGCCACTTCCAGTTTAGCTGTGCAGAAGAAGAACAACAAGAAGAAGAAATATCTCGAAATATGTCCGTCAGGCCCCTTCCCTTGAGATATATCTGCAAATATCTCGGAAACGAAGCGAGCTATGGCAAAATGTTAAGAGACCTTTTTTGTAGAGAATTATGTTTCCTACAATTTATGTTCTATGATATTTCTTGATCAGAAGCGTAGTTTTCGAGATATATCGAGATATTTAAAAGTTCCGAAGCCGCACCAACATAATAGAGATACAGAAACACCGTGGCCCCTTTCTTTGAGATAACTCTGCACTATTGCGACCTGCAAATGCCACTTCCAGCTCAGCTGTGCAGAAGAAGAACAACAAGAAGAAGAAATATCTCGAAATATGTCCGTCAGGCCCCTTCCCTTGAGATAAATCTGCAAATATCTCGGAAACGAAGCGAGCTATGGCAAAATGTTAAGAGACCTTTTTTGTAGAGAATTAAGTTTCCTACTTTTTATGTTCTATGATATTTTTTGATCAGATGCGTAGTTCTCGAGATATATCAAGATATTTAAGAGTTCCGAAGCCGCACCAACATAATAGAGATACAGAAACACCGTGGCCCCTTTCTTTGAGATAACTCTGCACTATTGCGAGCTGCAAATGCCACTTCCAGCTTAGCTGTGCAGAGGAAGAACAACAAGAAGAAGAAATATCTCGAAATATGTCCGTCAGGCCAGTTCCTTTGAGCTGAATCTGCAAATATCTCGGAAACGAAGCGAGCTATGGCAAAATGTTAAGAGACGTTTTTTATAGAGAATTATGTTTCCTACAATTTATGTTTTATGATATTTTTTGATCAGAAGCGTAGTTTTCGAGATATATCGAGATATTTAAAAGTTCCGAAGCCGCACCAACATAATAGGGATACAGAAACACCGTGGCCCCTTTCTTTGAGATAACTCTGCACTATTGCGAGCTGTAAATGCCACTTCCAGCTTAGCTGTGCAGAAGAAGAATAACAAGAAGAAGAAATATCTCGAAATATGTCCGTCAGGCCCCTTCCCTTGAGATATATCTGCAAATATCTCGGAAACGAAGCGAGCTATGGCAAAATGTTAAGAGACCTTTTTTGTAGAGAATTATGTTTCCTACAATTTAGGTTCTATGATATTTTTTGATCAGAAGCGTAGTTTTCGAGATATATCGAGATATTTAAAAGTTCCGAAGCCGCACCAACATAATAGGGATACAGAAACACCGTGGCCCTTTCTTTGAGATAACTCTGCACTAGTGCGAGCCGCAAATGCCACTTCCAGCTTAGCTGTGCAGAAGAAGAACAACAAGAAGAAGAAATATCTCGAAATATGTCCG
This sequence comes from Osmia lignaria lignaria, assembly GCF_051020975.1. NCBI lineage: Eukaryota > Metazoa > Arthropoda > Insecta > Hymenoptera > Megachilidae > Osmia > Osmia lignaria. Next base: position 3,126,984 of record NW_027478167.1, on the reverse strand, counting down.
TCAGGCCCCTTCCCTTGAGATAAATCTGCAAATATCTCGGAAACGAAGCGAGCTATGGCAAAATGTTAAGAGACCTTTTTTGTAGAGAATTATGTTTCCTACAATTTATGTTCTATGATATTTTTTGATCAGAAGCGTAGTTTTCGAGATATATCGAGATATTTAAAAGTTCCGAAGCCGCACCAACATAATAGAGATACAGAAACACCGTGGCCCCTTTCTTTGAGATAACTCTGCACTATTGCGACCTGCAAATGCCACTTCCAGCTCAGCTGTGCAGAAGAAGAACAACAAGAAGAAGAAATATCTCGAAATATGTCCGTCAGGCCCCTTCCCTTGAGATAAATCTGCAAATATCTCGGAAACGAAGCGAGCTATGGCAAAATGTTAAGAGACCTTTTTTGTAGAGAATTAAGTTTCCTACTTTTTATGTTCTATGATATTTTTTGATCAGATGCGTAGTTCTCGAGATATATCAAGATATTTAAAAGTTCCGAAGCCGCACCAACATAATAGAGATACAGAAACACCGTGGCCCCTTTCTTTGAGATAACTCTGCACTATTGCGAGCTGGAAATGCCACTTCCAGTTTAGCTGTGCAGAAGAAGAACAACAAGAAGAAGAAATATCTCGAAATATGTCCGTCAGGCCCCTTCCCTTGAGATATATCTGCAAATATCTCGGAAACGAAGCGAGCTATGGCAAAATGTTAAGAGACCTTTTTTGTAGAGAATTATGTTTCCTACAATTTATGTTCTATGATATTTTTTGATCAGAAGCGTAGTTTTCGAGATATATCGAGATATTTAAAAGTTCCGAAGCCGCACCAACATAATAGAGATACAGAAACACCGTGGCCCCTTTCTTTGAGATAACTCTGCACTATTGCGACCTGCAAATGCCACTTCCAGCTCAGCTGTGCAGAAGAAGAACAACAAGAAGCAGAAATATCTCGAAATATGTCCGTCAGGCCCCTTCCCTTGAGATAAATCTGCAAATATCTCGGAAACGAAGCGAGCTATGGCAAAATGTTAAGAGACCTTTTTTGTAGAGAATTAAGTTTCCTACTTTTTATGTTTTATGATATTTTTTGATCAGATGCGTAGTTCTCGAGATATATCAAGATATTTAAAAGTTCCGAAGCCGCACCAACATAATAGAGATACAGAAACACCGTGGCCCCTTTCTTTGAGATAACTCTGCACTATTGCGAGCTGGGAATGCCACTTCCAGTTTAGCTGTGCAGAAGAAGAACAACAAGAAGAAGAAATATCTCGAAATATGTCCGTTAGGCCCCTTCCCTTCAGATAAATCTGCAAATATCTCGGAAACGAAGCGAGCTATGGCAAAATGTTAAGAGAACTTTTTTGTAGAGAATTAAGTTTCCTACTTTTCATGTTCTATGATATTTTTTGATCAGATGCGTAGTTCTCGAGATATATCAAGATATTTAAAAGTTCCGAAGCCGCACCAACATAATAGAGATACAGAAACACCGTGGCCCCTTTCTTTGAGATAACTCTGCACTATTGCGAGCTGTAAATGCCACTTCCAGCTTAGCTGTGCAGAAGAAGAACAACAAGAAGAAGAAATATCTCGAAATATGTCCGTCAGGCCCCTTCCCTTGAGATATATCTGCAAATATCTCGGAAACGAAGCGAGCTATGGCAAAATGTTAAGAGACCTTTTTTGTAGAGAATTATGTTTCCTACAATTTATGTTCTATCATATTTCTTGATCAGAAGCGTAGTTTTCGAGATATATCGAGATATTTAAAAGTCCCGAAGCCGCACCAACATAATAGAGATACAGAAACACCGTGGCCCCTTTCTTTGAGATAACTCTGCACTATTGCGAGCTGCAAATGCCGCTTCGAGCTTAGCTGTGCAGAAGAAGAACAACAAGAAGAAGAAATATCTCGAAATATGTCCGTCAGACCCCTTCCCTTGAGATGAATCTGCAAATATCTCGGAAACGAACCGAGCTATGGCAAAATGTTAAGAGACCTTTTTTGTAGAGAATAATGTTTCCTACAATTTACGTTCTATGATATTTTTTGATCAGAAGCGTAGTTTTCGAGATATATCGAGATATTTAAAAGTTCCGAAGCCGCACCAACATAATAGAGATACAGAAACACCGTGGCCCCTTTCTTTGAGATAACTCTGCACTATTGCGACCTGCAAATGCCACTTCCAGCTCAGCTGTGCAGAAGAAGAACAACAAGAAGAAGAAATATCTCGAAATATGTCCGTCAGGCCCCTTCCCTTGAGATAAATCTGCAAATATCTCGGAAACGAAGCGAGCTATGGCAAAATCTTAAGAGACCTTTTTTGTAGAGAATTAAGTTTCCTACTTTTTATGTTCTATGATATTTTTTGATCAGATGCGTAGTTCTCGAGATATATCAAGATATTTAAAAGTTCCGAAGCCGCACCAACATAATAGAGATACAGAAACACCGTGGCCCCTTTCTTTGAGATAACTCTGCACTATTGCGAGCTGGAAATGCCACTTCCAGTTTAGCTGTGCAGAAGAAGAACAACAAGAAGAAGAAATATCTCGAAATATGTCCGTCAGGCCCCTTCCCTTGAGATATATCTGCAAATATCTCGGAAACGAAGCGAGCTATGGCAAAATGTTAAGAGACCTTTTTTGTAGAGAATTATGTTTCCTACAATTTATGTTCTATGATATTTTTTGATCAGAAGCGTAGTTTTCGAGATATATCGAGATATTTAAAAGTTCCGAAGCCGCACCAACATAATAGAGATACAGAAACACCGTGGCCCCTTTCTTTGAGATAACTCTGCACTATTGCGACCTGCAAATGCCACTTCCAGCTCAGCTGTGCAGAAGAAGAACAACAAGAAGCAGAAATATCTCGAAATATGTCCGTCAGGCCCCTTCCCTTGAGATAAATCTGCAAATATCTCGGAAACGAAGCGAGCTATGGCAAAATGTTAAGAGACCTTTTTTGTAGAGAATTAAGTTTCCTACTTTTTATGTTTTATGATATTTTTTGATCAGATGCGTAGTTCTCGAGATATATCAAGATATTTAAAAGTTCCGAAGCCGCACCAACATAATAGAGATACAGAAACACCGTGGCCCCTTTCTTTGAGATAACTCTGCACTATTGCGAGCTGGGAATGCCACTTCCAGTTTAGCTGTGCAGAAGAAGAACAACAAGAAGAAGAAATATCTCGAAATATGTCCGTTAGGCCCCTTCCCTTCAGATAAATCTGCAAATATCTCGGAAACGAAGCGAGCTATGGCAAAATGTTAAGAGATCTTTTTTGTAGAGAATTAAGTTTCCTACTTTTCATGTTCTATGATATTTTTTGATCAGATGCGTAGTTCTCGAGATATATCAAGATATTTAAAAGTTCCGAAGCCGCACCAACATAATAGAGATACAGAAACACCGTGGCCCCTTTCTTTGAGATAACTCTGCACTATTGCGAGCTGTAAATGCCACTTCCAGCTTAGCTGTGCAGAAGAAGAACAACAAGAAGAAGAAATATCTCGAAATATGTCCGTCAGGCCCCTTCCCTTGAGATATATCTGCAAATATCTCGGAAACGAAGCGAGCTATGGCAAAATGTTAAGAGACCTTTTTTGTAGAGAATTATGTTTCCTACAATTTATGTTCTATCATATTTCTTGATCAGAAGCGTAGTTTTCGAGATATATCGAGATATTTAAAAGTCCCGAAGCCGCACCAACATAATAGAGATACAGAAACACCGTGGCCCCTTTCTTTGAGATAACTCTGCACTATTGCGAGCTGCAAATGCCGCTTCGAGCTTAGCTGTGCAGAAGAAGAACAACAAGAAGAAGAAATATCTCGAAATATGTCCGTCAGACCCCTTCCCTTGAGATGAATCTGCAAATATCTCGGAAACGAACCGAGCTATGGCAAAATGTTAAGAGACCTTTTTTGTAGAGAATAATGTTTCCTACAATTTACGTTCTATGATATTTTTTGATCAGAAGCGTAGTTTTCGAGATATATCGAGATATTTAAAAGTTCCGAAGCCGCACCAACATAATAGAGATACAGAAACACCGTGGCCCCTTTCTTTGAGATAACTCTGCACTATTGCGACCTGCAAATGCCACTTCCAGCTCAGCTGTGCAGAAGAAGAACAACAAGAAGAAGAAATATCTCGAAATATGTCCGTCAGGCCCCTTCCCTTGAGATAAATCTGCAAATATCTCGGAAACGAAGCGAGCTATGGCAAAATCTTAAGAGACCTTTTTTGTAGAGAATTAAGTTTCCTACTTTTTATGTTCTATGATATTTTTTGATCAGATGCGTAGTTCTCGAGATATATCAAGATATTTAAAAGTTCCGAAGCCGCACCAACATAATAGAGATACAGAAACACCGTGGCCCCTTTCTTTGAGATAACTCTGCACTATTGCGAGCTGGAAATGCCACTTCCAGTTTAGCTGTGCAGAAGAAGAACAACAAGAAGAAGAAATATCTCGAAATATGTCCGTCAGGCCCCTTCCCTTGAGATATATCTGCAAATATCTCGGAAACGAAGCGAGCTATGGCAAAATGTTAAGAGACCTTTTTTGTAGAGAATTATGTTTCCTACAATTTATGTTCTATGATATTTTTTGATCAGAAGCGTAGTTTTCGAGATATATCGAGATATTTAAAAGTTCCGAAGCCGCACCAACATAATAGAGATACAGAAACACCGTGGCCCCTTTCTTTGAGATAACTCTGCACTATTGCGACCTGCAAATGCCACTTCCAGCTCAGCTGTGCAGAAGAAGAACAACAAGAAGCAGAAATATCTCGAAATATGTCCGTCAGGCCCCTTCCCTTGAGATAAATCTGCAAATATCTCGGAAACGAAGCGAGCTATGGCAAAATGTTAAGAGACCTTTTTTGTAGAGAATTAAGTTTCCTACTTTTTATGTTTTATGATATTTTTTGATCAGATGCGTAGTTCTCGAGATATATCAAGATATTTAAAAGTTCCGAAGCCGCACCAACATAATAGAGATACAGAAACACCGTGGCCCCTTTCTTTGAGATAACTCTGCACTATTGCGAGCTGGGAATGCCACTTCCAGTTTAGCTGTGCAGAAGAAGAACAACAAGAAGAAGAAATATCTCGAAATATGTCCGTTAGGCCCCTTCCCTTCAGATAAATCTGCAAATATCTCGGAAACGAAGCGAGCTATGGCAAAATGTTAAGAGAACTTTTTTGTAGAGAATTAAGTTTCCTACTTTTCATGTTCTATGATATTTTTTGATCAGATGCGTAGTTCTCGAGATATATCAAGATATTTAAAAGTTCCGAAGCCGCACCAACATAATAGAGATACAGAAACACCGTGGCCCCTTTCTTTGAGATAACTCTGCACTATTGCGAGCTGTAAATGCCACTTCCAGCTTAGCTGTGCAGAAGAAGAACAACAAGAAGAAGAAATATCTCGAAATATGTCCGTCAGGCCCCTTCCCTTGAGATATATCTGCAAATATCTCGGAAACGAAGCGAGCTATGGCAAAATGTTAAGAGACCTTTTTTGTAGAGAATTATGTTTCCTACAATTTATGTTCTATCATATTTCTTGATCAGAAGCGTAGTTTTCGAGATATATCGAGATATTTAAAAGTCCCGAAGCCGCACCAACATAATAGAGATACAGAAACACCGTGGCCCCTTTCTTTGAGATAACTCTGCACTATTGCGAGCTGCAAATGCCGCTTCGAGCTTAGCTGTGCAGAAGAAGAACAACAAGAAGAAGAAATATCTCGAAATATGTCCGTCAGACCCCTTCCCTTGAGATGAATCTGCAAATATCTCGGAAACGAACCGAGCTATGGCAAAATGTTAAGAGACCTTTTTTGTAGAGAATAATGTTTCCTACAATTTACGTTCTATGATATTTTTTGATCAGAAGCGTAGTTTTCGAGATATATCGAGATATTTAAAAGTTCCGAAGCCGCACCAACATAATAGAGATACAGAAACACCGTGGCCCCTTTCTTTGAGATAACTCTGCACTATTGCGACCTGCAAATGCCACTTCCAGCTCAGCTGTGCAGAAGAAGAACAACAAGAAGAAGAAATATCTCGAAATATGTCCGTCAGGCCCCTTCCCTTGAGATAAATCTGCAAATATCTCGGAAACGAAGCGAGCTATGGCAAAATCTTAAGAGACCTTTTTTGTAGAGAATTAAGTTTCCTACTTTTTATGTTCTATGATATTTTTTGATCAGATGCGTAGTTCTCGAGATATATCAAGATATTTAAAAGTTCCGAAGCCGCACCAACATAATAGAGATACAGAAACACCGTGGCCCCTTTCTTTGAGATAACTCTGCACTATTGCGAGCTGGAAATGCCACTTCCAGTTTAGCTGTGCAGAAGAAGAACAACAAGAAGAAGAAATATCTCGAAATATGTCCGTCAGGCCCCTTCCCTTGAGATATATCTGCAAATATCTCGGAAACGAAGCGAGCTATGGCAAAATGTTAAGAGACCTTTTTTGTAGAGAATTATGTTTCCTACAATTTATGTTCTATGATATTTTTTGATCAGAAGCGTAGTTTTCGAGATATATCGAGATATTTAAAAGTTCCGAAGCCGCACCAACATAATAGAGATACAGAAACACCGTGGCCCCTTTCTTTGAGATAACTCTGCACTATTGCGACCTGCAAATGCCACTTCCAGCTCAGCTGTGCAGAAGAAGAACAACAAGAAGCAGAAATATCTCGAAATATGTCCGTCAGGCCCCTTCCCTTGAGATAAATCTGCAAATATCTCGGAAACGAAGCGAGCTATGGCAAAATGTTAAGAGACCTTTTTTGTAGAGAATTAAGTTTCCTACTTTTTATGTTTTATGATATTTTTTGATCAGATGCGTAGTTCTCGAGATATATCAAGATATTTAAAAGTTCCGAAGCCGCACCAACATAATAGAGATACAGAAACACTGTGGCCCCTTTCTTTGAGATAACTCTGCACTATTGCGAGCTGGGAATGCCACTTCCAGTTTAGCTGTGCAGAAGAAGAACAACAAGAAGAAGAAATATCTCGAAATATGTCCGTTAGGCCCCTTCCCTTCAGATAAATCTGCAAATATCTCGGAAACGAAGCGAGCTATGGCAAAATGTTAAGAGAACTTTTTTGTAGAGAATTAAGTTTCCTACTTTTCATGTTCTATGATATTTTTTGATCAGATGCGTAGTTCTCGAGATATATCAAGATATTTAAAAGTTCCGAAGCCGCACCAACATAATAGAGATACAGAAACACCGTGGCCCCTTTCTTTGAGATAACTCTGCACTATTGCGAGCTGTAAATGCCACTTCCAGCTTAGCTGTGCAGAAGAAGAACAACAAGAAGAAGAAATATCTCGAAATATGTCCGTCAGGCCACTTCCCTTGAGATAAATCTGCAAATATCTCGGAAACGAAGCGAGCTATGGCAAAATGTTAAGAGACCTTTTTTGTAGAGAATTAAGTTTCCTACTTTTTATGTTCGATGATATTTTTTGATCAGATGCGTAGTTCTCGAGATATATCAAGATATTTAAAAGTTCCGAAGCTGCACCAACATAATAGAGGTACAGAAACACCGTGGCCTCTTTCTTTGAGATAACTCTGCACTATTGCGAGCTGCAAATGCCGCTTCGAGCTTAGCTGTGCAGAAGAAGAACAACAAGAAGAAGAAATATCTCGAAATATGTCCGTCAGACCCCTTCCCTTGAGATGAATCTGCAAATATCTCGGAAATGAAGCGAGCTATGGCAAAATGTTAAGAGACGTTTTTTATAGAGAATTATGTTTCCTACAATTTATGTTCTATGATATTTTTTGATCAGAAGCGTGGTTTTCGAGATATATCGAGATATTTAAAAGTTCCGAAGCCGCACCAACATAATAGGGATACAGAAACACCGTGGCCCCTTTCTTTGAGATAACTCTGCACTATTGCGAGCTGTAAATGCCACTTCCAGCTTAGCTGTGCAGAAGAAGAATAACAAGAAGAAGAAATATCTCGAAATATGTCCGTCAGGCCCCTCCCCTTGAGATATATCTGCAAATATCTCGGAAACGAAGCGAGCTATGGCAAAATGTTAAGAGACCTTTTTTGTAGAGAATTATGTTTCCTACAATTTAGGTTCTATGATATTTTTTGATCAGAAGCGTAGTTTTCGAGATGTATCGAGATATTTAAAAGTTCCGAAGCCGCACCAACATAATAGGGATACAGAAACACCGTGGCCCCTTTCTTTGAGATAACTCTGCACTATTGCGAGCTGTAAATGCCACTTCCAGCTTAGCTGTGCAGAAGAAGAATAACAAGAAGAAGAAATATCTCGAAATATGTCCGTCAGGCCCCTTCCCTTGAGATATATCTGCAAATATCTCGGAAACGAAGCGAGCTATGGCAAAATGTTAAGAGACCTTTTTTGTAGAGAATTATGTTTCCTACAATTTAGGTTCTATGATATTTTTTGATCAGAAGCGTAGTTTTCGAGATGTATCGAGATATTTAAAAGTTCCGAAGCCGCACCAACATAATAGAGATACAGAAACACAGTGGCCCCTTTCTTTGAGATAACTCTGCACTAGTGCGAGCCGCAAATGCCACTTCCAGCTTAGCTGTGCAGAAGAAGAACAACAAGAAGAAGAAATATCTCGAAATATGTCCGTCAGGCCCCTTCCCTTGAGATAAATCTGCAAATATCTCGGAAACGAAGCGAGCTATGGCAAAATCTTAAGAGACCTTTTTTGTAGAGAATTAAGTTTCCTACTTTTTATGTTCTATGATATTTTTTGATCAGATGCGTAGTTCTCGAGATATATCAAGATATTTAAAAGTTCCGAAGCCGCACCAACATAATAGAGATACAGAAACACCGTGGCCCCTTTCTTTGAGATAACTCTGCACTATTGCGAGCTGGAAATGCCACTTCCAGTTTAGCTGTGCAGAAGAAGAACAACAAGAAGAAGAAATATCTCGAAATATGTCCGTCAGGCCCCTTCCCTTGAGATATATCTGCAAATATCTCGGAAACGAAGCGAGCTATGGCAAAATGTTAAGAGACCTTTTTTGTAGAGAATTATGTTTCCTACAATTTATGTTCTATGATATTTTTTGATCAGAAGCGTAGTTTTCGAGATATATCGAGATATTTAAAAGTTCCGAAGCCGCACCAACATAATAGAGATACAGAAACACCGTGGCCCCTTTCTTTGAGATAACTCTGCACTATTGCGACCTGCAAATGCCACTTCCAGCTCAGCTGTGCAGAAGAAGAACAACAAGAAGCAGAAATATCTCGAAATATGTCCGTCAGGCCCCTTCCCTTGAGATAAATCTGCAAATATCTCGGAAACGAAGCGAGCTATGGCAAAATGTTAAGAGACCTTTTTTGTAGAGAATTAAGTTTCCTACTTTTTATGTTTTATGATATTTTTTGATCAGATGCGTAGTTCTCGAGATATATCAAGATATTTAAAAGTTCCGAAGCCGCACCAACATAATAGAGATACAGAAACACCGTGGCCCCTTTCTTTGAGATAACTCTGCACTATTGCGAGCTGGGAATGCCACTTCCAGTTTAGCTGTGCAGAAGAAGAACAACAAGAAGAAGAAATATCTCGAAATATGTCCGTTAGGCCCCTTCCCTTCAGATAAATCTGCAAATATCTCGGAAACGAAGCGAGCTATGGCAAAATGTTAAGAGAACTTTTTTGTAGAGAATTAAGTTTCCTACTTTTCATGTTCTATGATATTTTTTGATCAGATGCGTAGTTCTCGAGATATATCAAGATATTTAAAAGTTCCGAAGCCGCACCAACATAATAGAGATACAGAAACACCGTGGCCCCTTTCTTTGAGATAACTCTGCACTATTGCGAGCTGTAAATGCCACTTCCAGCTTAGCTGTGCAGAAGAAGAACAACAAGAAGAAGAAATATCTCGAAATATGTCCGTCAGGCCCCTTCCCTTGAGATATATCTGCAAATATCTCGGAAACGAAGCGAGCTATGGCAAAATGTTAAGAGACCTTTTTTGTAGAGAATTATGTTTCCTACAATTTATGTTCTATCATATTTCTTGATCAGAAGCGTAGTTTTCGAGATATATCGAGATATTTAAAAGTCCCGAAGCCGCACCAACATAATAGAGATACAGAAACACCGTGGCCCCTTTCTTTGAGATAACTCTGCACTATTGCGAGCTGCAAATGCCGCTTCGAGCTTAGCTGTGCAGAAGAAGAACAACAAGAAGAAGAAATATCTCGAAATATGTCCGTCAGACCCCTTCCCTTGAGATGAATCTGCAAATATCTCGGAAACGAACCGAGCTATGGCAAAATGTTAAGAGACCTTTTTTGTAGAGAATAATGTTTCCTACAATTTACGTTCTATGATATTTTTTGATCAGAAGCGTAGTTTTCGAGATATATCGAGATATTTAAAAGTTCCGAAGCCGCACCAACATAATAGAGATACAGAAACACCGTGGCCCCTTTCTTTGAGATAACTCTGCACTATTGCGACCTGCAAATGCCACTTCCAGCTCAGCTGTGCAGAAGAAGAACAACAAGAAGAAGAAATATCTCGAAATATGTCCGTCAGGCCCCTTCCCTTGAGATAAATCTGCAAATATCTCGGAAACGAAGCGAGCTATGGCAAAATCTTAAGAGACCTTTTTTGTAGAGAATTAAGTTTCCTACTTTTTATGTTCTATGATATTTTTTGATCAGATGCGTAGTTCTCGAGATATATCAAGATATTTAAAAGTTCCGAAGCCGCACCAACATAATAGAGATACAGAAACACCGTGGCCCCTTTCTTTGAGATAACTCTGCACTATTGCGAGCTGGAAATGCCACTTCCAGTTTAGCTGTGCAGAAGAAGAACAACAAGAAGAAGAAATATCTCGAAATATGTCCGTCAGGCCCCTTCCCTTGAGATATATCTGCAAATATCTCGGAAACGAAGCGAGCTATGGCAAAATGTTAAGAGACCTTTTTTGTAGAGAATTATGTTTCCTACAATTTATGTTCTATGATATTTTTTGATCAGAAGCGTAGTTTTCGAGATATATCGAGATATTTAAAAGTTCCGAAGCCGCACCAACATAATAGAGATACAGAAACACCGTGGCCCCTTTCTTTGAGATAACTCTGCACTATTGCGAGCTGGGAATGCCACTTCCAGTTTAGCTGTGCAGAAGAAGAACAACAAGAAGAAGAAATATCTCGAAATATGTCCGTTAGGCCCCTTCCCTTCAGATAAATCTGCAAATATCTCGGAAACGAAGCGAGCTATGGCAAAATGTTAAGAGAACTTTTTTGTAGAGAATTAAGTTTCCTACTTTTCATGTTCTATGATATTTTTTGATCAGATGCGTAGTTCTCGAGATATATCAAGATATTTAAAAGTTCCGAAGCCGCACCAACATAATAGAGATACAGAAACACCGTGGCCCCTTTCTTTGAGATAACTCTGCACTATTGCGAGCTGTAAATGCCACTTCCAGCTTAGCTGTGCAGAAGAAGAACAACAAGAAGAAGAAATATCTCGAAATATGTCCGTCAGGCCCCTTCCCTTGAGATATATCTGCAAATATCTCGGAAACGAAGCGAGCTATGGCAAAATGTTAAGAGACCTTTTTTGTAGAGAATTATGTTTCCTACAATTTATGTTCTATCATATTTCTTGATCAGAAGCGTAGTTTTCGAGATATATCGAGATATTTAAAAGTCCCGAAGCCGCACCAACATAATAGAGATACAGAAACACCGTGGCCCCTTTCTTTGAGATAACTCTGCACTATTGCGAGCTGCAAATGCCGCTTCGAGCTTAGCTGTGCAGAAGAAGAACAACAAGAAGAAGAAATATCTCGAAATATGTCCGTCAGACCCCTTCCCTTGAGATGAATCTGCAAATATCTCGGAAACGAACCGAGCTATGGCAAAATGTTAAGAGACCTTTGTTGTAGAGAATAATGTTTCCTACAATTTACGTTCTATGATATTTTTTGATCAGAAGCGTAGTTTTCGAGATATATCGAGATATTTAAAAGTTCCGAAGCCGCACCAACATAATAGAGATACAGAAACACCGTGGCCCCTTTCTTTGAGATAACTCTGCACTATTGCGACCTGCAAATGCCACTTCCAGCTCAGCTGTGCAGAAGAAGAACAACAAGAAGAAGAAATATCTCGAAATATGTCCGTCAGGCCCCTTCCCTTGAGATAAATCTGCAAATATCTCGGAAACGAAGCGAGCTATGGCAAAATCTTAAGAGACCTTTTTTGTAGAGAATTAAGTTTCCTACTTTTTATGTTCTATGATATTTTTTGATCAGATGCGTAGTACTCGAGATATATCAAGATATTTAAAAGTTCCGAAGCCGCACCAACATAATAGAGATACAGAAACACCGTGGCCCCTTTCTTTGAGATAACTCTGCACTATTGCGAGCTGGAAATGCCACTTCCAGTTTAGCTGTGCAGAAGAAGAACAACAAGAAGAAGAAATATCTCGAAATATGTCCGTTAGGCCCCTTCCCTTGAGATAAATCTGCAAATATCTCGGAAACGAAGCGAGCTATGGCAAAATGTTTAGAGACCTTTCTTGTAGAGAATTAAGTTTCCTACTTTTTATGTAGTATGATATTTTTTGATCAGATGCGTAGTTCTCGAGATATATCAAGATATTTAAAAGTTCCGAAGCCGCACCAACATAATAGAGATACAGAAACACCGTGGCCCCTTTCTTTGGGATAACTCTGCACTATTGCGAGCTGCAAATGACACTTCCAGCTTAGCTGTGCAGAAGAAGAACAACAAGAAGAAGAAATATCTCGAAATATGTCCGTCAGGCCACTTCCCTTGAGATAAATCTGCAAATATCTCGGAAACGAAGCGAGCTATGGCAAAATGTTAAGAGACCTTTTTTGTAGAGAATTAAGTTTCCTACTTTTTATGTTCGATGATATTTTTTGATCAGATGCGTAGTTCTCGAGATATATCAAGATATTTAAAAGTTCCGAAGCTGCACCAACATAATAGAGGTACAGAAACACCGTGGCCTCTTTCTTTGAGATAACTCTGCACTATTGCGAGCTGCAAATGCCGCTTCGAGCTTAGCTGTGCAGAAGAAGAACAACAAGAAGAAGAAATATCTCGAAATATGTCCGTCAGACCCCTTCCCTTGAGATGAATCTGCAAATATCTCGGAAATGAAGCGAGCTATGGCAAAATGTTAAGAGACGTTTTTTATAGAGAATTATGTTTCCTACAATTTATGTTCTATGATATTTTTTGATCAGAAGCGTGGTTTTCGAGATATATCGAGATATTTAAAAGTTCCGAAGCCGCACCAACATAATAGGGATACAGAAACACCGTGGCCCCTTTCTTTGAGATAACTCTGCACTATTGCGAGCTGTAAATGCCACTTCCAGCTTAGCTGTGCAGAAGAAGAATAACAAGAAGAAGAAATATCTCGAAATATGTCCGTCAGGCCCCTTCCCTTGAGATATATCTGCAAATATCTCGGAAACGAAGCGAGCTATGGCAAAATGTTAAGAGACCTTTTTTGTAGAGAATTATGTTTCCTACAATTTAGGTTCTATGATATTTTTTGATCAGAAGCGTAGTTTTCGAGATGTATCGAGATATTTAAAAGTTCCGAAGCCGCACCAACATAATAGGGATACAGAAACACCGTGGCCCCTTTCTTTGAGATAACTCTGCACTATTGCGAGCTGTAAATGCCACTTCCAGCTTAGCTGTGCAGAAGAAGAATAACAAGAAGAAGAAATATCTCGAAATATGTCCGTCAGGCCCCTTCCCTTGAGATATATCTGCAAATATCTCGGAAACGAAGCGAGCTATGGCAAAATGTTAAGAGACCTTTTTTGTAGAGAATTATGTTTCCTACAATTTAGGTTCTGTGATATTTTTTGATCAGAAGCGTAGTTTTCGAGATGTATCGAGATATTTAAAAGTTCCGAAGCCGCACCAACATAATAGAGATACAGAAACACCGTGGCCCCTTTCTTTGAGATAACTCTGCACTAGTGCGAGCCGCAAATGCCACTTCCAGCTTAGCTGTGCAGAAGAAGAACAACAAGAAGAAGAAATATCTCGAAATATGTCCGTCAGGCCCCTTCCCTTGAGATATATCTGCAAATATCTCGGAAACGAAGCGAGCTATGGCAAAATGTTAAGAGACCTTTTTTGTAGAGAATTATGTTTCCTACACTTTAGGTTCTATGATATTTTTTGATCAGAAGCGTAGTTTTCGAGATATATCGAGATATTTAAAAGTTCCGAAGCCGCACCAACATAATAGAGATACAGAAACACCGTGGCCCCTTTCTTTGAGATAACTCTGCACTAGTGCGAGCCGCAAATGCCACTTCCAGCTTAGCTGTGCAGAAGAAGAACAACAAGAAGAAGAAATATCTCGAAATATGTCCGTCAGGCCCCTTCCCTTGAGATATATCTGCAAATATCTCGGAAACGAAGCGAGCTATGGCAAAATGTTAAGAGACCTTTTTTGTAGAGAATTATGTTTCCTACAATTTAGGTTCTATGATATTTTTTGATCAGAAGCGTAGTTTTCGAGATATATCGAGATATTTAAAAGTTCCGAAGCCGCACCAACATAATAGAGATACAGAAACACCGTGGCCCCTTTCTTTGAGATAACTCTGCACTAGTGCGGGCCGCAAATGCCACTTCCAGCTTAGCTGTGCAGAAGAAGGACAACAAGAAGAAGAAATATCTCGAAATATGTCCGTCAGGCCCCTTCCCTTGAGATAAATCTGCAAATATCTCGGAAACGAAGCGAGCTATGGCAAAATGTTAAGAGACCTTTTTTGTAGAGAATTAAGTTTCCTACTTTTTATGTTGTATCATATTTTTTGATCAGATGCGTAGTTCTCGAGATATATCAAGATATTTAAAAGTTCCGAAGCCGCACCAACATAATAGAGATACAGAAACACCGTGGCCCCTTTCTTTGTGATAACTCTGCACTATTGCGACCTGCAAATGCCACTTCCAGCTCAGCTGTGCAGAAGAAGAACAACAAGAAGAAGAAGTATCTCGAAATATGTCCGTCAGGCCCCTTCCCTTGAGATAAATCTGCAAATATCTCGGAAACGAAGCGAGCTATGGCAAAATGTTAAGAGACCTTTTTTGTAGAGAATTAAGCTTCCTACTTTTTATGTTCTATGATATTTTTTGATCAGATGCGTAGTTCTCGAGATATATCAAGATATTTAAAAGTTCCGAAGCCCCACCAACATAATAGAGATACAGAAACACCGTGGCCTCTTTCTTTGGGATAACTCTGCACTATTGCGAGCTGCAAATGCCACTTCCAGCTTAGCTGTGCAGAACAAGAACAACAAGAAGGAGAAATATCTCGAAATATGTCCGTCAGGCCACTTCCCTTGAGATAAATCTGCAAATATCTCGGAAACGAAGCGATCTATGGCAAAATGTTGAGAGACGTTTTTTGTAGAGAATTATGTTTCCTACAATTTACGTTCTATGATATTTTTTGATCAGAAGCGTAGTTTTCGAGATATATCGAGATATTTAAAAGTTCCGAAGCCGCACCAACATAATAGGGATACAGAAACACCGTGGCCCCTTTCTTTGAGATAACTCTGCACTAGTGCGGGCCGCAAATGCCACTTCCAGCTTAGCTGTGCAGAAGAAGGACAACAAGAAGAAGAAATATCTCGAAATATGTCCGTCAGGCCCCTTCCCTTGAGATAAATCTGCAAATATCTCGGAAACGAAGCGAGCTATGGCAAAATGTTAAGAGACCTTTTTTGTAGAGAATTATGTTTCCTACAATTTATGTTCTATGATATTTTTTGATCAGATGCGTAGTTTTCGAGATATATCGAGATATTTAAAAGTTCCGAAGCCGCACCAACATAATAGAGATACAGAAACACCGTGGCCCCTTTCTTTGAGATAACTCTGCACTATTGCGACCTGCAAATGCCACTTCCAGCTCAGCTGTGCAGAAGAAGAACAACAAGAAGAAGAAATATCTCGAAATATGTCCGTCCGGCCCCTTCCCTTGAGATAAATCTGCAAATATCTCGGAAACGAAGCGAGCTATGGCAAAATGTTAAGAGACCTTTTTTGTAGAGAATTAAGTTTCCTACTTTTTATGTTCTATGATATTTTTTGATCAGATGCGTAGTTCTCGAGATATATCAAGATATTTAAAAGTTCCGAAGCCGCACCAACATAATAGAGATACAGAAACACCGTTGCCCCTTTCTCTGAGATAACTCTGCACTATTGCGAGCTGCAAATGCCACTTCCAGCTTAGCTGTGCAGAAGAAGAACAACAAGAAGAAGAAATATCTCGAAATATGTCCGTCAGACCCCTTCCCTTGAGATGAATCTGCAAATATCTCGGAAACGAAGCGAGCTATGGCAAGATGTTAAGAGACCTTTTTTGTAGAGAATAATGTTTCCTACAATTTACGTTCTATGATATTTTTTGATCAGAAGCGTAGTTTTCGAGATATATCGAGATATTTAAAAGTTCCGAAGCCGCACCAACATAATAGAGATACAGAAACACCGTGGCCCCTTTCTTTGAGATAACTCTGCACTAGTGAGAGCCGCAAATGCCACTTCCAGCTTAGCTGTGCAGAAGAAGAACAACAAGAAGAAGAAATATCTCGAAATATGTCCGTCAGGCCCCTTCCCTTGAGATAAATCTGCAAATATCTCGGAAACGAAGCGAGCTATGGCAAAATGTTAAGAGACCTTTTTTGTAGAGAATTAAGTTTCCTACTTTTTATGTTCTATGATATTTTTTGATCAGAAGCGTAGTTTTCGAGATATATCGAGATATTTAAAAGTTCCGAAGCCGCACCAACATAATAGAGATACAGAAACACCGTGGCCCCTTTCTTTGAGATAACTCTGCACTAGTGCGGGCCGCAAATGCCACTTCCAGCTTAGCTGTGCAGAAGAAGGACAACAAGAAGAAGAAATATCTCGAAATATGTCCGTCAGGCCCCTTCCCTTGAGATAAATCTGCAAATATCTCGGAAACGAAGCGAGCTATGGCAAAATGTTAAGAGACCTTTTTTGTAGAGAATTATGTTTCCTACAATTTACGTTCTATGATATTTTTTGATCAGAAGCGTAGTTTTCGAGATATATCGAGATATTTAAAAGTTCCGAAGCCGCACCAACATAATAGGGATACAGAAACACCGTGGCCCCTTTCTTTGAGATAACTCTGCACTAGTGCGGGCCGCAAATGCCACTTCCAGCTTAGCTGTGCAGAAGAAGGACAAGAAGAAGAAGAAATATCTCGAAATATGTCCGTCAGGCCCCTTCCCTTGAGATAAATCTGCAAATATCTCGGAAACGAAGCGAGCTATGGCAAAATGTTAAGAGACCTTTTTTGTAGAGAATTATGTTTCCTACAATTTATGTTCTATGATATTTTTTGATCAGATGCGTAGTTTTCGAGATATATCGAGATATTTAAAAGTTCCGAAGCCGCACCAACATAATAGAGATACAGAAACACCGTTGCCCCTTTCTTTGAGATAACTCTGCACTATTGCGAGCTGCAAATGCCACTTCCAGCTTAGCTGTGCAGAAGAAGAACAACAAGAAGAAGAAATATCTCGAAATATGTCCGTCAGACCCCTTCCCTTGAGATGAATCTGCAAATATCTCGGAAACGAAGCGAGCTATGGCAAGATGTTAAGAGACCTTTTTTGTAGAGAATAATGTTTCCTACAATTTACGTTCTATGATATTTTTTGATCAGAAGCGTAGTTTTCGAGATATATCGAGATATTTAAAAGTTCCGAAGCCGCACCAACATAATAGAGATACAGAAACACCGTGGCCCCTTTCTTTGAGATAACTCTGCACTATTGCGACCTGCAAATGCCACTTCCAGCTCAGCTGTGCAGAAGAAGAACAACAAGAAGAAGAAATATCTCGAAATATGTCTGTCAGGCCCCTTCCCTTGAGATAAATCTGCAAATATCTCGGAAACGAAGCGAGCTATGGCAAAATGTTAAGAGACCTTTTTTGTAGAGAATTAAGTTTCCTACTTTTTATGTTCTATGATATTTTTTGATCAGATGCGTAGTTCTCGAGATATATCAAGATATTTAAAAGTTCCGAAGCCGCACCAACATAATAGAGATACAGAAACACCGTGGCCCCTTTCTTTGAGATAACTCTGCACTATTGCGAGCTGCAAATGCCACTTCCAGCTTAGCTGTGCAGAAGAAGAACAACAAGAAGAAGAAATATCTCGAAATATGTCCGTCAGACCCCTTCCCTTGAGATGAATCTGCAAATATCTCGGAAACGAAGCGAGCTATGGCAAGATGTTAAGAGACCTTTTTTGTAGAGAATAATGTTTCCTACAATTTACGTTCTATGATATTTTTTGATCAGAAGCGTAGTTTTCGAGATATATCGAGATATTTAAAAGTTCCGAAGCCGCACCAACATAATAGAGATACAGAAACACCGTGGCCCCTTTCTTTGAGATAACTCTGCACTAGTGAGAGCCGCAAATGCCACTTCCAGCTTAGCTGTGCAGAAGAAGAACAACAAGAAGAAGAAATATCTCGAAATATGTCCGTCAGGCCCCTTCCCTTGAGATAAATCTGCAAATATCTCGGAAACGAAGCGAGCTATGGCAAAATGTTAAGAGACCTTTTTTGTAGAGAATTAAGTTTCCTACTTTTTATGTTCTATGATATTTTTTGATCAGAAGCGTAGTTTTCGAGATATATCGAGATATTTAAAAGTTCCGAAGCCGCACCAACATAATAGAGATACAGAAACACCGTGGCCCCTTTCTTTGAGATAACTCTGCACTAGTGAGAGCCGCAAATGCCACTTCCAGCTTAGCTGTGCAGAAGAAGAACAACAAGAAGAAGAAATATCTCGAAATATGTCCGTCAGGCCCCTTCCCTTGAGATAAATCTGCAAATATCTCGGAAACGAAGCGAGCTATGGCAAAATGTTAAGAGACCTTTTTTGTAGAGAATTATGTTTCCTACTTTTTATGTTCTATGATATTTTTTGATCAGATGCGTAGTTCTCGAGATATATCAAGATATTTAAAAGTTCCGAAGCCGCACCAACATAATAGAGATACAGAAACACCGTGGCCCCTTTCTTTGAGATAACTCTGCACTATTGCGAGCTGCAAATGCCACTTCCAGCTTAGCTGTGCAGAAGAAGAACAACAAGAAGAAGAAATATCTCGAAATATGTCCGTCAGACCCCTTCCCTTGAGATGAATCTGCAAATATCTCGGAAACGAAGCGAGCTATGGCAAGATGTTAAGAGACCTTTTTTGTAGAGAAAAATGTTTCCTACAATTTACGTTCTATGATATTTTTTGATCAGAAGCGTAGTTTTCGAGATATATCGAGATATTTAAAAGTTCCGAAGCCGCACCAACATAATAGAGATACAGAAACACCGTGGCCCCTTTCTTTGAGATAACTCTGCACTAGTGCGAGCTGCAAATGCCACTTCCAGCTTAGCTGTGCAGAAGAAGAACAACAAGAAGAAGAAATATCTCGAAATATGTCCGTCAGGCCCCTTCCCTTGAGATAAATCTGCAAATATCTCGGAAACGAAGCGAGCTATGGCAAAATGTTAAGAGACCTTTTTTGTAGAGAATTATGTTTCCTACAATTTATGTTCTATGATATTTTTTGATCAGAAGCGTAGTTTTCGAGATATATCGAGATATTTAAAAGTTCCGAAGCCGCACCAACATAATAGAGATACAGAAACACCGTGGCCCCTTTCTTTGAGATAACTCTGCACTATTGCGACCTGCAAATGCCACTTCCAGCTCAGCTGTGCAGAAGAAGAACAACAAGAAGAAGAAATATCTCGAAATATGTCCGTCAGGCCCCTTCCCTTGAGATAAATCTGCAAATATCTCGGAAACGAAGCGAGCTATGGCAAAATGTTAAGAGACCTTTTTTGTAGAGAATTATGTTTCCTACAATTTATGTTCTATGATATTTTTTGATCAGAAGCGTAGTTTTCGAGATATATCGAGGCATTTAAAAGTTCCGAAGCCGCACCAACATAATAGAGATACAGAAACACCGTGGCCCCTTTCTTTGAGATAACTCTGCACTATTGCGACCTGCAAATGCCACTTCCAGCTCAGCTGTGCAGAAGAAGAACAACAAGAAGAAGAAATATCTCGAAATATGTCCGTTAGGCCCCTTCCCTTCAGATAAATCTGCAAATATCTCGGAAACGAAGCGAGCTATGGCAAAATGTTAAGAGAACTTTTTTGTAGAGAATTAAGTTTCCTACTTTTCATGTTCTATGATATTTTTTGATCAGATGCGTAGTTCTCGAGATATATCAAGATATTTAAAAGTTCCGAAGCCGCACCAACATAATAGAGATACAGAAACACCGTGGCCCCTTTCTTTGAGATAACTCTGCACTATTGCGAGCTGTAAATGCCACTTCCAGCTTAGCTGTGCAGAAGAAGAACAACAAGAAGAAGAAATATCTCGAAATATGTCCGTCAGACCCCTTCCCTTGAGATGAATCTGCAAATATCTCGGAAACGAACCGAGCTATGGCAAAATGTTAAGAGACCTTTTTTGTAGAGAATAATGTTTCCTACAATTTACGTTCTATGATATTTTTTGATCAGAAGCGTAGTTTTCGAGATATATCGAGATATTTAAAAGTTCCGAAGCCGCACCAACATAATAGAGATACAGAAACACCGTGGCCCCTTTCTTTGAGATAACTCTGCACTATTGCGACCTGCAAATGCCACTTCCAGCTCAGCTGTGCAGAAGAAGAACAACAAGAAGAAGAAATATCTCGAAATATGTCCGTCAGGCCCCTTCCCTTGAGATAAATCTGCAAATATCTCGGAAACGAAGCGAGCTATGGCAAAATGTTAAGAGACCTTTTTTGTAGAGAATTAAGTTTCCTACTTTTTATGTTCTATGATATTTTTTGATCAGATGCGTAGTTCTCGAGATATATCAAGATATTTAAAAGTTCCGAAGCCGCACCAACATAATAGAGATACAGAAACACCGTGGCCCCTTTCTTTGAGATAACTCTGCACTATTGCGAGCTGCAAATGCCACTTCCAGCTTAGCTGTGCAGAAGAAGAACAACAAGAAGAAGAAATATCTCGAAATATGTCCGTCAGACCCCTTCCCTTGAGATGAATCTGCAAATATCTCGGAAACGAAGCGAGCTATGGCAAGATGTTAAGAGACCTTTTTTGTAGAGAATAATGTTTCCTACAATTTACGTTCTATGATATTTTTTGATCAGAAGCGTAGTTTTCGAGATATATCGAGATATTTAAAAGTTCCGAAGCCGCACCAACATAATAGAGATACAGAAACACCGTGGCCCCTTTCTTTGAGATAACTCTGCACTAGTGAGAGCCGCAAATGCCACTTCCAGCTTAGCTGTGCAGAAGAAGAACAACAAGAAGAAGAAATATCTCGAAATATGTCCGTCAGGCCCCTTCCCTTGAGATAAATCTGCAAACATCTCGGAAACGAAGCGAGCTATGGCAAAATGTTAAGAGACCTTTTTTGTAGAGAATTAAGTTTCCTACTTTTTATGTTCTATGATATTTTTTGATCAGATGCGTAGTTCTCGAGATATATCAAGATATTTAAAAGTTCCGAAGCCGCACCAACATAATAGAGATACAGAAACACCGTGGCCCCTTTCTTTGAGATAACTCTGCACTATTGCGAGCTGCAAATGCCACTTCCAGCTTAGCTGTGCAGAAGAAGAACAACAAGAAGAAGAAATATCTCGAAATATGTCCGTCAGACCCCTTCCCTTGAGATGAATCTGCAAATATCTCGGAAACGAAGCGAGCTATGGCAAGATGTTAAGAGACCCTTTTTGTAGAGAATAATGTTTCCTACAATTTACGTTCTATGATATTTTTTGATCAGAAGCGTAGTTTTCGAGATATATCGAGATATTTAAAAGTTCCGAAGCCGCACCAACATAATAGAGATACAGAAACACCGTGGCCCCTTTCTTTGAGATAACTCTGCACTAGTGCAAGCTGCAAATGCCACTTCCAGCTTAGCTGTGCAGAAGAAGAACAACAAGAAGAAGAAATATCTCGAAATATGTCCGTCAGGCCCCTTCCCTTGAGATAAATCTGCAAATATCTCGGAAACGAAGCGAGCTATGGCAAAATGTTAAGAGACCTTTTTTGTAGAGAATTATGTTTCCTACAATTTATGTTCTATGATATTTTTTGATCAGAAGCGTAGTTTTCGAGATATATCGAGATATTTAAAAGTTCCGAAGCCGCACCAACATAATAGAGATACAGAAACACCGTGGCCCCTTTCTTTGAGATAACTCTGCACTATTGCGACCTGCAAATGCCACTTCCAGCTCAGCTGTGCAGAAGAAGAACAACAAGAAGAAGAAATATCTCGAAATATGTCCGTCAGGCCCCTTCCCTTGAGATAAATCTGCAAATATCTCGGAAACGAAGCGAGCTATGGCAAAATGTTAAGAGACCTTTTTTGTAGAGAATTATGTTTCCTACAATTTATGTTCTATGATATTTTTTGATCAGAAGCGTAGTTTTCGAGATATATCGAGGTATTTAAAAGTTCCGAAGCCGCACCAACATAATAGAGATACAGAAACACCGTGGCCCCTTTCTTTGAGATAACTCTGCACTATTGCGACCTGCAAATGCCACTTCCAGCTCAGCTGTGCAGAAGAAGAACAACAAGAAGAAGAAATATCTCGAAATATGTCCGTTAGGCCCCTTCCCTTCAGATAAATCTGCAAATATCTCGGAAACGAAGCGAGCTATGGCAAAATGTTAAGAGAACTTTTTTGTAGAGAATTAAGTTTCCTACTTTTCATGTTCTATGATATTTTTTGATCAGATGCGTAGTTCTCGAGATATATCAAGATATTTAAAAGTTCCGAAGCCGCACCAACATAATAGAGATACAGAAACACCGTGGCCCCTTTCTTTGAGATAACTCTGCACTATTGCGAGCTGTAAATGCCACTTCCAGCTTAGCTGTGCAGAAGAAGAACAACAAGAAGAAGAAATATCTCGAAATATGTCCGTCAGGCACCTTCCCTTGAGATATATTTGCAAATATCTCGGAAACGAAGCGAGCTATGGCAAAATGTTAAGAGACCTTTTTTGTAGAGAATTATGTTTCCTACAATTTATGTTCTATGATATTTTTTGATCAGAAGCGTAGTTTTCGAGATATATCGAGATATTTAAAAGTCCCGAAGCCGCACCAACATAATAGAGATACAGAAACACCGTGGCCCCTTTCTTTGAGATAACTCTGCACTATTGCGAGCTGCAAATGCCGCTTCGAGCTTAGCTGTGCAGAAGAAGAACAACAAGAAGAAGAAATATCTCGAAATATGTCCGTCAGACCCCTTCCCTTGAGATGAATCTGCAAATATCTCGGAAACGAAGCGAGCTATGGCAAAATATTAAGAGACCTTTTTTGTAGAGAATTAAGTTTCCTACTTTTTATGTTCTATGATATTTTTTGATCAGATGCGTAGTTCTCGAGATATATCAAGATATTTAAAAGTTCCGAAGCCGCACCAACATAATAGAGATACAGAAACACCGTGGCCCCTTTCTTTGAGATAACTCTGCACTATTGCGAGCTGTAAACGCCACTTCCAGCTTAGCTGTGCAGAAGAAGAACGACAAGAAGAAGAAATATCTCGAAATATGTCCGTCAGGCCCCTTCCCTTGAGATAAATCTGCAAATATCTCGGAAACGAAGCGAGCTATGGCAAAATGTTAAGAGACCTTTTTTGTAGAGAATTAAGTTTCCTACTTTTTATGTTCTATGATATTTTTTGATCAGATGCGTAGTTCTCGAGATATATCAAGATATTTAAAAGTTCCGAAGCCGCACCAACATAATAGAGATACAGAAACACCGTGGCCCCTTTCTTTGAGATAACTCTGCACTATTGCGAGCTGCAAATGCCACTTCCAGCTTAGCTGTGCAGAAGAAGAACAACAAGAAGAAGAAATATCTCGAAATATGTCCGTCAGACCCCTTCCCTTGAGATGAATCTGCAAATATCTCGGAAACGAAGCGAGCTATGGCAAGATGTTAAGAGACCTTTTTTGTAGAGAATAATGTTTCCTACAATTTACGTTCTATGATATTTTTTGATCAGAAGCGTAGTTTTCGAGATATATCGAGATATTTAAAAGTTCCGAAGCCGCACCAACATAATAGAGATACAGAAACACCGTGGCCCCTTTCTTTGAGATAACTCTGCACTATTGCGACCTGCAAATGCCACTTCCAGCTCAGCTGTGCAGAAGAAGAACAACAAGAAGAAGAAATATCTCGAAATATGTCCGTCAGGCCCCTTCCCTTGAGATAAATCTGCAAATATCTCGGAAACGAAGCGAGCTATGGCAAAATGTTAAGAGACCTTTTTTGTAGAGAATTATGTTTCCTACAATTTATGTTCTATGATATTTTTTGATCAGAAGCGTAGTTTTCGAGATATATCGAGGTATTTAAAAGTTCCGAAGCCGCACCAACATAATAGAGATACAGAAACACCGTGGCCCCTTTCTTTGAGATAACTCTGCACTATTGCGACCTGCAAATGCCACTTCCAGCTCAGCTGTGCAGAAGAAGAACAACAAGAAGAAGAAATATCTCGAAATATGTCCGTTAGGCCCCTTCCCTTCAGATAAATCTGCAAATATCTCGGAAACGAAGCGAGCTATGGCAAAATGTTAAGAGAACTTTTTTGTAGAGAATTAAGTTTCCTACTTTTCATGTTCTATGATATTTTTTGATCAGATGCGTAGTTCTCGAGATATATCAAGATATTTAAAAGTTCCGAAGCCGCACCAACATAATAGAGATACAGAAACACCGTGGCCCCTTTCTTTGAGATAACTCTGCACTATTGCGAGCTGTAAATGCCACTTCCAGCTTAGCTGTGCAGAAGAAGAACAACAAGAAGAAGAAATATCTCGAAATATGTCCGTCAGGCACCTTCCCTTGAGATATATTTGCAAATATCTCGGAAACGAAGCGAGCTATGGCAAAATGTTAAGAGACCTTTTTTGTAGAGAATTATGTTTCCTACAATTTATGTTCTATGATATTTTTTGATCAGAAGCGTAGTTTTCGAGATATATCGAGATATTTAAAAGTCCCGAAGCCGCACCAACATAATAGAGATACAGAAACACCGTGGCCCCTTTCTTTGAGATAACTCTGCACTATTGCGAGCTGCAAATGCCGCTTCGAGCTTAGCTGTGCAGAAGAAGAACAACAAGAAGAAGAAATATCTCGAAATATGTCCGTCAGACCCCTTCCCTTGAGATGAATCTGCAAATATCTCGGAAACGAAGCGAGCTATGGCAAAATATTAAGAGACCTTTTTTGTAGAGAATTAAGTTTCCTACTTTTTATGTTCTATGATATTTTTTGATCAGATGCGTAGTTCTCGAGATATATCAAGATATTTAAAAGTTCCGAAGCCGCACCAACATAATAGAGATACAGAAACACCGTGGCCCCTTTCTTTGAGATAACTCTGCACTATTGCGAGCTGTAAACGCCACTTCCAGCTTAGCTGTGCAGAAGAAGAACGACAAGAAGAAGAAATATCTCGAAATATGTCCGTCAGGCCCCTTCCCTTGAGATAAATCTGCAAATATCTCGGAAACGAAGCGAGCTATGGCAAAATGTTAAGAGACCTTTTTTGTAGAGAATTAAGTTTCCTACTTTTTATGTTCTATGATATTTTTTGATCAGATGCGTAGTTCTCGAGATATATCAAGATATTTAAAAGTTCCGAAGCCGCACCAACATAATAGAGATACAGAAACACCGTGGCCCCTTTCTTTGAGATAACTCTGCACTATTGCGAGCTGCAAATGCCACTTCCAGCTTAGCTGTGCAGAAGAAGAACAACAAGAAGAAGAAATATCTCGAAATATGTCCGTCAGACCCCTTCCCTTGAGATGAATCTGCAAATATCTCGGAAACGAAGCGAGCTATGGCAAGATGTTAAGAGACCTTTTTTGTAGAGAATAATGTTTCCTACAATTTACGTTCTATGATATTTTTTGATCAGAAGCGTAGTTTTCGAGATATATCGAGATATTTAAAAGTTCCGAAGCCGCACCAACATAATAGAGATACAGAAACACCGTGGCCCCTTTCTTTGAGATAACTCTGCACTAGTGAGAGCCGCAAATGCCACTTCCAGCTTAGCTGTGCAGAAGAAGAACAACAAGAAGAAGAAATATCTCGAAATATGTCCGTCAGGCCCCTTCCCTTGAGATAAATCTGCAAATATCTCGGAAACGAAGCGAGCTATGGCAAAATGTTAAGAGACCTTTTTTGTAGAGAATTAAGTTTCCTACTTTTTATGTTCTATGATATTTTTTGATCAGATGCGTAGTTCTCGAGATATATCAAGATATTTAAAAGTTCCGAAGCCGCACCAACATAATAGAGATACAGAAACACCGTGGCCCCTTTCTTTGAGATAACTCTGCACTATTGCGAGCTGCAAATGCCACTTCCAGCTTAGCTGTGCAGAAGAAGAACAACAAGAAGAAGAAATATCTCGAAATATGTCCGTCAGACCCCTTCCCTTGAGATGAATCTGCAAATATCTCGGAAACGAAGCGAGCTATGGCAAGATGTTAAGAGACCCTTTTTGTAGAGAATAATGTTTCCTACAATTTACGTTCTATGATATTTTTTGATCAGAAGCGTAGTTTTCGAGATATATCGAGATATTTAAAAGTTCCGAAGCCGCACCAACATAATAGAGATACAGAAACACCGTGGCCCCTTTCTTTGAGATAACTCTGCACTAGTGCAAGCTGCAAATGCCACTTCCAGCTTAGCTGTGCAGAAGAAGAACAACAAGAAGAAGAAATATCTCGAAATATGTCCGTCAGGCCCCTTCCCTTGAGATAAATCTGCAAATATCTCGGAAACGAAGCGAGCTATGGCAAAATGTTAAGAGACCTTTTTTGTAGAGAATTATGTTTCCTACAATTTATGTTCTATGATATTTTTTGATCAGAAGCGTAGTTTTCGAGATATATCGAGATATTTAAAAGTTCCGAAGCCGCACCAACATAATAGAGATACAGAAACACCGTGGCCCCTTTCTTTGAGATAACTCTGCACTATTGCGACCTGCAAATGCCACTTCCAGCTCAGCTGTGCAGAAGAAGAACAACAAGAAGAAGAAATATCTCGAAATATGTCCGTCAGGCCCCTTCCCTTGAGATAAATCTGCAAATATCTCGGAAACGAAGCGAGCTATGGCAAAATGTTAAGAGACCTTTTTTGTAGAGAATTATGTTTCCTACAATTTATGTTCTATGATATTTTTTGATCAGAAGCGTAGTTTTCGAGATATATCGAGGTATTTAAAAGTTCCGAAGCCGCACCAACATAATAGAGATACAGAAACACCGTGGCCCCTTTCTTTGAGATAACTCTGCACTATTGCGACCTGCAAATGCCACTTCCAGCTCAGCTGTGCAGAAGAAGAACAACAAGAAGAAGAAATATCTCGAAATATGTCCGTTAGGCCCCTTCCCTTCAGATAAATCTGCAAATATCTCGGAAACGAAGCGAGCTATGGCAAAATGTTAAGAGAACTTTTTTGTAGAGAATTAAGTTTCCTACTTTTCATGTTCTATGATATTTTTTGATCAGATGCGTAGTTCTCGAGATATATCAAGATATTTAAAAGTTCCGAAGCCGCACCAACATAATAGAGATACAGAAACACCGTGGCCCCTTTCTTTGAGATAACTCTGCACTATTGCGAGCTGTAAATGCCACTTCCAGCTTAGCTGTGCAGAAGAAGAACAACAAGAAGAAGAAATATCTCGAAATATGTCCGTCAGGCACCTTCCCTTGAGATATATTTGCAAATATCTCGGAAACGAAGCGAGCTATGGCAAAATGTTAAGAGACCTTTTTTGTAGAGAATTATGTTTCCTACAATTTATGTTCTATGATATTTTTTGATCAGAAGCGTAGTTTTCGAGATATATCGAGATATTTAAAAGTCCCGAAGCCGCACCAACATAATAGAGATACAGAAACACCGTGGCCCCTTTCTTTGAGATAACTCTGCACTATTGCGAGCTGCAAATGCCGCTTCGAGCTTAGCTGTGCAGAAGAAGAACAACAAGAAGAAGAAATATCTCGAAATATGTCCGTCAGACCCCTTCCCTTGAGATGAATCTGCAAATATCTCGGAAACGAAGCGAGCTATGGCAAAATATTAAGAGACCTTTTTTGTAGAGAATTAAGTTTCCTACTTTTTATGTTCTATGATATTTTTTGATCAGATGCGTAGTTCTCGAGATATATCAAGATATTTAAAAGTTCCGAAGCCGCACCAACATAATAGAGATACAGAAACACCGTGGCCCCTTTCTTTGAGATAACTCTGCACTATTGCGAGCTGTAAACGCCACTTCCAGCTTAGCTGTGCAGAAGAAGAACGACAAGAAGAAGAAATATCTCGAAATATGTCCGTCACGCCCCTTCCCTTGAGATATATCTGCAAATATCTCGGAAACGAAGCGAGCTATGGCAAAATGTTAAGAGACCTTTTTTGTAGAGAATTATGTTTCCTACAATTTATGTTCTATGATATTTTTTGATCAGAAGCGTAGTTTTCGAGATATATCGAGATATTTAAAAGTTCCGAAGCCGCACCAACATAATAGAGATACAGAAACACCGTGGCCCCTTTCTTTGAGATAACTCTGCGCTATTGCGAGCTGCAAATGCCACTTCCAGCTTAGCTGTGCAGAAGAAGAACAACAAGAAGAAGAAATATCTCGAAATATGTCCGTCAGGCCCCTTCCCTTGAGATAAATCTGCAAATATCTCGGAAACGAAGCGAGCTATGGCAAAATGTTAAGAGACCTTTTTTGTAGAGAATTATGTTTCCTACAATTTATGTTCTATGATATTTTTTGATCAGAAGCGTAGTTTTCGAGATATATCGAGATATTTAAAAGTTCCGAAGCCGCACCAACATAATAGAGATACAGAAACACCGTGGCCCCTTTCTTTGAGATAACTCTGCACTAGTGAGAGCCGCAAATGCCACTTCCAGCTTAGCTGTGCAGAAGAAGAACAACAAGAAGAAGAAATATCTCGAAATATGTCCGTCAGGCCCCTTCCCTTGAGATAAATCTGCAAATATCTCGGAAACGAAGCGAGCTATGGCAAAATGTTAAGAGACCTTTTTTGTAGAGAATTAAG
Source organism: Osmia lignaria lignaria (assembly GCF_051020975.1). NCBI lineage: Eukaryota > Metazoa > Arthropoda > Insecta > Hymenoptera > Megachilidae > Osmia > Osmia lignaria. The sequence goes on along the minus strand of NW_027478167.1, from coordinate 3,097,588 downwards.
TTTCCTACTTTTTATGTTCTATGATATTTTTTGATCAGATGCGTAGTTCTCGAGATATATCAAGATATTTAAAAGTTCCGAAGCCGCACCAACATAATAGAGATACAGAAACACCGTGGCCCCTTTCTTTGAGATAACTCTGCACTATTGCGAGCTGCAAATGCCACTTCCAGCTCAGCTGTGCAGAAGAAGAACAACAAGAAGAAGAAATATCTCGAAATATGTCCGTCAGGCCCCTTCCCTTGAGATAAATCTGCAAATATCTCGGAAACGAAGCGAGCTATGGCAAAATGTTAAGAGACCTTTTTTGTAGAGAATTATGTTTCCTACAATTTATGTTCTATGATATTTTTTGATCAGAAGCGTAGTTTTCGAGATATATCGAGGTATTTAAAAGTTCCGAAGCCGCACCAACATAATAGAGATACAGAAACACCGTGGCCCCTTTCTTTGAGATAACTCTGCACTATTGCGACCTGCAAATGCCACTTCCAGCTCAGCTGTGCAGAAGAAGAACAACAAGAAGAAGAAATATCTCGAAATATGTCCGTCAGGCCCCTTCCCTTGAGATAAATCTGCAAATATCTCGGAAACGAAGCGAGCTATGGCAAAATGTTAAGAGACCTTTTTTGTAGAGAATTAAGTTTCCTACTTTTTATGTTCTATGATATTTTTTGATCAGATGCGTAGTTCTCGAGATATATCAAGATATTTAAAAGTTCCGAAGCCGCACCAACATAATAGAGATACAGAAACACCGTGGCCCCTTTCTTTGAGATAACTCTGCACTATTGCGAGCTGTAAACGCCACTTCCAGCTTAGCTGTGCAGAAGAAGAACGACAAGAAGAAGAAATATCTCGAAATATGTCCGTCACGCCCCTTCCCTTGAGATATATCTGCAAATATCTCGGAAACGAAGCGAGCTATGGCAAAATGTTAAGAGACCTTTTTTGTAGAGAATTATGTTTCCTACAATTTATGTTCTATGATATTTTTTGATCAGAAGCGTAGTTTTCGAGATATATCGAGATATTTAAAAGTTCCGAAGCCGCACCAACATAATAGAGATACAGAAACACCGTGGCCCCTTTCTTTGAGATAACTCTGCGCTATTGCGAGCTGCAAATGCCACTTCCAGCTTAGCTGTGCAGAAGAAGAACAACAAGAAGAAGAAATATCTCGAAATATGTCCGTCAGGCCCCTTCCCTTGAGATAAATCTGCAAATATCTCGGAAACGAAGCGAGCTATGGCAAAATGTTTAGAGACCTTTCTTGTAGAGAATTAAGTTTCCTACTTTTCATGTTCTATGATATTTTTTGATCAGATGCGTAGTTCTCGAGATATATCAAGATATTTAAAAGTTCCGAAGCCGCACCAACATAATAGAGATACAGAAACACCGTGGCCCCTTTCTTTGGGATAACTCTGCACTATTGCGAGCTGCAAATGCCACTTCCAGCTTAGCTGTGCAGAAGAAGAACAACAAGAAGAAGAAATATCTCGAAATATGTCCGTCAGGCCACTTCCCTTGAGATAAATCTGCAAATATCTCGGAAACGAAGCGAGCTATGGCAAAATGTTAAGAGACCTTTTTTGTAGAGAATTAAGTTTCCTACTTTTTATGTTCGATGATATTTTTTGATCAGATGCGTAGTTCTCGAGATATATCAAGATATTTAAAAGTTCCGAAGCTGCACCAACATAATAGAGGTACAGAAACACCGTGGCCTCTTTCTTTGAGATAACTCTGCACTATTGCGAGCTGCAAATGCCGCTTCGAGCTTAGCTGTGCAGAAGAAGAACAACAAGAAGAAGAAATATCTCGAAATATGTCCGTTAGGCCCCTTCCCTTCAGATAAATCTGCAAATATCTCGGAAACGAAGCGAGCTATGGCAAAATGTTAAGAGACCTTTTTTGTAGAGAATTAAGTTTCCTACTTTTCATGTTCTATGATATTTTTTGATCAGATGCGTAGTTCTCGAGATATATCAAGATATTTAAAAGTTCCGAAGCCGCACCAACATAATAGAGATACAGAAACACCGTGGCCCCTTTCTTTGAGATAACTCTGCACTATTGCGAGCTGTAAATGCCACTTCCAGCTTAGCTGTGCAGAAGAAGAACAACAAGAAGAAGAAATATCTCGAAATATGTCCGTCACGCCCCTTCCCTTGAGATATATCTGCAAATATCTCGGAAACGAAGCGAGCTATGGCAAAATGTTAAGAGACCTTTTTTGTAGAGAATTATGTTTCCTACAATTTATGTTCTATGATATTTTTTGATCAGAAGCGTAGTTTTCGAGATATATCGAGATATTTTAAAGTTCCGAAGCCGCGCCAACATAATAGAGATACAGAAACACCGTGGCCCCTTTCTTTGAGATAACTCTGCACTAGTGAGAGACGCAAATGCCACTTCCAGCTTAGCTGTGCAGAAGAAGAACAACAAGAAGAAGAAATATCTCGAAATATGTCCGTCAGGCCCCTTCCCTTGAGATAAATCTGCAAATATCTCGGAAACGAAGCGAGCTATGGCAAAATGTTAAGAGACCTTTTTTGTAGAGAATTAAGTTTCCTACTTTTTATGTTCTATGATATTTTTTGATCAGAAGCGTAGTTTTCGAGATATATCGAGATATTTAAAAGTTCCGAAGCCGCACCAACATAATAGAGATACAGAAACACCGTGGCCCCTTTCTTTGAGATAACTCTGCACTAGTGCGAGCTGCAAATGCCACTTCCAGCTTAGCTGTGCAGAAGAAGAACAACAAGAAGAAGAAATATCTCGAAATATGTCCGTCAGGCCCCTTCCCTTGAGATAAATCTGCAAATATCTCGGAAACGAAGCGAGCTATGGCAAAATATTGAGAGACCTTTTTTGTAGAGAATTAAGTTTCCTACTTTTTATGTTCTATGATATTTTTTGATCAGATGCGTAGTTCTCGAGATATATCAAGATATTTAAAAGTTCCGAAGCCGCACCAACATAATAGAGATACAGAAACACTGTGGCCCCTTTCTTTGAGATAACTCTGCACTATTGCGAGCTGCAAATGCCACTTCCAGCTTAGCTGTGCAGAGGAAGAACAACAAGAAGAAGTATCTCGAAATATGTCCGTCAGGCCCGTTCCTTTGAGCTGAATCTGCAAATATCTCGGAAACGAAGCGAGCTATGGCAAAATGTTAAGATACGTTTTTTGTAGAGAATTATGTTTCCTACAATTTATGTTCTATGATATTTTTTGATCAGAAGCGTAGTTTTCGAGATATATCGAGATATTTAAAAGTTCCGAACCCGCACCAACATAATAGAGATACAGAAACACCGTCGCCCCTTTCTTTGAGATAACTCTGCACTAGTGCGAGCCGCAAATGCCACTTCCAGCTTAGCTGTGCAGAAGAAGAACAACAAGAAGAAGAAATATCTCGAAATATGTCCGTCAGGCCCCTTCCCTGCTGATAAATTTGCTAATGTCTCGGAAACGAAGCGAGCTATGGCAAAATGTTAAGAGACCTTTTTTGTAGAGAATTATGTTTCCTACAATTTATGTTCTATGATATTTTTTGATCAGAAGCGTAGTTTTCGAGATATATCGAGATATTTAAAAGTTCCGAAGCCGCACCAACATAATAGAGATACAGAAACACCGTGGCCCCTTTCTTTGAGATAACTCTGCACTAGTGAGAGCCGCAAATGCCACTTCCAGCTTAGCTGTGCAGAAGAAGAACAACAAGAAGAAGAAATATCTCGAAATATGTCCGTCAGGCCCCTTCCCTTGAGATAAATCTGCAAATATCTCGGAAACGAAGCGAGCTATGGCAAAATGTTTAGAGACCTTTCTTGTAGAGAATTAAGTTTCCTACTTTTTATGTTCTATGATATTTTTTGATCAGAAGCGTAGTTTTCGAGATATATCGAGATATTTAAAAGTTCCGAACCCGCACCAACATAATAGAGATACAGAAACACCGTGGCCCCTTTCTTTGAGATAACTCTGCACTAGTGAGAGCCGCAAATGCCACTTCCAGCTTAGCTGTGCAGAAGAAGAACAACAAGAAGAAGAAATATCTCGAAATATGTCCGTCAGGCCCCTTCCCTTGAGATAAATCTGCAAATATCTCGGAAACGAAGCGAGCTATGGCAAAATGTTTAGAGACCTTTCTTGTAGAGAATTAAGTTTCCTACTTTTTATGTTCTATGATATTTTTTGATCAGAAGCGTAGTTTTCGAGATATATCGAGATATTTAAAAGTTCCGAAGCCGCACCAACATAATAGAGATACAGAAACACCGTGGCCCCTTTCTTTGAGATAACTCTGCACTAGTGCGAGCTGCAAATGCCACTTCCAGCTTAGCTGTGCAGAAGAAGAACAACAAGAAGAAGAAATATCTCGAAATATGTCCGTCAGGCCCGTTCCTTTGAGCTGAATCTGCAAATATCTCGGAAACGAAGCGAGCTATGGCAAAATGTTAAGATACGTTTTTTGTAGAGAATTATGTTTCCTACAATTTATGTTCTATGATATTTTTTGATCAGAAGCGTAGTTTTCGAGATATATCGAGATATTTAAAAGTTCCGAAGCCGCACCAACATAATAGAGATACAGAAACACCGTGGCCCCTTTCTTTGAGATAACTCTGCACTAGTGCGAGCCGCAAATGCCACTTCCAGCTTAGCTGTGCAGAAGAAGAACAACAAGAAGAAGAAATATCTCGAAATATGTCCGTCAGGCCCCTTCCCTTGAGATAAATCTGCTAATATCTCGGAAACGAAGCGAGCTATGGCAAAATGTTAAGAGACCTTTTTTGTAGAGAATTATGTTTCCTACAATTTATGTTCTATGACATTTTTTGATCAGAAGCGTAGTTTTCGAGATATATCGAGATATTTAAAAGTTCCGAAGCCGCACCAACATAATAGAGATACAGAAACACCGTGGCCCCTTTCTTTGAGATAACTCTGCACTATTGCGACCTGCAAATGCCACTTCCAGCTCAGCTGTGCAGAAGAAGAACAACAAGAAGAAGAAATATCTCGAAATATGTCCGTCAGGCCCCTTCCCTTGAGATAAATCTGCAAATATCTCGGAAACGAAGCGAGCTATGGCAAAATGTTAAGAGACCTTTTTTGTAGAGAATTAAGTTTCCTACTTTCTATGTTCGATGATATTTTTTGATCAGATGCGTAGTTCTCGAGATATATCAAGATATTTAAAAGTTCCGAAGCTGCACCAACATAATAGAGGTACAGAAACACCGTGGCCTCTTTCTTTGAGATAACTCTGCACTATTGCGAGCTGCAAATGCCGCTTCGAGCTTAGCTGTGCAGAAGAAGAACAACAAGAAGAAGAAATATCTCGAAATATGTCCGTTAGGCCCCTTCCCTTCAGATAAATCTGCAAATATCTCGGAAACGAAGCGAGCTATGGCAAAATGTTAAGAGACCTTTTTTGTAGAGAATTAAGTTTCCTACTTTTCATGTTCTATGATATTTTTTGATCAGATGCGTAGTTCTCGAGATATATCAAGATATTTAAAAGTTCCGAAGCCGCACCAACATAATAGAGATACAGAAACACCGTGGCCCCTTTCTTTGAGATAACTCTGCACTATTGCGAGCTGTAAACGCCACTTCCAGCTTAGCTGTGCAGAAGAAGAACAACAAGAAGAAGAAATATCTCGAAATATGTCCGTCACGCCCCTTCCCTTGAGATATATCTGCAAATATCTCGGAAACGAAGCGAGCTATGGCAAAATGTTAAGAGACCTTTTTTGTAGAGAATTAAGTTTCCTACTTTTCATGTTCTATGATATTTTTTGATCAGATGCGTAGTTCTCGAGATATATCAAGATATTTAAAAGTTCCGAAGCCGCACCAACATAATAGAGATACAGAAACACCGTGGCCCCTTTCTTTGAGATAACTCTGCACTATTGCGAGCTGTAAACGCCACTTCCAGCTTAGCTGTGCAGAAGAAGAACAACAAGAAGAAGAAGTATCTCGAAATATGTCCGTCAGGCCCGTTCCTTTGAGCTGAATCTGCAAAGATCTCGGAAACGAAGCGAGCTATGGCAAAATGTTAAGATACGTTTTTTGTAGAGAATTATGTTTCCCACAATTTATGTTCTATGATATTTTTTGATCAGAAGCGTAGTTTTCGAGATATATCGAGATATTTAAAAGTTCCGAAGCCGCACCAACATAATAGAGATACAGAAACACCGTGGCCCCTTTCTTTGAGATAACTCTGCACTAGTGCGAGCCGCAAATGCCACTTCCAGCTTAGCTGTGCAGAAGAAGAACAACAAGAAGAAGAAATATCTCGAAATATGTCCGTCAGGCCCCTTCCCTTGAGATAAATCTGCTAATATCTCGGAAACGAAGCGAGCTATGGCAAAATGTTAAGAGACCTTTTTTGTAGAGAATTATGTTTCCTACAATTTATGTTCTATGACATTTTTTGATCAGAAGCGTAGTTTTCGAGATATATCGAGATATTTAAAAGTTCCGAAGCCGCACCAACATAATAGAGATACACAAACACCGTGGCCCCTTTCTTTGAGATAACTCTGCACTATTGCGACCTGCAAATGCCACTTCCAGCTCAGCTGTGCAGAAGAAGAACAACAAGAAGAAGAAATATCTCGAAATATGTCCGTCAGGCCCCTTCCCTTGAGATAAATCTGCAAATATCTCGGAAACGAAGCGAGCTATGGCAAAATGTTAAGAGACCTTTTTTGTAGAGAATTAAGTTTCCTACTTTTTATGTTCTATGATATTTTTTGATCAGATGCGTAGTTCTCGAGATATATCAAGATATTTAAAAGTTCCGAAGCCGCACCAACATAATAGAAATACAGAAACACCGTGGCCCCTTTCTTTGAGATAACTCTGCACTATTGCGACCTGCAAATGCCACTTCCAGCTCAGCTGTGCAGAAGAAGAACAACAAGAAGAAGAAATATCTCGAAATATGTCCGTCAGGCCCCTTCCCTTGAGATAAATCTGCAAATATCTCGGAAACGAAGCGAGCTATGGCAAAATGTTAAGAGACCTTTTTTGTAGAGAATTAAGTTTCCTACTTTTTATGTTCTATGATATTTTTTGATCAGATGCGTAGTTCTCGAGATATATCAAGATATTTAAAAGTTCCGAAGCCGCACCAACATAATAGAGATACAGAAACACCGTGGCCCTTTTCTTTGAGATAACTCTGCACTATTGCGACCTGCAAATGCCACTTCCAGCTCAGCTGTGCAGAAGAAGAACAACAAGAAGAAGAAATATCTCGAAATATGTCCGTCAGGCCCCTTCCCTTGAGATAAATCTGCAAATATCTCGGAAACGAAGCGAGCTATGGCAAAATGTTAAGAGACCTTTTTTGTAGAGAATTAAGTTTCCTACTTTTTATGTTCTATGATATTTTTTGATCAGATGCGTAGTTCTCGAGATATATCAAGATATTTAAAAGTTCCGAAGCCGCACCAACATAATAGAGATACAGAAACACCGTGGCCCCTTTCTTTGAGATAACTCTGCACTATTGCGAGCTGGAAATGCCACTTCCAGTTTAGCTGTGCAGAAGAAGAACAACAAGAAGAAGAAATATCTCGAAATATGTCCGTCAGGCCCCTTCCCTTGAGATATATCTGCAAATATCTCGGAAACGAAGCGAGTTATGGCAAAATGTTAAGAGACCTTTTTTGTAGAGAATTATGTTTCCTACAATTCATGTTCTATGATATTTTTTGATCAGAAGCGTAGTTTTCGAGATATATCGAGATATTTAAAAGTTCCGAAGCCGCACCAACATAATAGAGATACAGAAACACCGTGGCCCCTTTCTTTGAGATAACTCTGCACTATTGCGACCTGCAAATGCCACTTCCAGCTCAGCTGTGCAGAAGAAGAACAACAAGAAGAAGAAATATCTCGAAATATGTCCGTCAGGCCCCTTCCCTTGAGATAAATCTGCAAATATCTCGGAAACGAAGCGAGCTATGGCAAAATGTTAAGAGACCTTTTTTGTAGAGAATTAAGTTTCCTACTTTTTATGTTCTATGATATTTTTTGATCAGATGCGTAGTTCTCGAGATATATCAAGATATTTAAAAGTTCCGAAGCCGCACCAACATAATAGAGATACAGAAACACCGTGGCCCCTTTCTTTGAGATAACTCTGCACTATTGCGAGCTGGAAATGCCACTTCCAGTTTAGCTGTGCAGAAGAAGAACAACAAGAAGAAGAAATATCTCGAAATATGTCCGTTAGGCCCCTTCCCTTCAGATAAATCTGCAAATATCTCGGAAACGAAGCGAGCTATGGCAAAATGTTAAGAGAAGTTTTTTGTAGAGAATTAAGTTTCCTACTTTTCATGTTCTATGATATTTTTTGATCAGATGCGTAGTTCTCGAGATATATCAAGATATTTAAAAGTTCCGAAGCGGCACCAACATAATAGAGATACAGAAACACCGTGGCCCCTTTCTTTGAGATAACTCTGCACTATTGCGAGCTGCAAATGCCACTTCCAGCTTAGCTGTGCAGAGGAAGAACAACAAGAAGAAGAAATATCTCGAAATATGTCCGTCAGGCCAGTTCCTTTGAGCTGAATCTGCAAATATCTCGGAAACGAAGCGAGCTATGGCAAAATGTTAAGAGACGTATTTTATAGAGAATTATGTTTCCTACAATCTATGTTTTATGATATTTTTTGATCAGAAGCGTAGTTTTCGAGATATATCGAGATATTTAAAAGTTCCGAAGCCGCACCAACATAATAGGGATACAGAAACACCGTGGCCCCTTTCTTTGAGATAACTCTGCACTATTGCGAGCGGTAAATGCCACTTCCAGCTTAGCTGTGCAGAAGAAGAATAACAAGAAGAAGAAATATCTCGAAATATGTCCGTCAGGCCCCTTCCCTTGAGATATATCTGCAAATATCTCGGAAACGAAGCGAGCTATGGCAAAATGTTAAGAGACCTTTTTTGTAGAGAATTATGTTTCCTACAATTTAGGTTCTATGATATTTTTTGATCAGAAGCGTAGTTTTCGAGATGTATCGAGATATTTAAAAGTTCCGAAGCCGCACCAACATAATAGAGATACAGAAACACCGTGGCCCCTTTCTTTGAGATAACTCTGCACTAGTGCGAGCCGCAAATGCCACTTCCAGCTTAGCTGTGCAGAAGAAGAACAACAAGAAGAAGAAATATCTCGAAATATGTCCGTCAGGCCCCTTCCCTTGAGATAAATCTGCAAATATCTCGGAAACGAAGCGAGCTATGGCAAAATGTTAAGAGACCTTTTTTGTAGAGAATTAAGTTTCCTACTTTTTATGTTCTATGATATTTCTTGATCAGATGCGTAGTTCTCGAGATATATCAAGATATTTAAAAGTTCCGAACCCGCACCAACATAATAGAGATACAGAAACACCGTGGCCCCTTTCTTTGAGATAACTCTGCACTATTGCGAGCTGCAAATGCCACTTCCAGCTTAGCTGTGCAGAGGAAGAACAACAAGAAGAAGAAATATCTCGAAATATGTCCGTCAGGTCAGTTCCTTTGAGCTGAATCTGCAAATATCTCGGAAACGAAGCGAGCTATGGCAAAATGTTAAGAGACCTTTTTTGTAGAGAATTAAGTTTCCTACATTTTATGTTCTATGATATTTTTTGATGAGTAGCGTAGTTTTCGAGATATATCGAGATATTTAAAAGTTCCGAAGCCGCACCAACATAATAGGGATACAGAAACACCGTGGCCCCTTTCTTTGAGATAACTCTGCACTAGTGCGAGCCGCAAATGCCACTTCCAGCTTAGCTGTGCAGAAGAAGAACAACAAGAAGAAGAAATATCTCGAAATATGTCCGTCAGGCCCTTCCCTTGAGATATATCTGCAAATATCTCGGAAACGAAGCGAGCTATGGCAAAATGTTAAGAGACCTTTTTTGTAGAGAATTATGTTTCCTACTTTTTATCTTGTATGATATTTTTTGATCAGATGCGTAGTTCTCGAGATATATCAAGATATTTAAAAGTTCCGAAGCCGCACCAACATAATAGAGATACAGAAACACCGTGGCCCCTCTCTTTGAGATAACTCTGCACTATTGCGAGCTGGAAATGCCACTTCCAGTTTAGCTGTGCAGAAGAAGAACAACAAGAAGAAGAAATATCTCGAAATATGTCCGTTAGGCCCCTTCCCTTGAGATAAATCTGCAAATATCTCGGAAACGAAGCGAGCTATGGCAAAATGTTAAGAGAACTTTTTTGTAGAGAATTAAGTTTCCTACTTTTTATGTTCTATGATATTTTTTGATCAGATGCGTAGTTCTCGAGATATATCAAGATATTTAAAAGTTCCGAAGCCGCACCAACATAATAGAGATACAGAAACACCGTGGCCCCTTTCTTTGAGATAACTCTGCACTGTTGCGAGCTGTAAATGCCACTTCCAGCTTAGCTGTGCAGAAGAAGAATAACAAGAAGAAGAAATATCTCGAAATATGTCCGTCAGGCCCCTTCCCTTGAGATATATCTGCAAATATCTCGGAAACGAAGCGAGCTATGGCAAAATGTTAAGAGACCTTTTTTGTAGAGAATTATGTTTCCTACAATTTAGGTTCTATGATATTTTTTGATCAGAAGCGTAGTTTTCGAGATGTATCGAGATATTTAAAAGTTCCGAAGCCGCACCAACATAATAGAGATACAGAAACACCGTGGCCCCTTTCTTTGAGATAACTCTGCACTAGTGCGAGCCGCGAATGCCACTTCCAGCTTAGCTGTGCAGAAGAAGAACAACAAGAAGAAGAAATATCTCGAAATATGTCCGTCAGGCCCCTTCCCTTGAGATATATCTGCAAATATCTCGGAAACGAAGCGAGCTATGGCAAAATGTTAAGAGACCTTTTTTGTAGAGAATTATGTTTCCTACAATTTATGTTCTATGATATTTTTTGATCAGAAGCGTAGTTTTCGAGATATATCGAGATATTTAAAAGTTCCGAAGCCGCACCAACATAATAGAGATACAGAAACACCGTGGCCCCTTTCTTTGAGATAACTCTGCACTATTGCGACCTGCAAATGCCACTTCCAGCTCAGCTGTGCAGAAGAAGAACAACAAGAAGAAGAAATATCTCGAAATATGTCCGTCAGGCCCCTTCCCTTGAGATAAATCTGCAAATATCTCGGAAACGAAGCGAGCTATGGCAAAATATTAAGAGACCTTTTTTGTAGAGAATTAAGTTTCCTACTTTTTATGTTCTATGATATTTTTTGATCAGATGCGTAGTTCTCGAGATATATCAAGATATTTAAAAGTTCCGAAGCCGCACCAACATAATAGAGATACAGAAACACCGTGGCCCCTTTCTTTGAGATAACTCTGCACTGTTGCGAGCTGTAAATGCCACTTCCAGCTTAGCTGTGCAGAAGAAGAATAACAAGAAGAAGAAATATCTCGAAATATGTCCGTCAGGCCCCTTCCCTTGAGATATATCTGCAAATATCTTGGAAACGAAGCGAGCTATGGCAAAATGTTAAGAGACCTTTTTTGTAGAGAATTATGTTTCCTACAATTTAGGTTCTATGATATTTTTTGATCAGAAGCGTAGTTTTCGAGATGTATCGAGATATTTAAAAGTTCCGAAGCCGCACCAACATAATAGAGATACAGAAACACCGTGGCCCCTTTCTTTGAGATAACTCTGCACTAGTGCGAGCCGCAAATGCCACTTCCAGCTTAGCTGTGCAGAAGAAGAACAACAAGAAGAAGAAATATCTCGAAATATGTCCGTCAGGCCCCTTCCCTTGAGATAAATCTGCAAATATCTCGGAAACGAAGCGAGCTATGGCAAAATGTTAAGAGACCTTTTTTGTAGAGAATTATGTTTCCTACAATTTAGGTTCTATGATATTTTTTGATCAGAAGCGTAGTTTTCGAGATGTATCGAGATATTTAAAAGTTCCGAAGCCGCACCAACATAATAGAGATACAGAAACACCGTGGCCCCTTTCTTTGAGATAACTCTGCACTAGTGCGAGCCGCGAATGCCACTTCCAGCTTAGCTGTGCAGAAGAAGAACAACAAGAAGAAGAAATATCTCGAAATATGTCCGTCAGGCCCCTTCCCTTGAGATATATCTGCAAATATCTCGGAAACGAAGCGAGCTATGGCAAAATGTTAAGAGACCTTTTTTGTAGAGAATTCTGTTTCCTACAATTTATGTTCTATGATATTTTTTGATCAGAAGCGTAGTTTTCGAGATATATCGAGATATTTAAAAGTTCCGAAGCCGCACCAACATAATAGGGATACAGAAACACCGTGGCCCCTTTCTTTGAGATAACTCTGCACTAGTGCGAGCCGCAAATGCCACTTCCAGCTTAGCTGTGCAGAAGAAGAACAACAAGAAGAAGAAATATCTCGAAATATGTCCGTCAGGCCCCTTCCCTTGAGATATATCTGCAAATATCTCGGAAACGAAGCGAGCTATGGCAAAATGTTAAGAGACCTTTTTTGTAGAGAATTCTGTTTCCTACAATTTATGTTCTATGATATTTTTTGATCAGAAGCGTAGTTTTCGAGATATATCGAGATATTTAAAAGTTCCGAAGCCGCACCAACATAATAGGGATACAGAAACACCGTGGCCCCTTTCTTTGAGATAACTCTGCACTAGTGCGAGCCGCAAATGCCACTTCCAGCTTAGCTGTGCAGAAGAAGAACAACAAGAAGAAGAAATATCTCGAAATATGTCCGTCAGGCCCCTTCCCTTGAGATAAATCTGCAAATATCCCGGAAGCGAAGCGAGCTATGGCAAAATGTTAAGAGACCTTTTTTGTAGAGAATTAAGTTTCCTACTTTTTATGTTCTATGATATTTTTTGATCAGATGCGTAGTTCTCGAGATATATCAAGATATTTAAAAGTTCCGAACCCGCACCAACATAATAGAGATACAGAAACACCGTGGCCCCTTTCTTTGAGATAACTCTGCACTATTGCGAGCTGCAAATGCCACTTCCAGCTTAGCTGTGCAGAGGAAGAACAACAAGAAGAAGAAATATCTCGAAATATGTCCGTCAGGCCAGTTCCTTTGAGCTGAATCTGCAAATATCTCGGAAACGAAGCGAGCTATGGCAAAATGTTAAGAGACGTTGTTTATAGAGAATTATGTTTCCTACAATTTATGTTCTATGATATTTTTTGATCAGAAGCGTAGTTTTCGAGATATATCGAGATATTTAAAAGTTCCGAAGCCGCACCAACATAATAGGGATACAGAAACACCGTGGCCCCTTTCTTTGAGATAACTCTGCACTAGTGCGAGCCGCAAATGCCACTTCCAGCTTAGCTGTGCAGAAGAAGAACAACAAGAAGAAGAAATATCTCGAAATATGTCCGTCAGGCCCCTTCCCTTGAGATAAATCTGCAAATATCTCGGAAGCGAAGCGAGCTATGGCAAAATGTTAAGAGACCTTTTTTGTAGAGAATTAAGTTTCCTACTTTTTATGTTCTATGATATTTTTTGATCAGATGCGTAGTTCTCGAGATATATCAAGATATTTAAAAGTTCCGAACCCGCACCAACATAATAGAGATACAGAAACACCGTGGCCCCTTTCTTTGAGATAACTCTGCACTATTGCGAGCTGCAAATGCCACTTCCAGCTTAGCTGTGCAGAGGAAGAACAACAAGAAGAAGAAATATCTCGAAATATGTCCGTCAGGCCAGTTCCTTTGAGCTGAATCTGCAAATATCTCGGAAACGAAGCGAGCTATGGCAAAATGTTAAGAGACGTTGTTTATAGAGAATTATGTTTCCTACAATTTATGTTCTATGATATTTTTTGATCAGAAGCGTAGTTTTCGAGATATATCGAGATATTTAAAAGTTCCGAAGCCGCACCAACATAATAGGGATACAGAAACACCGTGGCCCCTTTCTTTGAGATAACTCTGCACTAGTGCGAGCCGCAAATGCCACTTCCAGCTTAGCTGTGCAGAGGAAGAACAACAAGAAGAAGAAATATCTCGAAATATGTCCGTCAGGCCCCTTCCCTTGAGATAAATCTGCAAATATCTCGGAAACGAAGCGAGCTATGGCAAAATGTTAAGAGACCTTTTTTGTAGAGAATTATGCTTCCTACTTTTTATGTTCTATGATATTTTTTGATCAGACGCGTAGTTCTCGAGATATATCAAGATATTTAAAAGTTCCGAAGCCGCACCAACATAATAGAGATACAGAAACACCGTGGCCCCTTTCTTTGAGATATCTCTGCACTATTGCGAGCTGCAAATGCCACTTCCAGCTTAGCTGTGCAGAAGAAGAACAACAAGAAGAAGAAATATCTCGAAATATGTCCGTCAGGCCCCTTCCCTTGAGATAAATCTGCAAATATCTCGGAAACGAAGAGAGCTATGGCAAAATGTTAAGCGACCTTTTTTGTAGAGAATTAAGTTTCCTACTTTTTATGTTCTATGATATTTTTTGATCAGATGCGTAGTTCTCGAGATATATCAAGATATTTAAAAGTTCCGAAGCCGCACCAACATAATAGAGATACAGAAACACCGTGGCCCCTTTCTTTGAGATAACTCTGCACTAGTGCGAGCCGCAAATGCCACTTCCAGCTTAGCTGTGCAGAAGAAGAACAACAAGAAGAAGAAATATCTGGAAATATGTCCGTTAGGCCCCTTCCCTTGAGATATATCTGCAAATATCTCGGAAACGAAGCGAGCTATGGCAAAATGTTAGGAGACCTTTTTTGTAGAGAATTCTGTTTCCTACAATTTATGTTCTATGATATTTTTTGATCAGAAGCGTAGTTTTCGAGATATATCGAGATATTTAAAAGTTCCGAAGCCGCACCAACATAATAGGGATACAGAAACACCGTGGCCCCTTTCTTTGAGATAACTCTGCACTAGTGCGAGCCGCAAATGCCACTTCCAGCTTAGCTGTGCAGAAGAAGAACAACAAGAAGAAGAAATATCTCGAAATATGTCCGTCAGGCCCCTTCCCTTGAGATAAATCTGCAAATATCTCGGAAACGAAGCGAGCTATGGCAAAATGTTAAGAGACCTTTTTTGTGGAGAATTAAGTTTCCTACTTTTTATGTTCTATGATATTTTTTGATCAGATGCATAGTTCTCGAGATATATCAAGATATTTAAAAGTTCCGAACCCGCACCAACATAATAGAGATACAGAAACACCGTGGCCCCTTTCTTTGAGATAACTCTGCACTATTGCGAGCTGCAAATGCCACTTCCAGCTTAGCTGTGCAGAGGAAGAACAACAAGAAGAAGAAATATCTCGAAATATGTCCGTCAGGCCAGTTCCTTTGAGCTGAATCTGCAAATATCTCGGAAACGAAGCGAGCTATGGCAAAATGTTAAGAGACGTTGTTTATAGAGAATTATGTTTCCTACAATTTATGTTCTATGATATTTTTTGATCAGAAGCGTAGTTTTCGAGATATATCGAGATATTTAAAAGTTCCGAAGCCGCACCAACATAATAGGGATACAGAAACACCGTGGCCCCTTTCTTTGAGATAACTCTGCACTAGTGCGAGCCGCAAATGCCACTTCCAGCTTAGCTGTGCAGAAGAAGAACAACAAGAAGAAGAAATATCTCGAAATATGTCCGTCAGGCCCCTTCCCTTGAGATATATCTGCAAATATCTCGGAAACGAAGCGATCTATGGCAAAATGTTAAGAGACCTTTTTTGTAGAGAATTATGTTTCCTACAATTTATGTTCTATGATATTTTTTGATCAGAAGCGTAGTTTTCGAGATATATCGAGATATTTAAAAGTTCCGAAGCCGCACCAACATAATAGAGATACAGAAACAACGTGGCCCCTTTCTTTGAGATAACTCTGCACTAGTGCGAGCCGCAAATGCCACTTCCAGCTTAGCTGTGCAGAGGAAGAACAACAAGAAGAAGAAATATCTCGAAATATGTCCGTCAGGCCCCTTCCCTTGAGATAAATCTGCAAATATCTCGGAAACGAAGCGAGCTATGGCAAAATGTTAAGAGACCTTTTTTGTAGCGAATTAAGTTTCCTACTTTTTATGTTGTATGATATTTTTTGATCAGATGCGTAGTTCTCGAGATATATCAAGATATATAAAAGTTCCGAAGCCGCACCAACATAATAGAGATACAGAAACACCGTGGCCCCTTTCTTTGAGATAACTCTGCACTATTGCGAGCTGCAAATGCCACTTCCAGCTTAGCTGTGCAGAGGAAGAACAACAAGAAGAAGAAATATCTCGAAATAGGTCCGTCAGGCCAGTTCCTTTGAGCTGAATCTGCAAATATCTCGGAAACGAAGCGAGCTATGGCAAAATGTTAAGAGACGTTGTTTATAGAGAATTATGTTTCCTACAATTTATGTTCTATGATATTTTTTGATCAGAAGCGTAGTTTTCGAGATATATCGAGACATTTAAAAGTTCCGAAGCCGCACCAACATAATAGGGATACAGAAACACCGTGGCCCCTTTCTTTGAGATAACTCTGCACTAGTGCGAGCCGCAAATGCCACTTCCAGCTTAGCTGTGCAGAAGAAGAACAACAAGAAGAAGAAATATCTCGAAATATGTCCGTCAGGCCCCTTCCCTTGAGATAAATCTGCAAATATCTCGGAAACGAAGCGAGCTATGGCAAAATGTTAAGAGACCTTTTTTGTAGAGAATTATGCTTCCTACTTTTTATGTTCTATGATATTTTTTGATCAGACGCGTAGTTCTCGAGATATATCAAGATATTTAAAAGTTCCGAAGCCGCACCAACATAATAGAGATACAGAAACACCGTGGCCCCTTTCTTTGAGATATCTCTGCACTATTGCGAGCTGCAAATGCCACTTCCAGCTTAGCTGTGCAGAAGAAGAACAACAAGAAGAAGAAATATCTCGAAATATGTCCGTCAGGCCCCTTCCCTTGAGATAAATCTGCAAATATCTCGGAAACGAAGAGAGCTATGGCAAAATGTTAAGCGACCTTTTTTGTAGAGAATTAAGTTTCCTACTTTTTATGTTCTATGATATTTTTTGATCAGATGCGTAGTTCTCGAGATATATCAAGATATTTAAAAGTTCCGAAGCCGCACCAACATAATAGAGATACAGAAACACCGTGGCCCCTTTCTTTGAGATAACTCTGCACTAGTGCGAGCCGCAAATGCCACTTCCAGCTTAGCTGTGCAGAAGAAGAACAACAAGAAGAAGAAATATCTGGAAATATGTCCGTTAGGCCCCTTCCCTTGAGATATATCTGCAAATATCTCGGAAACGAAGCGAGCTATGGCAAAATGTTAGGAGACCTTTTTTGTAGAGAATTCTGTTTCCTACAATTTATGTTCTATGATATTTTTTGATCAGAAGCGTAGTTTTCGAGATATATCGAGATATTTAAAAGTTCCGAAGCCGCACCAACATAATAGGGATACAGAAACACCGTGGCCCCTTTCTTTGAGATAACTCTGCACTAGTGCGAGCCGCAAATGCCACTTCCAGCTTAGCTGTGCAGAAGAAGAACAACAAGAAGAAGAAATATCTCGAAATATGTCCGTCAGGCCCCTTCCCTTGAGATAAATCTGCAAATATCTCGGAAACGAAGCGAGCTATGGCAAAATGTTAAGAGACCTTTTTTGTGGAGAATTAAGTTTCCTACTTTTTATGTTCTATGATATTTTTTGATCAGATGCATAGTTCTCGAGATATATCAAGATATTTAAAAGTTCCGAACCCGCACCAACATAATAGAGATACAGAAACACCGTGGCCCCTTTCTTTGAGATAACTCTGCACTATTGCGAGCTGCAAATGCCACTTCCAGCTTAGCTGTGCAGAGGAAGAACAACAAGAAGAAGAAATATCTCGAAATATGTCCGTCAGGCCAGTTCCTTTGAGCTGAATCTGCAAATATCTCGGAAACGAAGCGAGCTATGGCAAAATGTTAAGAGACGTTGTTTATAGAGAATTATGTTTCCTACAATTTATGTTCTATGATATTTTTTGATCAGAAGCGTAGTTTTCGAGATATATCGAGATATTTAAAAGTTCCGAAGCCGCACCAACATAATAGGGATACAGAAACACCGTGGCCCCTTTCTTTGAGATAACTCTGCACTAGTGCGAGCCGCAAATGCCACTTCCAGCTTAGCTGTGCAGAAGAAGAACAACAAGAAGAAGAAATATCTCGAAATATGTCCGTCAGGCCCCTTCCCTTGAGATATATCTGCAAATATCTCGGAAACGAAGCGATCTATGGCAAAATGTTAAGAGACCTTTTTTGTAGAGAATTATGTTTCCTACAATTTATGTTCTATGATATTTTTTGATCAGAAGCGTAGTTTTCGAGATATATCGAGATATTTAAAAGTTCCGAAGCCGCACCAACATAATAGAGATACAGAAACAACGTGGCCCCTTTCTTTGAGATAACTCTGCACTAGTGCGAGCCGCAAATGCCACTTCCAGCTTAGCTGTGCAGAGGAAGAACAACAAGAAGAAGAAATATCTCGAAATATGTCCGTCAGGCCCCTTCCCTTGAGATAAATCTGCAAATATCTCGGAAACGAAGCGAGCTATGGCAAAATGTTAAGAGACCTTTTTTGTAGCGAATTAAGTTTCCTACTTTTTATGTTGTATGATATTTTTTGATCAGATGCGTAGTTCTCGAGATATATCAAGATATATAAAAGTTCCGAAGCCGCACCAACATAATAGAGATACAGAAACACCGTGGCCCCTTTCTTTGAGATAACTCTGCACTATTGCGAGCTGCAAATGCCACTTCCAGCTTAGCTGTGCAGAGGAAGAACAACAAGAAGAAGAAATATCTCGAAATAGGTCCGTCAGGCCAGTTCCTTTGAGCTGAATCTGCAAATATCTCGGAAACGAAGCGAGCTATGGCAAAATGTTAAGAGACGTTGTTTATAGAGAATTATGTTTCCTACAATTTATGTTCTATGATATTTTTTGATCAGAAGCGTAGTTTTCGAGATATATCGAGACATTTAAAAGTTCCGAAGCCGCACCAACATAATAGGGATACAGAAACACCGTGGCCCCTTTCTTTGAGATAACTCTGCACTAGTGCGAGCCGCAAATGCCACTTCCAGCTTAGCTGTGCAGAAGAAGAACAACAAGAAGAAGAAATATCTCGAAATATGTCCGTCAGGCCCCTTCCCTTGAGATAAATCTGCAAATATCTCGGAAACGAAGCGAGCTATGGCAAAATGTTAAGAGACCTTTTTGTAGAGAATTATGTTTCCTACAATTTATGTTCTATGATATTTTTTGATCAGAAGCGTAGTTTTCGAGATATATCGAGATATTTAAAAGTTCCGAAGCCGCACCAACATAATAGAGATACAGAAACACCGTGGCCCCTTTCTTTGAGATAACTCTGCACTAGTGCGAGCCGCAAATGCCACTTCCAGCTTAGCTGTGCAGAAGAAGAACAACAAGAAGAAGAAATATCTCGAAATATGTCCGTCAGGCCCCTTCCCTTGAGATAAATCTGCAAATATCTCGGAAACCAAGCGAGCTATGGCAAAATGTTAAGAGACCTTTTTTGTAGAGAATTAAGTTTCCTACTTTTTATGTTCTATGATATTTTTTGATCAGATGCGTAGTTCTCGAGATATATCAAGATATTTAAAAGTTCCGAACCCGCACCAACATAATAGAGATACAGAAACACCGTGGCCCCTTTCTTTGAGATAACTCTGCACTATTGCGAGCTGCAAATGCCACTTCCAGCTTAGCTGTGCAGAGGAAGAACAAGAAGAAGAAATATCTCGAAATATGTCCGTCAGGCCAGTTCCTTTGAGCTGAATCTGCAAATATCTCGGAAACGAAGCGAGCTATGGCAAAATGTTAAGAGACCTTTTTTGTAGAGAATTAAGTTTCCTACTTTTTATGTTCTATGATATTTTTTGATCAGATGCGTAGTTCTCGAGATATATCAAGATATTTAAAAGTTCCGAAGCCGCACCAACATAATAGAGATACAGAAACACCGTGGCCCCTTTCTTTGAGATAACTCTGCACTGTTGCGAGCTGTAAATGCCACTTCCAGCTTAGCTGTGCAGAAGAAGAATAACAAGAAGAAGAAATATCTCGAAATATGTCCGTCAGGCCCCTTCCCTTGAGATATGTCTGCAAATATCTCGGAAACGAAGCGAGCTATGGCAAAATGTTAAGAGACCTTTTTTGTAGAGAATTATGTGTCCTACAATTTAGGTTCTATGATATTTTTTGATCAGAAGCGTAGTTTTCGAGATGTATCGAGATATTTAAAGGTTCCGAAGCCGCACCAACATAATAGAGATACAGAAACACCGTGGCCCCTTTCTTTGAGATAACTCTGCACTAGTGCGAGCCGCAAATGCCACTTCCAGCTTAGCTGTGCAGAAGAAGAACAACAAGAAGAAGAAATATCTCGAAATATGTCCGTCAGGCCCCTTCCCTTGAGATATATCTGCAAATATCTCGGAAACGAAGCGAGGTATGGCAAAATGTTAAGAGACCTTTTTTGTAGAGAATTCTGTTTCCTACAATTTATGTTCTATGAAATTTTTTGATCAGAAGCGTAGTTTTCGAGATATATCGAGATATTTAAAAGTTCCGAAGCCGCACCAACATAATAGAGATACAGAAACACCGTGGCCCCTCTCTTTGAGATAACTCTGCACTATTGCGAGCTGGAAATGCCACTTCCAGTTTAGCTGTGCAGAAGAAGAACAACAAGAAGAAGAAATATCTCGAAATATGTCCGTTAGGCCCCTTCCCTTGAGATAAATCTGCAAATATCTCGGAAACGAAGCGAGCTATGGCAAAATGTTTAGAGACCTTTCCTGTAGAGAATTAAGTTTCCTACTTTTTATGTAGTATGATATTTTTTGATCAGATGCGTAGTTCTCGAGATATATCAAGATATTTAAAAGTTCCGAAGCCGCACCAACATAATAGAGATACAGAAACACCGTGGCCCGTTTCTTTGAGATAACTCTGCACTATTGCGCGCTGCAAATGCCACTTCCAGCTTAGCTGTGCAGAAGAAGAACAACAAGAAGAAGAAATATCTCGAAATATGTCCGTTAGGCCCCTTCCCTTGAGATAAATCTGCAAATATCTCGGAAACGAAGCGAGCTATGGCAAAATGTTAAGAGACCTTTTTTGTAGAGAATTAAGTTTCCTACTTTTTATGTTCTATGATATTTTTTGATCAGATGCGTAGTTCTCGAGATATATCAAGATATTTAAAAGTTCCGAAGCCGCACCAACATAATAGAGATACAGAAACAGCGTGGCCCCTCTCTTTGAGATAACTCTGCACTATTCCGAGCTGTAAATGCCACTTCCAGCTTAGCTGTGCAGAAGAAGAACAACAAGAAGAAGAAATATCTCGAAATATGTCCGTCAGGCCCCTTCCCTTGAGATATATCTGCAAATATCTCGGAAACGAAGCGAGCTATGGCAAAATGTTAAGAGACCTTTTTTGTAGAGAATTATGTTTCCTACAATTTATGTTCTATGATATTTTTTGATCAGAAGCGTAGTTCTCGAGATATATCGAGATATTTAAAAGTTCCGAAGCCGCACCAACATAATAGAGATACAGAAACACCGTGGCCCCTTTCTTTGAGATAACTCTGCACTATTGCGAGCTGCAAATGCCACTTCCAGCTTAGCTGTGCAGAAGAAGAACAACAAGAAGAAGAAATATCTCGAAATATGTCCGTCAGGCCCCTTCCCTTGAGATAAATCTGCAAATATCTCGGAAACGAAGAGAGCTATGGCAAAATGTTAAGAGACCTTTTTTGTAGAGAATTAAGTTTCCTACTTTTCATGTTCTATGATATTTTTTGATCAGATGCGTAGTTCTCGAGATATATCAAGATATTTAAAAGTTCCGAAGCCGCACCAACATAATAGAGATACAGAAACACCGTGGCCCCTTTCTTTGAGATAACTCTGCACTAGTGCGAGCCGCAAATGCCACTTCCAGCTTAGCTGTGCAGAAGAAGAACAACAAGAAGAAGAAATATCTGGAAATATGTCCGTTAGGCCCCTTCCCTTGAGATAAATCTGCAAATATCTCGGAAACGAAGCGAGCTATGGCAAAATGTTAAGAGACCTTTTTTGTAGAGAATTATGCTTCCTACTTTTTATGTTCTATGATATTTTTTGATCAGACGCGTAGTTCTCGAGATATATCAAGATATTTAAAAGTTCCGAAGCCGCACCAACATAATAGAGATACAGAAACACCGTGGCCCCTTTCTTTGAGATATCTCTGCACTATTGCGAGCTGCAAATGCCACTTCCAGCTTAGCTGTGCAGAAGAAGAACAACAAGAAGAAGAAATATCTCGAAATATGTCCGTCAGGCCCCTTCCCTTGAGATAAATCTGCAAATATCTCGGAAACGAAGAGAGCTATGGCAAAATGTTAAGCGACCTTTTTTGTAGAGAATTAAGTTTCCTACTTTTTATGTTCTATGATATTTTTTGATCAGATGCGTAGTTCTCGAGATATATCAAGATATTTAAAAGTTCCGAAGCCGCACCAACATAATAGAGATACAGAAACACCGTGGCCCCTTTCTTTGAGATAACTCTGCACTAGTGCGAGCCGCAAATGCCACTTCCAGCTTAGCTGTGCAGAAGAAGAACAACAAGAAGAAGAAGTATCTCGAAATATGTCCGTCAGGCCCCTTCCCTTGAGATATATCTGCAAATATCTCGGAAACGAAGCGAGCTATGGCAAAATGTTAAGAGACCTTTTTTGTAGAGAATTATGCTTCCTACAATTTATGTTGTATGATATTTTAGATCAGAAGCGTAGTCTTCGAGATATATCGAGATATTTAAAAGTTCCGAAGCCGCACCAACATAATAGAGATACAGAAACACCGTGGCCCCTTTCGGTGAGATAACTCTGCACTAGTGCGAGCCGCAAATGCCACTTCCAGCTTAGCTGTGCAGAAGAAGACCAACAAGAAGAAGAAATATCTCGAAATATGTCCGTCAGGCCCCTTCCCTTGAGATAAATCTGCAAATATCTCGGAAACGAAGCGAGCTATGGCAAAATGTTAAGAGACCTTTTTTGTAGAGAATTAATTTTCCTACTTTTTATGTTCTATGATATTTTTTGATCAGATGCGTAGTTCTCGAGATATATCAAGATATTTAAAAGTTCCGAAGCCGCACCAACATGATAGGGATACAGAAACACCGTGGCCCCTTTCTTTGAGATAACTCTGCACTAGTGCGAGCCGCAAATGCCACTTCCAGCTTAGCTATGCAGAAGAAGAACAACAAGAAGAAGAAATATCTCGAAATATGTCCGTCAGGCCCCTTCCCTTGAGATAAATCTGCAAATATCTCGGAAACGAAGCGAGCTATGGCAAAATGTGAAGAGACGTTTTTTGTCGAGAATTATATTTCCTACAATTTATGTTCTATGATATTTTTTGATCAGAAGCGTAGTTTTCGCGATATATCGAGATATTTAAAAGTTCCGAAGCCGCACCAACATAATAGAGATACAGAAACACCGTGGCCCCTTTCTTTGAGATAACTCTGCACTAGTGCGAGCCGCAAATGCCACTTCCAGCTTAGCTGTGCAGAAGAAGAACAACAAGAAGAAGAAATATCTCGAAATATGCCCGTCAGGCCCCTTCCATTGAGATAAATCTGCAAATATCTCGGAAACGAAGCGAGCTATGGCAAAATGTTAAGAGACCTTTCTTGTAGAGAATTAAGTTTCCTACTTTTAATGTTCTATGATATTTTTTGATCAGATGCGTAGTTCTCGAGATATATCAAGATATTTAAAAGTTCCGAAGCCGCACCAACATAATAGAGATACAGAAGCACCGTGGGCCCTTTCTTTGAGATAACTCTGCACTAGTGCGAGCCGCAAATGCCACTTCCAGCTTAGCTGTGCAGAAGAAGAACAACAAGAAGAAGAAATATCTCGAAATATGTCCGTCAGGCCCCTTCCCTTGAGATAAATATGCAGATATCTCGGAAACGAAGCGAGCTATGGCAAAATGTTAAGAGACCTTTTTTGTAGAGAATTAAGTTTCCTACTTTTTATGTTCTATGATATTTTTTGATCAGATGCGTAGTTCTCGAGATATATCGAGATATTTAAAAGTTCCGAAGCTGCACCAACATAATAGAGATACAGAAGCACCGTGGGCCCTTTCTTTGAGATAACTCTGCACTAGTGCGAGCCGCAAATGCCACTTCCAGCTTAGCTGTGCAGAAGAAGAACAACAAGAAGAAGAAATATCTCGAAATATGTCCGTCAGACCCCTTCCCTTGAGATAAATCTGCAAATATCTCGGAAACGAAGCGAGCTATGGCAAAATGTTAAGAGACCTTTTTTGTAGAGAATTAAGTTTCCTACTTTTTATGTTCTATGATATTTTTTGATCAGATGCGTAGTTCTCGAGATATATCCAGATATTTAAAAGTTCCGAAGCGGCACCAACATAATAGAGATACAGAAACACCGTGGCCCCTTTCTTTGAGGTAACTCTGCACTATTGCGAGCTGCAAATGCCACTTCCAGCTTAGCTGTGCAGAAGAAGAACAATAAGAAGAAGAAATATCTCGAAATATGTCCGTCAGGCCCCTTCCCTTGAGATAAATCTGCAAATATCTCGGAAACCAAGCGAGCTATGGCAAAATGTTAAGAGACCTTATTTGTAGAGAATTAAGTTTCCTACTTTTTATGTTCTACGATATTTTTTGATCAGATGCGTAGTTCTCGAGATATATCAAGATATTTAAAAGTTCCGAAGCCGCACCAACATAATAGAGATACAGAAACACCGTGGCCCCTTTCTTTAAGACAACTCTGCACTATTGCGAACTGCAAATGCCACTTCCAGCTTAGCTGTGCAGAAGAAGAACAACAAGAAGAAGAAATATCTCGAAATATGTCCGTCAGGCCCCTTCCCTTGAGATAAATCTGCAAATATCTCGGAAACGAAGCGAGCTATGGCAAAATGTTAAGAGACCTTTTTTGTACAGAATTATCTTTCCTACAATTTACGTTCTCTGATATTTTTTGATCAGAAGCGTAGTTTTCGAGATATATCGAGATATTTAAAAGTTCCGAAGCCGCACCAACATAATTGAGATACAGAAACACCGTGGCCCCTTTCTTTGAGATAACTCTGCACTATTGCGAGCTGGAAATGCCACTTCCAGTTTAGCTGTGCAGAAGAAGAACAACAAGAAGAAGAAATATCTCGAAATATGTCCGTCAGGACCCCTCCCTTGAGATAAATCTGCAAATATCTCGGAAACGAAGCGAGCTATTGCAAAACGTTAAGAGACCTTTTTTGTAGAGAATTAGGTTTCCTACTTTTTATGTTCTATGATATTTTTTGATCAGATGCGTAGTTCTCGAGATATATCAAGATATTTAAAAGCTCCGAAGCTGCACCAACATAATAGAGGTACAGAAACACCGTGGCCCCTTTCTTTGAGATAACTCTGCACTAGTGCGAGCCGCAAATGCCACTTCCAGCTTAGCTGTGCAGAAGAAGAACAACAAGAAGAAGAAATATCTCGAAATATGTCCGTCAGGCCCCTTCCCTTGAGATAAATCTGCAAATATCTCGGAAACGCAGCGAGCTATGGCAAAATGTTAAGAGACCTTTTCTGTAGAGAATTAAGTTTTCTACTTTTTATGTTCCATGATATTTTTTGATCAGATGCGTAGTTCTCGAGATATATCAAGATATTTAAAAGTCCTGAAGCTGCACCAACTTAATAGAGATACAGAAACACCGTGGCCCCTTTCTTTGAGATAACTCTGCACTAGTGCGAGCCGCAAATGCCACTTCCAGCTTACCTGTGCAGAAGAAGAACAACAAGAAGAAGAAATATCTGGAAATATGTCCGTTAGGCCCCTTCCCTTGAGATAAATCTGCAAATATCTCGGAAACGAAGCGAGCTATGGCAAAATGTTAAGAGACCTTTTCTGTAGAGAATTATGTTTCCTACTTTTTATGTTCTATGATATTTTTTGATCAGACGCGTAGTTCTCGAGATATATCGAGATATTTAAAAGTTCCGAAGCCGCACCAACATAATAGAGATACAGAAACACCGTGGCCCCATTCTTTGAGATATCTCTGCACTATTGCGAGCTGCAAATGCCACTTCTAGGTTAGCTGCGCAGAAGAAGAACAACAAGAAGAAGAAATATCTCGAAATATGTCCGTCAGGCCCCTTCCCTTGAGATAAATCTGCAAATATCTCGGAAACAAAGCGAGCTATGGCAAAATGTTAAGAGACCTTTTTTGTAGAGAATTATGTTTCCTACTTTTTATGTTCTATGATATTTTTTGATCAGACGCGTAGTTCTCGAGATATATCAAGATATTTAAAAGTTCCGAAGCCGCACCAACATAATAGAGATACAGAAACACCGTGGCCCCTTTCTTTGAGATATCTCTGCACTATTGCGAGCTGCAAATGCCACTTCCAGCTTAGCTGCGCAGAAGAAGAACAACAAGAAGAAGAAATATCTCGAAATATGTCCGTCAGGCCCCTTCCCTTGAGATAAATCTGCAAATATCTCGGAAACGAAGCGAGCTATGGCAAAATGTTAAGAGACCTTTTTTGTAGAGAATTATGTTTCCTACAATCTATGTTCTATGATATTTTTTGATCAGAAGCGTAGTTTTCGAGATATATCGAGATATTTAAAAGTTCCGAAGCCGCACCAACATAATAGAGATACAGAAACACCGTGGCCCCTTTCTTTGAGATAACTCTGCACTATTGCGAGCCGCAAATGCCACTTCCAGCTTAGATGTGCAGAAGAAGAACAACAAGAAGAAGAAATATCTCGAAATATGTCCGTCAGGCCCCTTCCCTTGAAATATATCTGCAAATATCTCGGAAACGAAGCGAGCTATGGCAAAATGTTAAGAGACCTTTTTTGTAGAGAATTATGTTTCCTACTTTTTATGTTCTATGATATTTTTTGATCAGACGCGTAGTTCTCGAGATATATCAAGATATTTAAAAGTTCCGAAGCCGCACCAACATAATAGAGATACAGAAACACCGTGGCCCCTTTCTTTGAGATATCTCTGCACTATTGCGAGCTGCAAATGCCACTTCTAGGTTAGCTGCGCAGAAGAAGAACAACAAGAAGAAGAAATATCTCGAAATATGTCCGTCAGGCCCCTTCCCTTGAGATAAATCTGCAAATATCTCGGAAACGAAGCGAGCTATGGCAAAATGTTAAGAGACCTTTTTTGTAGAGAATTATGTTTCCTACAATCTATGTTCTATGATATTTTTTGATCAGAAGCGTAGTTTTCGAGATATATCGAGATATTTAAAAGTTCCGAAGCCGCACCAACATAATAGAGATACAGAAACACCGTGGCCCCTTTCTTTGAGATAACTCTGCACTAGTGCGAGCCGCAAATGCCACTTCCAGCTTAGCTGTGCAGAAGAAGAACAACAAGAAGAAGAAATATCTCGAAATATGTCCGTCAGGCCCCTTCCCTTGAAATATATCTGCAAATATCTCGGAAACGAAGCGAGCTATGGCAAAATGTTAAGAAACCGTTTTTGTAGAGAATTAAGTTTCCTACTTTTTATGTTCTATGATATTTTTTGATTGGACGCGTAGTTCTCGAGATATATCAAGATATTTAAAAGTTCCGAAGCCGCACCAACATAATAGAGATACAGAAACACCGTGGCCCTTTTCTTTGAGATAACTCTGCACTATTGCGAGCTGCAAATGCCACTTCCAGCTTAGCTGCGCAGAAGAAGAACAACAAGAAGAAGAAATATCTCGAAATATGTCCGTCAGGCCCCTTCCCTTGAGATAAATCTGCAAATATCTCGGAAACGAAGCGAGCTATGGCAAAATGTTAAGAGACCTTTTTTGTAGAGAATTATGTTTCCTACAATCTATGTTCTATGATATTTTTTGATCAGAAGCGTAGTTTTCGAGATATATCGAGATATTTAAAAGTTCCGAAGCCGCACCAACATAATTGAGATACAGAAACACCGTGGCCCCTTTCTTTGAGATAACTCTGCACTAGTGCGAGCCGCAAATGCCACTTCCAGCTTAGCTGTGCAGAAGAAGAACAACAAGAAGAAGAAATATCTCGAAATATGTCCGTCAGGCCCCTTCCCTTGAAATATATCTGCAAATATCTCGGAAACGAAGCGAGCTATGGCAAAATGTTAAGAAACCGTTTTTGTAGAGAATTAAGTTTCCTACTTTTTATGTTCTATGATATTTTTTGATCGGACGCGTAGTTCTCGAGATATATCAAGATATTTAAAAGTTCCGAAGCCGCACCAACATAATAGAGATACAGAAACACCGTGGCCCCTTTCTTTGAGATAACTCTGCACTATTGCGAGCTGCAAATGCCACTTCCAGCTTAGCTGTGCAGAGGAAGAACAACAAGAAGAAGAAATATCTCGAAATATGTCCGTCAGGCCAGTTCCTTTGAGATAAATCTGCAAATATCTCGGAAACGAAGCGAGCTATGGCAAAATGTTAAGAGACCTTTTTTGTAGAGAATTATGTTTCCTACTTTTTATGTTCTATGATATTTTTTGATCAGACGCGTAGTTCTCGAGATATATCAAGATATTTAAAAGTTCCGAAGCCGCACCAACATAATAGAGACACAGAAACACCGTGGCCCCTTTCTTTGAGATATCTCTGCACTATTGCGAGCTGCAAATGCCACTTCCAGCTTAGCTGCGCAGAAGAAGAACAACAAGAAGAAGAAATATCTCGAAATATGTCCGTCAGGCCCCTTCCCTTGAGATAAATCTGCAAATATCTCGGAAACGAAGCGAGCTATGGCAAAATGTTAACAGACCTTTTTTGTAGAGAATTAAGTTTCCTACTTTTCATGTTCTATGATATTTTTTGATCAGATGCGTAGTTCTCGAGATATATCAAGATATTTAAAAGTTCCGAAGCCGCACCAACATAATAGAGATACAGAAACACCGTGGCCCCTTTCTTTGAGATAACTCTGCACTATTGCGAGCTGGAAATGCCACTTCCAGTTTAGCTGTGCAGAAGAAGAACAACAAGAAGAAGAAATATCTCGAAATATGTCCATCAGGACCCTTCCCTTGAGATAAATCTGCAAATATCTCGGAAACGAAGCGAGCTATGGCAAAATGTTAAGAGACCTTTTTTGTAGACAATTATGTTTCCTACAATTTATGTTCTATGATATTTTTTGATCAGAAGCGTAGTTTTCGAGATATATCGAGATATTTAAAAGTTCCGAAGCCGCACCAACATAATAGAGATACAGAAACACCGTGGCCCCTCTCTTTGAGATAACTCTGCACTAGTGCGAGCCGCAAATGCCACTTCCAGCTTAGCTGTGCAGAAGAAGAACAACAAGAAGAAGAAATATCTCGAAATATGTCCGTCAGGCCCCTTCCCTTGAAATATATCTGCAAATATCTCGGAAACGAAGCGAGCTATGGCAAAATGTTAAGAAACCGTTTTTGTAGAGAATTAAGTTTCCTACTTTTTATGTTCTATGATATTTTTTGATCAGAAGCGTAGTTTTCGAGATATATCGAGATACTTAAAAGTTCCGAAGCCGCACCAACATAATAGAGATACAGAAACACCGTGGCCCCTTTCTTTGAGATAACTGTGCACTAGTGCGAGCCGCAAATGCCACTTCCAGCTTAGCTGTGCAGAAGAAGAACAACAAGAAGAAGAAATATCTCGAAATATGTCCGTCAGGCCAGTTCCTTTGAGCTGAATCTGCAAATATCTCGGAAACGAAGCGAGCTATGGCAAAATGTTAAGAGACGTTTTTTGTAGAGAATTATGTTTCCTACAATTTATGTTCTATGATATTTTTTGATCAGAAGCGTAGTTTTCGAGATATATCGAGATATTTAAAAGTTCCGAAGACGCACCAACATAATAGAGATACAGAAACACCGTGGCCCCTTTCTTTGAGATAACTGTGCACTAGTGCGAGCCGCAAATGCCACTTCCAGCTTAGCTGTGCAGAAGAAGAACAACAAGAAGAAGAAATATCTCGAAATATGCCCGTCAGGCCCCTTCCCTTGAAATATATCAGCAAATATCTCGGAAACGAAGCGGCCTATGGCAAAATGTTAAGAGACCGTTTTTGTAGAGAATTAAGTTTGCTACTTTTTATGTTCTATGATATTTTTTGATCAGACGCGTAGTTCTCGAGATATATCAAGATATTTAAAAGTTCCGAAGCCGCACCAACATAATAGAGATACAGAAACACCGTGGCCCCTTTCGTTGAGATAACTCTGCACTAGTGCGAGCCGCAAATGCCACTTCCAGCTTAGCTGTGCAGAAGAAGAACAACAAGAAGAAGAAATATCTCGAAATACGTCCGTCAGGCCCCTTCCCTTGAGATAAATCTGCAAATATCTCGGAAACGAAGAGAGCTATGGCAAAATGTTAAGAGACCTTTTTTGTAGAGAATTAAGTTTCCTACTTTTCATGTTCTATGATATTTTTTGATCAGATGCGTAGTTCTCGAGATATATCAAGATATTTAAAAGTTCCGAAGCCGCACCAACATAATAGAGATACAGAAATACCGTGGCCCCTTTCTTTGAGATAACTCTGCACTATTGCGAGCTGCAAATGCCACTTCCAGCTTAGCTGTGCAGAAGAAGAACAACAAGAAGAAGAAATATCTCGAAATATGTCCGTCAGGCCAGTTCCTTTGAGCTGAATCTGCAAATATCTCGGAAACGAAGCGAGCTATGGCAAAATGTTAAGAGACGTTTTTTGTAGAGAATTATGTTTCCTACAATTTATGTTCTATGATATTTTTTGATCAGAAGCGTAGTTTTCGAGATATATCGAGATATTTAAAAGTTCCGAAGACGCACCAACATAATAGAGATACAGAAACACCGTGGCCCCTTTCTTTGAGATAACTGTGCTCTAGTGCGAGCCGCAAATGCCACTTCCAGCTTAGCTGTGCAGAAGAAGAACAACAAGAAGAAGAAATATCTCGAAATATGCCCGTCAGGCCCCTTCCCTTGAAATATATCAGCAAATATCTCGGAAACGAAGCGGGCTATGGCAAAATGTTAAGAGACCGTTTTTGTAGAGAATTAAGTTTCCTACTTTTTATGTTCTATGATATTTTTTGATCAGACGCGTAGTTCTCGAGATATATCAAGATATTTAAAAGTTCCGAAGCCGCACCAACATAATAGAGATACAGAAACACCGTGGCCCCTTTCCTTGAGATAACTCTGCACTAGTGCGAGCCGCAAATGCCACTTCCAGCTTAGCTGTGCAGAAGAAGAACAACAAGAAGAAGAAATATCTCGAAATACGTCCGTCAGGCCCCTTCCCTTGAGATAAATCTGCAAATATCTCGGAAACGAAGAGAGCTATGGCAAAATGTTAAGAGACCTTTTTTGTAGAGAATTAAGTTTCCTACTTTTCATGTTCTATGATATTTTTTGATCAGATGCGTAGTTCTCGAGATATATCAAGATATTTAAAAGTTCCGAAGCCGCACCAACATAATAGAGATACAGAAACACCGTGGCCCCTTTCTTTGAGATAACTCTGAACTATTGCGAGCTGCAAATGCCACTTCCAGCTTAGCTGTGCAGAAGAAGAACAACAAGAAGAAGAAATATCTCGAAATATGTCCGCCAGGCCCCTTCCCTTGAGATAAATCTGCAAATATCTCGGAAACGAAGAGAGCTATGGCAAAATGTTAAGAGACCTTTTTTGTAGACAATTATGTTTCCTACAATTTATGTTCTATGATATTTTTTGATCAGAAGCGTAGTTTTCGAGATATATCGAGATATTTAAAAGTTCCGAAGCCGCACCAACATAATAGAGATACAGAAACACCGTGGCCCCTTTCTTTGAGATAACTCTGCACTATTGCGAGCTGCAAATGCCACTTCCAGCTTAGCTGTGCAGAAGAACAACAAGAAGAAGGAATATCTCGAAATATGTCCGTCAGGCCAGTTCCTTTGAGCTGAATCTGCAAATATCTCGGAAACGAAGCGAGCTATGGCAAAATGTTAAGAGACGTTTTTTGTAGAAAATTATGTTTCCTACAATTTATGTTCTATGATATTTTTTTATCAGAAGCGTAGTTTTCGAGATATATCGAGATATTTAAAAGTTCCGAAGCCGCACCAACATAATAGGGATACAGAAACACCGTGGCCCCTTTCTTTGAGATAACTCTGCACTAGTGCGAGCCGCAAATGCCACTTCCAGCTTAGCTGTGCAGAAGAAGAACAACAAGAAGAAGAAATATCTCGAAATATGTCCGTCAGGCCCCTTCCCTTGAGATAAATCTGCAAATATCTCGGAAACGAAGCGAGCTATGGCAAAATGTTAAGAGACCGTTTTTGTAGAGAATTAAGTTTCCTACTTTTTATGTTCTATGATATTTTTTGATCAGACGCGTAGTTCTCGAGATATATCAAGATATTTAAAAGTTCCGAAGCCGCACCAACATAATAGAGATACAGAAACACCGTGGCCCCTTTCGTTGAGATAACTCTGCACTAGTGCGAGCCGCAAATGCCACTTCCAGCTTAGCTGTGCAGAAGAAGAACAACAAGAAGAAGAAATATCTCGAAATACGTCCGCCAGGCCCCTTCCCTTGAGATAAATCTGCAAATATCTCGGAAACGAAGAGAGCTATGGCAAAATGTTAAGAGACCTTTTTTGTAGAGAATTAAGTTTCCTACTTTTCATGTTCTATGATATTTTTTGATCAGATGCGTAGTTCTCGAGATATATCAAGATATTTAAAAGTTCCGAAGCCGCACCAACATAATAGAGATACAGAAACACCGTGGCCCCTTTCTTTGAGATAACTCTGAACTATTGCGAGCTGCAAATGCCACTTCCAGCTTAGCTGTGCAGAAGAAGAACAACAAGAAGAAGAAATATCTCGAAATATGTCCGTCAGGCCCCTTCCCTTGAGATATATCTGCAAATATCTCGGAAACGAAGCGAGCTATGGCAAAATGTTAAGCGACCTTTTTTGTAGAGAATTATGCTTCCTACAATTTATGTTCTATGATATTTTTTGATCAGATGCGTAGTTCTCGAGATATATCAAGATATTTAAAAATTCCGAAGCCGCACCAACATAATAGAGATACAGAAACACCGTGGCCCCTTTCTTTGAGATAACTCTGCACTACTGCGAGCTGCAAATGCCACTTCCAGCTTAGCTGTGCAGAAGAAGAACAACAAGAAGAAGAAATATCTCGAAATATGTCCGTCAGACCCCTTCCCTTGAGATAAATCTGCAAATATCTCGGAAACGAAGCGAGCTATGGCAAAATGTTAAGAGACCTTTTTTGTAGAGAATTAAGTTTCCTACTTTTTATGTTCTATGATATTTTTTGATCAGATGCGTAGTTCTCGAGATATATCCAGATATTTAAAAGTTCCGAAGCGGCACCAACATAATAGAGATACAGAAACACCGTGGCCCCTTTCTTTGAGGTAACTCTGCACTATTGCGAGCTGCAAATGCCACTTCCAGTTTAGCTGTGCAGAAGAAGAACAACAAGAAGAAGAAATATCTCGAAATATGTCCATCAGGACCCTTCCCTTGAGATAAATCTGCAAATATCTCGGAAACGAAGCGAGCTATGGCAAAATGTTAAGAGACCTTTTTTGTAGAGAATTATGTTTCCTACAATTTATGTTCTATGATATTTTTTGATCAGAAGCGTAGTTTTCGAGATATATCGAGATATTTAAAAGTTCCGAAGCCGCACCAACATAATAGAGATACAGAAACAGCGTGGCCCCTTTCTTTGGGATAACTCTGCACTATTGCGAGCTGGAAATGCCACTTCCAGTTTAGCTGTGCAGAAGAAGAACAACAAGAAGAAGAAATATCTCGAAATATGTCCGTCAGGACCCCTCCCTTGAGATAAATCTGCAAATATCTCGGAAACGAAGCGAGCTATTGCAAAACGTTAAGAGACCTTTTTTGTAGAGAATTAGGTTTCCTACTTTTTATGTTCTATGATATTTTTTGATCAGATGCGTAGTTCTCGAGATATATCAAGATATTTAAAAGCTCCGAAGCTGCACCAACATAATAGAGGTACAGAAACACCGTGGCCCCTTTCTTTGAGATAACTCTGCACTAGTGCGAGCCGCAAATGCCACTTCCAGCTTAGCTGTGCAGAAGAAGAACAACAAGAAGAAGAAATATCTCGAAATATGTCCGTCAGGCCCCTTCCCTTGAGATAAATCTGCAAATATCTCGGAAACGAAGCGAGCTACGGCAAAATGTTCAGAGACCTTTTTTGTAGAAAATTAGGTTTCCTACTTTTTATGTTCTATGATATTTTTTGATCAGATGCGTAGTTCTCGAGATATATCAAGATATTTAAAAGTTCCGAAGCCGCACCAACATAATAGAGATACAGAAACACCGTGGCCCCTTTCTTTGAGATAACTCTGCACTAGTGCGAGCCGCAAATGCCACTTCCAGCTTAGCTGTGCAGAAGAAGAACAACAAGAAGAAGAAATATCTGGAAATATGTCCGTTAGGCCCCTTCCCTTGAGATAAATCTGCAAATATCTCGGAAACGAAGCGAGCTATGGCAAAATGTTAAGAGACCTTTTTTGTAGAGAATTATGTTTCCTACTTTTTATGTTCTATGATATTTTTTGATCAGACGCGTAGTTCTCGAGATATATCAAGATATTTAAAAGTTCCGAAGCCGCACCAACATAATAGAGATACAGAAACACCGTGGCCCCTTTCTTTGAGATATCTCTGCACTATTGCGAGCTGCAAATGCCACTTCCAGCTTAGCTGCGCAGAAGAAGAACAACTAGAAGAAGAAATATCTCGAAATATGTCCGTCAGGCCCCTTCCCTTGAGATAAATCTGCAAATATCTCGGAAACGAAGCGAGCTATGGCAAAATGTTAAGAGACCTTTTTTGTAGAGAATTATGTTTCCTACAATTTATGTTCTATAATATTTTTTGATCAGAAGCGTAGTTTTCGAGATATATCGAGATATTTAAAATTTCCGAAGCCGCACCAACATAATAGAGATACAGAAACACCGTGGCCCCTTTCTTTGCGATAACTCTGCACTATTGCGAACTGCAAATGCCACTTCCAGCTTAGCTGTGCAGGAGAAGAACAACAAGAAGAAGAAATATCTCGAAATATGTCCGTTAGGCCCCTTCCCTTGAGATAAATCTGCAAATATCTCGGAAACGAAGCGAGCTATGGCAAAATGTTAAGAGACCTTTTTTGTAGAGAATTATGTTTCCTACTTTTTATGTTCTATGATATTTTTTGATCAGACGCGTAGTTCTCGAGATATATCAAGATATTTAAAAGTTCCGAAGCCGCACCAACATAATAGAGATACAGAAACACCGTGGCCCCATTCTTTGAGATATCTCTGCACTATTGCGAGCTGCAAATGCCACTTCTAGGTTAGCTGCGCAGAAGAAGAACAACAAGAAGAAGAAATATCTCGAAATATGTCCGTCAGGCCCCTTCCCTTGAGATAAATCTGCAAATATCTCGGAAACAAAGCGAGGTATGGCAAAATCTTAAGAGACCTTTTTTGTAGAGAATTATGTTTCCTACTTTTTATGTTCTATGATATTTTTTGATCAGACGCGTAGTTCTCGAGATATATCAAGATATTTAAAAGTTCCGAAGCCGCACCAACATAATAGAGATACAGAAACACCGTGGCCCCTTTCTTTGAGATATCTCTGCACTATTGCGAGCTGCAAATGCCACTTCCAGCTTAGCTGCGCAGAAGAAGCACAACAAGAAGAAGAAATATCTCGAAATATGTCCGTCAGGCCCCTTCCCTTGAGATAAATCTGCAAATATCTCGGAAACGAAGCGAGCTATGGCAAAATGTTAAGAGACCTTTTTTGTAGAGAATTATGTTTCCTACAATCTATGTTCTATGATATTTTTTGATCAGAAGCGTAGTTTTCGAGATATATCGAGATATTTAAAAGTTCCGAAGCCGCACCAACATAATAGAGATACAGAAACACCGTGGCCCCTTTCTTTGAGATAACTCTGCACTAGTGCGAGCCGCAAATGCCACTTCCAGCTTGGATGTGCAGAAGAAGAACAACAAGAAGAAGAAATATCTCGAAATATGTCCGTCAGGCCCCTTCCCTTGAAATATATCTGCAAATATCTCGGAAACGAAGCGAGCTATGGCAAAATGTTAAGAAACCGTTTTTGTAGAGAATTAAGTTTCCTACTTTTTATGTTCTATGATATTTTTTGATCGGACGCGTAGTTCTCGAGATATATCAAGATATTTAAAAGTTCCGAAGCCGCACCAACATAATAGAGATACAGAAACACCGTGGCCCCTTTCTTTGAGATAACTCTGCACTATTGCGAGCTGCAAATGCCACTTCCAGCTTAGCTGTGCAGAGGAAGAACAACAAGAAGAAGAAATATCTCGAAATATGTCCGTCAGGCCAGTTCCTTTGAGATAAATCTGAAAATATCTCGGAAACGAAGCGAGCTATGGCAAAATGTTAAGAGACCTTTTTTGTAGAGAATTATGTTTCCTACTTTTTATGTTCTATGATATTTTTTGATCAGACGCGTAGTTCTCGAGATATATCAAGATATTTAAAAGTTCCGAAGCCGCACCAACATAATAGAGATACAGAAACACCGTGGCCCCTTTCTTTGAGATATCTCTGCACTATTGCGAGCTGCAAATGCCACTTCTAGCTTAGCTGCGCAGAAGAAGAACAACAAGAAGAAGAAATATCTCGAAATATGTCCGTCAGGCCCCTTCCCTTGAGATAAATCTGCAAATATCTCGGAAACGAAGCGAGCTATGGCAAAATGTTAAGAGACCTTTTTTGTAGAGAATTATGTTTCCTACAATCTATGTTCTATGATATTTTTTGATCAGAAGCGTAGTTTTCGAGATATATCGAGATATTTAAAAGTTCCGAAGCCGCACCAACATAATAGAGATACAGAAACACCGTGGCCCCTTTCTTTGAGATAACTCTGCACTAGTGCGAGCTGCAAATGCCACTTCCAGCTTAGCTGTGCAGAAGAAGAACAACAAGAAGAAGAAATATCTCGAAATATGTCCGTCAGGACCCCTCCCTTGAGATAAATCTGCAAATATCTCGGAAACGAAGCGAGCTATTGCAAAACGTTAAGGGACCTTTTTTGTAGAGAATTAGGTTTCCTACTTTTTATGTTCTATGATATTTTTTGATCAGATGCGTAGTTCTCGAGATATATCAAGATATTTAAAAGTTCCGAAGCCGCACCAACATAATAGAGATACAGAAACACCGTGGCCCCTTTCTTTGCGATAGCTCTGCACTATTGCGAACTGCAAATGCCACTTCCAGCTTAGCTGTGCAGGAGAAGAACAACAAGAAGAAGAAATATCTCGAAATATGTCCGTCAGGCCCCTTCCCTTGAGATAAATCTGCAAATATCTCGGAAACGAAGCGAGCTATGCCAAAATGTTTACAGACCTTATTTGTAGAGAATTAAGTTTCCTACTTTTTATGTTCTATGATATTTTTTGATCAGAAGCGTAGTTTTCGAGATATATCGAGATATTTAAAAGTTCCGAAGCCGCACCAACATAATAGAGATACAGAAACACCGTGGCCCCTTTCTTTGAGATAACTCTGCACTAGTGCGAGCCGCAAATGCCACTTCCAGCTTAGCTGTGCAGAAGAAGAACAACAAGAAGAAGAAATATCTCGAAATATGTCCGTCAGGCCCCTTCCCTTGAAATATATCTGCAAATATCTCGGAAACGAAGCGAGCTATGGCAAAATGTTAAGAAACCGTTTTTGTAGAGAATTAAGTTTCCTACTTTTTATGTTCTATGATATTTTTTGGTTGGACGCGTAGTTCTCGAGATATATCAAGATATTTAAAAGTTCCGAAGCCGCACCAACATAATAGAGATACAGAAACACCGTGGCCCCTTTCTTTGAGATAACTCTGCACTATTGCGAGCTGCAAATGCCACTTCCAGCTTAGCTGCGCAGAAGAAGAACAACAAGAAGAAGAAATATCTCGAAATATGTCCGTCAGGCCCCTTCCCTTGAGATAAATCTGCAAATATCTCGGAAACGAAGCGAGCTATGGCAAAATGTTAAGAGACCTTTTTTGTAGAGAATTATGTTTCCTACAATCTATGTTCTATGATATTTTTTGATCAGAAGCGTAGTTTTCGAGATATATCGAGATATTTAAAAGTTCCGAAGCCGCACCAACATAATAGAGATACAGAAACACCGTGGCCCCTTTCTTTGAGATAACTCTGCACTAGTGCGAGCCGCAAATGCCACTTCCAGCTTAGCTGTGCAGAAGAAGAACAACAAGAAGAAGAAATATCTCGAAATATGTCCGTCAGGCCCCTTCCCTTGAAATATATCTGCAAATATCTCGGAAACGAAGCGAGCTATGGCAAAATGTTAAGAAACCGTTTTTGTAGAGAATTAAGTTTCCTACTTTTTATGTTCTATGATATTTTTTGATCGGACGCGTAGTTCTCGAGATATATCAAGATATTTAAAAGTTCCGAAGCCGCACCAACATAATAGAGATACAGAAACACCGTGGCCCCTTTCGTTGAGATAACTCTGCACTAGTGCGAGCCGCAAATGCCACTTCCAGCTTAACTGTGCAGAAGAAGAACAACAAGAAGAAGAAATATCTCGAAATATGTCCGTCAGGCCCCTTCCCTTGAGATAAATCTGCAAATATCTCGGAAACGAAGCGAGCTATGGCAAAATGTTAAGAGACCTTTTTTGTAGAGAATTAAGTTTCCTACTTTTTATGTTCTATGATATTTTTTGATCAGATGCGTAGTTCTCGAGATATATCAAGATATTTAAAAGTTCCGAAGCCGCACCAACATAATAGAGATACAGAAACACCTTGGCCCCTTTCGTTGAGATAACTCTGCACTAGTGCGAGCCGCAAATGCCACTTCCAGCTTAACTGTGCAGAAGAAGAACAACAAGAAGAAGAAATATCTCGAAATATGTCCGTCAGGCCCCTTCCCTTGAGATAAATCTGCAAATATCTCGGAAACGAAGCGAGCTATGGCAAAATGTTAAGAGACCTTTTTTGTTGAGAATTAAGTTTCCTACTTTTTATGTTCTATGATATTTTTTGATCAGATGCGTAGTTCTCGAGATATATCAAGATATTTAAAAGTTCCGAAGCCGCACCAACATAATAGAGATACAGAAACACCGTGGCCCCTTTCTTTGAGATAACTCTGGACTATTGCGAGCTGCAAATGCCACGTCCAGCTTAGCTGTGCAGAGGAAGAACAACAAGAAGAAGAAATATCTCGAAATATGTCCGTCAGGCCAGTTCCTTTGAGTTGAATCTGCAAATATCTCGGAAACGAAGCGAGCTATGGCGAAATGTTAAGAGACCGTTTTTGTAGAGAATTAAGTTTGCTACTTTTTATGTTCTATGATATTTTTTGATCAGACGCGTAGTTCTCGAGATATATCAAGATATTTAAAAGTTCCGAAGCCGCACCAACATAATAGAGATACAGAAACACCGTGGCCCCTTTCGTTGAGATAACTCTGCACTAGTGCGAGCCGCAAATGCCACTTCCAGCTTAGCTGTGCAGAAGAAGAACAACAAGAAGAAGAAATATCTCGAAATACGTCCGTCAGGCCCCTTCCCTTGAGATAAATCTGCAAATGTCTCGGAAACGAAGAGAGCTATGGCAAAATGTTAAGAGACCTTTTTTGTAGAGAATTAAGTTTCCTACTTTTCATGTTCTATGATATTTTTTGATCAGATGCGTAGTTCTCGAGATATATCAAGATATTTAAAAGTTCCGAAGCCGCACCAACATAATAGAGATACAGAAACACCGTGGCCCCTTTCTTTGAGATAACTCTGCACTATTGCGAGCTGCAAATGCCACTTCCAGCTTAGCTGTGCAGAAGAAGAACAACAAGAAGAAGAAATATCTCGAAATATGTCCGTCAGGCCAGTTCCTTTGAGCTGAATCTGCAAATATCTCGGAAACGAAGCGAGCTATGGCAAAATGTTAAGAGACGTTTTTTGTAGAGAATTATGTTTCCTACAATTTATGTTGTATGATATTTTTTGATCAGAAGCGTAGTTTTCGAGATATATCGAGATATTTAAAAGTTCCGAAGACGCACCAACATAATAGAGATACAGAAACACCGTGGCCCCTTTCTTTGAGATAACTGTGCACTAGTGCGAGCCGCAAATGCCACTTCCAGCTTAGCTGTGCAGAAGAAGAACAACAAGAAGAAGAAATATCTCGAAATATGCCCGTCAGGCCCCTTCCCTTGAAATATATCAGCAAATATCTCGGAAACGAAGCGGGCTATGGCAAAATGTTAAGAGACCGTTTTTGTAGAGAATTAAGTTTCCTACTTTTTATGTTCTATGATATTTTTTGATCAGACGCGTAGTTCTCGAGATATATCAAGATATTTGAAAGTTCCGAAGCCGCACCAACATAATAGAGATACAGAAACACCGTGGCCCCTTTCGTTGAGATAACTCTGCACTAGTGCGAGCCGCAAATGCCACTTCCAGCTTAGCTGTGCAGAAGAAGAACAACAAGAAGAAGAAATATCTCGAAATACGTCCGTCAGGCCCCTTCCCTTGAGATAAATCTGCAAATATCTCGGAAACGAAGAGAGCTATGGCAAAATGTTAAGAGACCTTTTTTGTAGAGAATTAAGTTTCCTACTTTTCATGTTCTATGATATTTTTTGATCAGATGCGTAGTTCTCGAGATATATCAAGATATTTAAAAGTTCCGAAGCCGCACCAACATAATAGAGATACAGAAACACCGTGGCCCTTTTCTTTGAGATAACTCTGCACTATTGCGAGCTGCAAATGCCACTTCCAGCTTAGCTGTGCAGAAGAAGAACAACAAGAAGAAGAAATATCTCGAAATATGTCCGTCAGGCCAGTTCCTTTGAGCTGAATCTGCAAATATCTCGGAAACGAAGCGAGCTATGGCAAAATGTTAAGAGACGTTTTTCGTAGAGAATTATGTTTCCTACAATTTATGTTCTATGATATTTTTTGATCAGAAGCGTAGTTTTCGAGATATATCGAGATATTTAAAAGTTCCGAAGACGCACCAACATAATAGAGATACAGAAACACCGTGGCCCCTTTCTTTGAGATAACTGTGCACTAGTGCGAGCCGCAAATGCCACTTCCAGCTTAGCTGTGCAGAAGAAGAACAACAAGAAGAAGAAATATCTCGAAATATGCCCGTCAGGCCCCTTCCCTTGAAATATATCAGCAAATATCTCGGAAACGAAGCGGGCTATGGCAAAATGTTAAGAGACCGTTTTTGTAGAGAATTAAGTTTCCTACTTTTTATGTTCTATGATATTTTTTGATCAGACGCGTAGTTCTCGAGATATATCAAGATATTTAAAAGTTCCGAAGCCGCACCAACATAATAGAGATACAGAAACACCGTGGCCCCTTTCGTTGAGATAACTCTGCACTAGTGCGAGCCGCAAATGCCACTTCCAGCTTAGCTGTGCAGAAGAAGAACAACAAGAAGAAGAAATATCTCGAAATACGTCCGTCAGGCCCCTTCCCTTGAGATAAATCTGCAAATATCTCGGAAACGAAGAGAGCTATGGCAAAATGTTAAGAGACCTTTTTTGTAGAGAATTAAGTTTCCTACTTTTCATGTTCTATGATATTTTTTG
This sequence comes from Osmia lignaria lignaria, assembly GCF_051020975.1. Classification (NCBI taxonomy): domain Eukaryota; kingdom Metazoa; phylum Arthropoda; class Insecta; order Hymenoptera; family Megachilidae; genus Osmia; species Osmia lignaria. The sequence continues at coordinate 3,055,707 of NW_027478167.1, read as the reverse complement.
ATCAGATGCGTAGTTCTCGAGATATATCAAGATATTTAAAAGTTCCGAAGCCGCACCAACATAATAGAGATACAGAAACACCGTGGCCCCTTTCTTTGAGATAACTCTGAACTATTGCGAGCTGCAAATGCCACTTCCAGCTTAGCTGTGCAGAAGAAGAACAACAAGAAGAAGAAATATCTCGAAATATATCCTCCAGGCCCCTTCCCTTGAGATAAATCTGCAAATATCTCGGAAACGAAGAGAGCTATGGCAAAAGGTTAAGAGACCTGTTTTGTAGAGAATTAAGTTTCCTACTTTTCATGTTCTATGATATTTTTTGATCAGATGCGTAGTTCTCGAGATATATCAAGATATTTGAAAGTTCCGAAGCCGCACCAACATAATAGAGATACAGAAACACCGTGGCCCCTTTCTTTGAGATAACTCTGCACTGTTGCGAGCTGTAAATGCCACTTCCAGCTTAGCTGTGCAGAAGAAGAACAACAAGAAGAAGAAATATCTCGAAATATGTCCGTCAGGCCCCTTCCCTTGAGATATATCTGCAAATATCTCGGAAACGAAGCGAGCTATGGCAAAATGTTAAGAGACCTTTTTTGTAGAGAATTATGCTTCCTACAATTTATGTTCTATGATATTTTTTGATCAGAAGCGTAGTTTTCGAGATATATCGAGATATTTAAAAGTTCCGAAGCCGCACCAACATAATAGAGATACAGAAACACCGTGGCCCCTTTCGTTGAGATAACTCTGCACTAGTGCGAGGGGCAAATGCGACTTCCAGCTTAGCTGTGCAGAAGAAGAACAACAAGAAGAAGAAATATCTCGAAATATGTCCGTCAGGCCCCTTCCCTTGAGATAAATCTGCAAATATCTCGGAAACCAAGCGAGCTATGGCAAAATGTTAAGAGACCTTTTTTGTAGAGAATTAAGTTTCCTACTTTTTATGTTCTATGATATTTTTTGATCAGATGCGTAGTTCTCGAGATATATCAAGATATTTAAAAGTTCCGAAGCCGCACCAACATAATAGAGATACAGAAACACCGTTGCCCCTTTCTTTGAGATAACTCTGCACTATGGCGAGCTGCAAATGCCACTTCCAGCTTAGCTGTGCAGAGGAAGAACAACAAGAAGAAGAAATATCTCGAAATATGTCCGTCAGGCCAGTTCCTTTGAGCTGAATCTGCAAATATCTCGGAAACGAAGCGAGCTATGGCAAAATGTTAAGAGACGTTTTTTGTAGAGAATTATGTTGCCTACAATTTATGTGTTATGATATTTTTTGATCAGAAGCGTAGTTTTCGAGATATATCGAGATATTTAAAAGTTCCGAAGCCGCACCAACATGATAGAGATACAGAAACACCGTGGCCCCTTTCTTTGAGATAACTCTGCACTAGTGCGAGCCGCAAATGCCACTTCCAGCTTAGCTGTGCAGAAGAAGAACAACAAGAAGAAGAAATATCTCGAAATATGTCCGTCAGGCCAGTTCCTTTGAGCTGAATCTGCAAATATCTCGGAAACGAAGCGAGCTATGGCAAAATGTTAAGAGACGTTTTTTGTAGAGAATTAAGTTTCCTACTTTTTATGTTCGATGATATTTTTTGATCAGATGCGTAGTTCTCGAGATATATCAAGATATTTAAAAGTTCCGAAGCTGCACCAACATAATAGAGGTACAGAAACACCGTGGCCTCTTTCTTTGAGATAACTCTGCACTAATGCGAGCTGCAAATGCCACTTCGAGCTTAGCTGTGCAGAAGAAGAACAACAAGAAGAAGAAATATCTCGAAATATGTCCGTCAGGCCCCTTCCCTTGAGATATATCTGCAAATATCTCGGAAACGAAGTGAGCTATGGCAAAATGTTAAGAGACCGTTTTTGTAGAGAATTAAGTTTCCTACTTTTTATGTTCTATGACATTTTTTGATCAGACGCGTAGTTCTCGAGATATATCAAGATATTTAAAAGTTCCGAAGCCGCACCAACATAATAGAGATACAGAAACACCGTGGCCCCTTTCTTTGAGATAACTCTGCACTATTGCGAGCTGCAAATGCCACTTCCAGCTTAGCTGTGCAGAAGAACAACAAGAAGAAGGAATATCTCGAAATATGTCCGTCAGGCCAGTTCCTTTGAGCTGAATCTGCAAATATCTCGGAAACGAAGCGAGCTATGGCAAAATGTTAAGAGACGTTTTTTGTAGAAAATTATGTTTCCTACAATTTATGTTCTATGATATTTTTTGATCAGAAGCGTAGTTTTCGAGATATATCGAGATATTTAAAAGTTCCGAAGCCGCACCAACATAATAGGGATACAGAAACACCGTGGCCCCTTTCTTTGAGATAACTCTGCACTAGTGCGAGCCGCAAATGCCACTTCCAGCTTAGCTGTGCAGAAGAAGAACAACAAGAAGAAGAAATATCTCGAAATATGTCCGTCAGGCCCCTTCCCTTGAGATAAATCTGCAAATATCTCGGAAACGAAGAGAGCTATGGCAAAATGTTAAGAGACCTGTTTTGTAGAGAATTAAGTTTCCTACTTTTCATGTTCTATGATATTTTTTGATCAGATGCGTAGTTCTCGAGATATATCAAGATATTTGAAAGTTCCGAAGCCGCACCAACATAATAGAGATACAGAAACACCGTGGCCCCTTTCTTTGAGATAACTCTGCACTGTTGCGAGCTGTAAATGCCACTTCCAGCTTAGCTGTGCAGAAGAAGAACAACAAGAAGAAGAAATATCTCGAAATATGTCCGTCAGGCCCCTTCCCTTGAGATATATCTGCAAATATCTCGGAAACGAAGCGAGCTATGGCAAAATGTTAAGAGACCTTTTTTGTAGAGAATTATGCTTCCTACAATTTATGTTCTATGATATTTTTTGATCAGAAGCGTAGTTTTCGAGATATATCGAGATATTTAAAAGTTCCGAAGCCGCACCAACATAATAGAGATACAGAAACACCGTGGCCCCTTTCGTTGAGATAACTCTGCACTAGTGCGAGGGGCAAATGCCACTTCCAGCTTAGCTGTGCAGAAGAAGAACAACAAGAAGAAGAAATATCTCGAAATATGTCCGTCAGGCCCCTTCCCTTGAGATAAATCTGCAAATATCTCGGAAACGAAGCGAGCTATGGCAAAATGTTAAGAGACCTTTTTTGTAGAGAATTAAGTTTCCTACTTTTTATGTTCTATGATATTTTTTGATCAGATGCGTAGTTCTCGAGATATATCAAGATATTTGAAAGTTCCGAAGCCGCACCAACATAATAGAGATACAGAAACACCGTGGCCCCTTTCTTTGAGATAACTCTGCACTAGTGCGAGCCGCAAATGCCACTTCCAGCTTAGCTGTGCAGAAGAAGAACAACAAGAAGAAGAAATATCTCGAAATATGTCCGTCAGGCCCCTTCCCTTGAGATAAATCTGCAAATATCTCGGAAACGAAGCGAGCTATGGCAAAATGTTAAGAGACCTTTTTTGTAGAGAATTAAGTTTCCTACTTTTTATGTTCTATGATATTTTTTGATCAGATGCGTAGTTCTCGAGATATATCAAGATATTTAAAAGTTCCGAAGCCGCACCAACATAATAGAGATACAGAAACACCGTGGCCCCTTTCTTTGAGATAACTCTGCACTATTGCGAGCTGCAAATGCCACTTCCAGCTTAGCTGTGCAGAGGAAGAACAACAAGAAGAAGAAATATCTCGAAATATGTCCGTCAGGCCAGTTCCTTTGAGCTGAATCTGCAAATATCTCGGAAACGAAGCGAGCTATGGCAAAATGTTAAGAGACGTTTTTTGTAGAGAATTAAGTTTCCTACTTTTTATGTTCGATGATATTTTTTGATCAGATGCGTAGTTCTCGAGATATATCAAGATATTTAAAAGTTCCGAAGCTGCACCAACATAATAGAGGTACAGAAACACCGTGGCCTCTTTCTTTGAGATAACTCTGCACTATTGCGAGCTGCAAATGCCACTTCGAGCTTAGCTGTGCAGAAGAAGAACAACAAGAAGAAGAAATATCTCGAAATATGTCCGTCAGACCCCTTCCCTTGAGATGAATCTGCAAATATCTCGGAAACGAAGCGAGCTATGGCAAAATGTTAAGAGACCTTTTTTGTAGAGAATAATGTTTCCTACAATTTACGTTCTATGATATTTTTTGATCAGAAGCGTAGTTTTCGAGATATATCGAGATATTTAAAAGTTCCGAAGACGCACCAACATAATAGAGATACAGAAACACCGTGGCCCCTTTCTTTGAGATAACTGTGCGCTAGTGCGAGCCGCAAATGCCACTTCCAGCTTAGCTGTGCAGAAGAAGAACAACAAGAAGAAGAAATATCTCGAAATATGTCCGTCAGGCCCCTTCCCTTGAGATATATCTGCAAATATCTCGGAAACGAAGCGAGCTATGGCAAAATGTTAAGAGACCGTTTTTGTAGAGAATAATGTTTCCTACAATTTACGTTCTATGATATTTTTTGATCAGAAGCGTAGTTTTCGAGATATATCGAGATATTTAAAAGTTCCGAAGACGCACCAACATAATAGAGATACAGAAACACCGTGGCCCCTTTCTTTGAGATAACTCTGCACTATTGCGAGCTGCAAATGCCACTTCCAGCTTAGCTGTGCAGAGGAAGAACAACAAGAAGAAGAAATATCTCGAAATATGTCCGTCAGGCCAGTTCCTTTGAGCTGAATCTGCAAATATCTCGGAAACGAAGCGAGCTATGGCAAAATGTTAAGAGACGTTTTTTGTAGAGAATTAAGTTTCCTACTTTTTATGTTCGATGATATTTTTTGATCAGATGCGTAGTTCTCGAGATATATCAAGATATTTAAAAGTTCCGAAGCCGCACCAACATAATAGAGATACAGAAACACCGTGGCCCCTTTCTTTGAGATAACTCTGCACTATTGCGAGCTGCAAATGCCACTTCCAGCTTAGCTGTGCAGAAGAACAACAAGAAGAAGAAATATCTCGAAATATGTCCGTCAGGCCAGTTCCTTTGAGCTGAATCTGCAAATATCTCGGAAACGAAGCGAGCTATGGCAAAATGTTAAGAGACGTTTTTTGTAGAGAATTATGTTTCCTACAATTTATGTTCTATGATATTTTTTGATCAGAAGCGTAGTTTTCGAGATATATCGAGATATTTAAAAGTTCCGAAGACGCACCAACATAATAGAGATACAGAAACACCGTGGCCCCTTTCTTTGAGATAACTGTGCACTAGTGCGAGCCGCAAATGCCACTTCCAGCTTAGCTGTGCAGAAGAAGAACAACAAGAAGAAGAAATATCTCGAAATATGCCCGTCAGGCCCCTTCCCTTGAAATATATCTGCAAATCTCTCGGAAACGAACCGAGCTATGGCAAAATGTTAAGAGACCGTTTTTGTAGAGAATTAAGTTTCCTACTTTTTATGTTCTATGATATTTTTTGATCAGACGCGTAGTTCTCGAGATATATCAAGGTATTTAAAACTTCCGAAGCCGCACCAACATAATGGAGATACAGAAACACCGTGGCCCCTTTCTTTGAGATAACTCTGAACTATTGCGAGCTGCAAATGCCACTTCCAGCTTAGCTGTGCAGAAGAAGAACAACAAGAAGAAGAAATATCTCGAAATATGTCCGCCAGGCCCCGTCCCTTGAGATAAATCTGCAAATATCTCGGAAACGAAGAGAGCTATGGCAAAATGTTAAGAGACCTGTTTTGTAGAGAATTAAGTTTCCTACTTTTCAGGTTCTATGATATTTTTTGATCAGATGCGTAGTTCTCGAGATATATCAAGATATTTAAAAGTTCCGAAGCCGCACCAACATAATAGAGATACAGAAACACCGTGGCCCCTTTCTTTGAGATAACTCTGCACTGTTGCGAGCTGTAAATGCCACTTCCAGCTTAGCTGTGCAGAAGAAGAACAACAAGAAGAAGAAATATCTCGAAATATGTCCGTCAGGCCCCTTCCCTTGAGATATATGTGCAAATATCTCGGAAACGAAGCGAGCTATGGCAAAATGTTAAGAGACCTTTTTTGTAGAGAATTAAGTTTCCTACTTTTTATGTTCTATGATATTTTTTGATCAGACGCGTAGTTCTCGAGATATATCAAGGTATTTAAAAGTTCCGAAGCCGCACCAACATAATAGAGATACAGAAACACCGTGGCCCCTTTCTTTGAGATAACTCTGAACTATTGCGAGCTGCAAATGCCACTTCCAGCTTAGCTGTGCAGAAGAAGAACAACAAGAAGAAGAAATATCTCGAAATATGTCCGCCAGGCCCCGTCCCTTGAGATAAATCTGCAAATATCTCGGAAACGAAGAGAGCTATGGCAAAATGTTAAGAGACCTGTTTTGTAGAGAATTAAGTTTCCTACTTTTCAGGTTCTATGATATTTTTTGATCAGATGCGTAGTTCTCGAGATATATCAAGATATTTAAAAGTTCCGAAGCCGCACCAACATAATAGAGATACAGAAACACCGTGGCCCCTTTCTTTGAGATAACTCTGCACTAGTGCGAGCCGCAAATGCCACTTCCAGCTTAGCTGTGCAGAAGAAGAACAACAAGAAGAAGAAATATCTCGAAATATGTCCGTCAGGCCCCTTCCCTTGAGATAAATCTGCAAATATCTCGGACACGAAGAGAGCTATGGCAAAATGTTAAGAGACCTTTTTTGTAGAGAATTAAGTTTCCTACTTTTCATGTTCTATGATATTTTTTGATCAGATGCGTAGTTCTCGAGATATATCAAGGTATTTAAAAGTTCCGAAGCCGCACCAACATAATAGAGATACAGAAACACCGTGGCCCCTTTCTTTGAGATAACTCTGAACTATTGCGAGCTGCAAATGCCACTTCCAGCTTAGCTGTGCAGAAGAAGAACAACAAGAAGAAGAAATATCTCGAAATATGTCCGCCAGGCCCCGTCCCTTGAGATAAATCTGCAAATATCTCGGAAACGAAGAGAGCTATGGCAAAATGTTAAGAGACCTGTTTTGTAGAGAATTAAGTTTCCTACTTTTCATGTTCTATAATATTTTTTGATCAGATGCGTAGTTCTCGAGATATATCAAGATATTTAAAAGTTCCGAAGCCGCACCAACATAATAGAGATACAGAAACACCGTGGCCCCTTTCTTTGAGATAACTCTGCACTGTTGCGAGCTGTAAATGCCACTTCCAGCTTAGCTGTGCAGAAGAAGAACAACAAGAAGAAGAAATATCTCGAAATATGTCCGTCAGGCCCCTTCCCTTGAGATATATCTGCAAATATCTCGGAAACGAAGCGAGCTATGGCAAAATGTTAAGAGACCTTTTTTGTAGAGAATTAAGTTTCCTACTTTTTATGTTCTATGATATTTTTTGATCAGATGCGTAGTTCTCGAGATATATCAAGATATTTAAAAGTTCCGAAGCCGCACCAACATAATAGAGATACAGAAACACCGTGGCCCCTTTCTTTGAGATAACTCTGCACTATTGCGAGCTGCAAATGCCACTTCCAGCTTAGCTGTGCAGAAGAAGAACAACAAGAAGAAGAAATATCTCGAAATATGTCCGTCAGGCCCCTTCCCTTGAGATAAATCTGCAAATATCTCGGAAACGAAGAGAGCTATGGCAAAATGTTAACAGACCTTTTTTGTAGAGAATTATGTTTGCTACAATTTATGTTCTATGATATTTTTTGATCAGAAGCGTAGTTTTCGAGATATATCGAGATATTTAAAAGTTCCGAAGCCGCACCAACATAATAGAGATACAGAAACACCGTGGCCCCTTTCTTTGAGATAACTCTGCACTATTGCCAGCTGCAAATGCCACTTCCAGCTTAGCTGTGCAGAAGAACAACAAGAAGAAGAAATATCTCGAAATATGTCCGTCAGGCCAGTTCCTTTGAGCTGAATCTGCAAATATCTCGGAAACGAAGCGAGCTATGGCAAAATGTTAAGAGACGTTTTTTGTAGAGAATTATGTTTCCTACAATTTATGTTCTATGATATTTTTTGATCAGAAGCGTAGTTTTCGAGATATATCGAGATATTTAAAAGTTCCGAAGACGCACCAACATAATAGAGATACAGAAACACCGTGGCCCCTTTCTTTGAGATAACTGTGCACTAGTGCGAGCCGCAAATGCCACTTCCAGCTTAGCTGTGCAGAGGAAGAACAACAAGAAGAAGAAATATCTCGAAATATGTCCGTCAGGCCAGTTCCTTTGAGCTGAATCTGCAAATATCTCGGAAACGAAGCGAGCTATGGCAAAATATTAAGAGACGTTTTTTGTAGAGAATTAAGTTTCCTACTTTTTATGTTCGATGATATTTTTTGATCAGATGCGTAGTTCTCGAGATATATCAAGATATTTAAAAGTTCCGAAGCTGCACCAACATAATAGAGGTACAGAAACACCGTGGCCTCTTTCTTTGAGATAACTCTGCACTATTGCGAGCTGCAAATGCCACTTCGAGCTTAGCTGTGCAGAAGAAGAACAACAAGAAGAAGAAATATCTCGAAATATGTCCGTCAGGCCCCTTCCCTTGAGATATATCTGCAAATATCTCGGAAACGAAGTGAGCTATGGCAAAATGTTAAGAGACCGTTTTTGTAGAGAATTAAGTTTCCTACTTTTTATGTTCTATGACATTTTTTGATCAGACGCGTAGTTCTCGAGATATATCAAGATATTTAAAAGTTCCGAAGCCGCACCAACATAATAGAGATACAGAAACACCGTGGCCCCTTTCTTTGAGATAACTCTGCACTATTGCGAGCTGCAAATGCCACTTCCAGCTTAGCTGTGCAGAAGAACAACAAGAAGAAGAAATATCTCGAAATATGTCCGTCAGGCCAGTTCCTTTGAGCTGAATCTGCAAATATCTCGGAAACGAAGCGAGCTATGGCAAAATGTTAAGAGACGTTTTTTGTAGAGAATTATGTTTCCTACAATTTATGTTCTATGATATTTTTTGATCAGAAGCGTAGTTTTCGAGATATATCGAGATATTTAAAAGTTCCGAAGACGCACCAACATAATAGAGATACAGAAACACCGTGGCCCCTTTCTTTGAGATAACTGTGCACTAGTGCGAGCCGCAAATGCCACTTCCAGCTTAGCTGTGCAGAAGAAGAACAACAAGAAGAAGAAATATCTCGAAATATGCCCGTCAGGCCCCTTCCCTTGAAATATATCTGCAAATCTCTCGGAAACGAACCGAGCTATGGCAAAATGTTAAGAGACCGTTTTTGTAGAGAATTAAGTTTCCTACTTTTCATGTTCTATGATATTTTTTGATCAGACGCGTAGTTCTCGAGATATATCAAGATATTTAAAAGTTCCGAAGCCGCACCAACATAATAGAGATACAGAAACACCGTGGCCCCTTTCTTTGAGATAACTCTGCACTGTTGCGAGCTGTAAATGCCACTTCCAGCTTAGCTGTGCAGAAGAAGAACAACAAGAAGAAGAAATATCTCGAAATATGTCCGTCAGGCCCCTTCCCTTGAGATATATGTGCAAATATCTCGGAAACGAAGCGAGCTATGGCAAAATGTTAAGAGACCTTTTTTGTAGAGAATTAAGTTTCCTACTTTTTATGTTCTATGATATTTTTTGATCAGACGCGTAGTTCTCGAGATATATCAAGATATTTAAAAGTTCCGAAGCCGCACCAACATAATAGAGATACAGAAACACCGTGGCCCCTTTCGTTGAGATAACTCTGCACTAGTGCGAGCCGCAAATGCCACTTCCAGCTTAGCTGTGCAGAAGAAGAACAACAAGAAGAAGAAATATCTCGAAATATGTCCGTCAGGCCCCTTCCCTTGAGATAAATCTGCAAATATCTCGGAAACGAAGAGAGCTATGGCAAAATGTTAAGAGACCTGTTTTGTAGAGAATTAAGTTTCCTACTTTTCATGTTCTATGATATTTTTTGATCAGATGCGTAGTTCTCGAGATATATCAAGATATTTAAAAGTTCCGAAGCCGCACCAACATAATAGAGATACAGAAACACCGTGGCCCCTTTCTTTGAGATAACTCTGCATTGTTGCGAGCTGTAAATGCCACTTCCAGCTTAGCTGTGCAGAAGAAGAACAACAAGAAGAAGAAATATCTCGAAATATGTCCGTCAGGCCCCTTCCCTTGAGATATATCTGCAAATATCTCGGAAACGAAGCGAGCTATGGCAAAATGTTAAGAGACCTTTTTTGTAGAGAATTAAGTTTCCTACTTTTTATGTTCTATGATATTTTTTGATCAGATGCGTAGTTCTCGAGATATATCAAGATATTTAAAAGTTCCGAAGCCGCACCAACATAATAGAGATACAGAAACACCGTGGCCCCTTTCTTTGAGATAACTCTGCACTATTGCGAGCTGCAAATGCCACTTCCAGCTTAGCTGTGCAGAAGAAGAACAACAAGAAGAAGAAATATCTCGAAATATGTCCGTCAGGCCCCTTCCCTTGAGATAAATCTGCAAATATCTCGGAAACGAAGAGAGCTATGGCAAAATGTTAACAGACCTTTTTTGTAGAGAATTATGTTTGCTACAATTTATGTTCTACGATATTTTTTGATCAGAAGCGTAGTTTTCGAGATATATCGAGATATTTAAAAGTTCCGAAGCCGCACCAACATAATAGAGATACAGAAACACCGTGGCCCCTTTCTTTGAGATAACTCTGCACTAGTGCGAGCCGCAAATGCCACTTCCAGCTTAGCTGTGCAGAAGAAGAACAACAAGAAGAAGAAATATCTCGAAATATGTCCGTCAGGCCCCTTCCCTTGAGATAAATATGCAAATATCTCGGAAACGAAGCGAGCTGTGGCAAAATGTTAAGAGACCGTTGTTGTAGAGAATTAAGTTTCCTACTTCTTATGTTCTATGATATTTTTTGATCAGACGCGTAGTTCTCGAGATATATCAAGATATTTAAAAGTTCCGAAGCCGCACCAACATAATAGAGATACAGAAACACCGTGGCCCCTTTCTTTGAGATAACTCTGAACTATTGCGAGCTGCAAATGCCACTTCCAGCTTAGCTGTGCGGAAGAAGAACAACAAGAAGAAGAAATATCTCGAAATATGTCCGTCAGGCCCCTTCCCTTGAGATAAATATGCAAATATCTCGGAAACGAAGCGAGCTATGGCAAAATGTTAAGAGACCGTTGTTGTAGAGGATTAAGTTTCCTACTTTTTATGTTCTATGATATTTTTTGATCAGACGCGTAGTTCTCGAGATATATCAAGATATTTAAAAGTTCCGAAGCCGCACCAACATAATAGAGATACAGAAACACCGTGGCCCCTTTCTTTGAGATAACTCTGCACTATTGCGAGCTGCAAATGCCACTTCCAGCTTAGCTGTGCAGAAGAACAACAAGAAGAAGAAATATCTCGAAATATGTCCGTCAGGCCAGTTCCTTTGAGCTGAATCTGCAAATATCTCGGAAACGAAGCGAGCTATGGCAAAATGTTAAGAGACGTTTTTTGTAGAGAATTATGTTTCCTACAATTTATGTTCTATGATATTTTTTGATCAGAAGCGTAGTTTTCGAGATATATCGAGATATTTAAAAGTTCCGAAGACGCACTAACATAATAGAGATACAGAAACACCGTGGCCCCTTTCTTTGAGATAACTGTGCACTAGTGCGAGCCGCAAATGCCACTTCCAGCTTAGCTGTGCAGAAGAAGAACAACAAGAAGAAGAAATATCTCGAAATATGCCCGTCAGGCCCCTTCCCTTGAAATATATCTGCAAATATCTCGGAAACGAAGCGAGCTATGGCAAAATGTTAAGAGACCGTTTTTGTAGAGAATTAAGTTTCCTACTTTTTATGTTCTATGATATTTTTTGATCAGACGCGTAGTTCTCGAGATATATCAAGATATTTAAAAGTTCCGAAGCCGCACCAACATAATAGAGATACAGAAACACCGTGGCCCCTTTCGTTGAGATAACTCTGCACTAGTGCGAGCCGCAAATGCCACTTCCAGCTTAGCTGTGCAGAAGAAGAACAACAAGAAGAAGAAATATCTCGAAATATGTCCGTCAGGCCCCTTCCCTTGAGATAAATCTGCAAATATCTCGGAAACGAAGAGAGCTATGGCAAAATATTAAGAGACCTTTTTTGTAGAGAATTATGTTTCCTACAATTTATGTTCTATGATATTTTTTGATCAGAACCGTAGTTTTCGAGATATATCGAGATATTTAAAAGTTCCGAAGCCGCACCAACATAATAGAGATACAGAAACACCGTGGCCCCTTTCTTTGAGATAACTCTGCACTAGTGCGAGCCGCAAATGCCACTTCCAGCTTAGCTGTGCAGAAGAAGAACAACAAGAAGAAGAAATATCTCGAAATATGTCCGTCAGGCCCCTTCCCTTGAGATAAATCTGCAAATATCTCGGAAACGAAGAGAGCTATGGCAAAATGTTAAGAGACCTTTTTTGTAAAGAATTATGTTTCCTACAATTTATGTTCTATGATATTTTTTGATCAGAAGCGTAGTTTTCGAGATATATCGAGATATTTAAAAGTTCCGAAGCCGCACCAACATAATAGAGATACAGAAACACCGTGGCCCCTTTCTTTGGAATAACTCTGCACTATTGCGAGCTGCAAATGCCACTTCCAGCTTAGCTGTGCAGAAGAAGAACAACAAGAAGAAGAAATATCTCGAAATATGTCCGTCAGGCCATTTCCCTTGAGATAAATCTGCAAATATCTCGGAAACGAAGAGAGCTATGGCAAAATGTTAAGAGACCTTTTTTGTAAAGAATTATGTTTCCTACAATTTATGTTCTATGATATTTTTTGATCAGAAGCGTAGTTTTCGAGATATATCGAGATAGTTAAAAGTTCCGAAGCCGCACCAACATAATAGAGATACAGAAACACCGTGGCCCCTTTCTTTGAGATAACTCTGCACTAGTGCGAGCCGCAAATGCCACTTCCAGCTTAGATGTGCAGAAGAAGAACAACAAGAAGAAGAAATATCTCGAAATATGTCCGTCAGGCCCCTTCCCTTGAGATAAATATGCAAATATCTCGGAAACGAAGCGAGCTATGGCAAAATGTTAAGAGACCTTTTTTGTAGAGAATTAAGTTTCCTACTTATTATGTTCGATGATATTTTTTGATCAGATGCGTAGTTCTCGAGATATATCAAGATATTTAAAAGTTCCGAAGCTGCACCAACATAATAGAGGTACAGAAACACCGTGGCCTCTTTCTTTGAGATAACTCTGCACTATTGCGAGCCGCAAATGCCACTTCCAGCTTAGCTGTGCAGAAGAAGAACAACAAGAAGAAGAAGTATCTCGAAATATGTCCGTCAGGCCCCTTCCCTTGAGATAAATATGCAAATATCTCGGAAACGAAGCGAGCTATGGCAAAATGTTAAGAGACCGTTGTTGTAGAGGATTAAGTTTCCTACTTTTTATGTTCTATGATATTTTTTGATCAGACGCGTAGTTCTCGAGATATATCAAGATATTTAAAAGTTCCGATGCCGCACCAACATAATAGAGATACAGAAACACCGTGGCCCCTTTCTTTGAGATAACTCTGCACTATTGCGAGCTGCAAATGCCACTTCCAGCTTAGCTGTGCAGAAGAAGAACAACAAGAAGAAGAAATATCTCGAAATATGTCCGTCAGGCCCCTTCCCTTGAGATAAATCTGCAAATATCTCGGAAACGAAGAGAGCTATGGCAAAATATTAAGAGACCTTTTTTGTAGAGAATTATGTTTCCTACAATTTATGTTCTATGATATTTTTTGATCAGAAGCGTAGTTTTCGAGATATATCGAGATATTTAAAAGTTCCGAAGCCGCACCAACATAATAGAGATACAGAAACACCGTGGCCCCTTTCTTTGAGATAACTCTGCACTAGTGCGAGCCGCAAATGCCACTTCCAGCTTAGCTGTGCAGAAGAAGAACAACAAGAAGAAGAAATATCTCGAAATATGTCCGTCAGGCCCCTTCCCTTGAGATACATATGCAAATATCTCGGAAACGAAGCGAGCTATGGCAAAATGTTAAGCGACCTTTTTTGTAGAGAATTAAGTTTCCTACTTTTTATGTTCTATGATATTTTTTGATCAGATGCTTAGTTCTCGAGATATATCAAGATATTTAAAAGTTCCGAAGCCGCACCAACATAATAGAGATACAGAAACACCGTGGCCCCTTTCTGTGAGATAACTCTGCAATATTGCGAGCTGCAAATGCCACTTCCAGCTTAGCTGTGCAGAGGAAGAACAACAAGAAGAAGAAATATCTCGAAATATGTCCGTCAGGCCCCTTCCCTTGAGATAAATCTGCAAATATCTCGGAAACGAAGCGAGCTATGGCAAAATGTTAAGAGACCTTTTTTGTAGAGAATTATGTTTCCTACAATTTATGTTCTATGATATTTTTTGATCAGAAGCGTAGTTTTCGAGATATATCGAGATATTTAAAAGTTCCGAAGCCGCACCAACATAATAGAGATACAGAAACACCGTGGCCCCTTTCTTTGAGATAACTCTGCACTAGTGCGAGCCGCAAATGCGACTTCCAGCTTAGCTGTGCAGAAGAAGAACAACAAGAAGTAGAAATATCTCGAAATATGTCCGTCAGGCCCCTTCCCTTGAGATAAATATGCAAATATCTCGGAAACGAAGCGAGCTATGGCAAAATGTGAAGAGACCTTTTTTGTAGAGAATTAAGTTTCCTACTTTTTATGTTCTATGATATTTTTTGATCAGATGCGTAGTTCTCGAGATATATCAAGATATTTAAAAGTTCCGATGCCGCACCAACATAATAGAGATACAGAAACACCGTGGCCCCTTTCTTTGAGATAACTCTGCACTATTGCGAGCTGCAAATGCCACTTCCAGCTTAGCTGTGCAGAAGAAGAACAACAAGAAGAAGAAATATCTCGAAATATGTCCGCCAGGCCCCGTCCCTTGAGATAAATCTGCAAATATCTCGGAAACGAAGAGAGCTATGGCAAAATGTTAAGAGACCTGTTTTGTAGAGAATTAAGTTTCCTACTTTTCATGTTCTATGATATTTTTTGATCAGATGCGTAGTTCTCGAGATATATCAAGATATTTAAAAGTTCCGAAGCCGCACCAACATAATAGAGATACAGAAACACCGTGGCCCCTTTCTTTGAGATAACTCTGCACTAGTGCGAGCCGCAAATGCCACTTCCAGCTTAGCTGTGCAGAAGAAGAACAACAAGAAGAAGAAATATCTCGAAATATGTCCGTCAGGCCCCTTCCCTTGAGATAAATCTGCAAATATCTCGGAAACGAAGCGAGCTATGGCAAAATGTTAAGAGACCTTTTTTGTAGAGAATTAAGTTTCCTACTTTTTATGTTCTATGATGTTTTTTGATCAGATGCGTAGTTCTCGAGATATATCAAGATATTTAAAAGTTCCGAAGCCGCACCAGCATAATAGAGATACAGAAACACCGTGGCCCCTTTCTTTGAGATAACTCTGCACTATTGCGAGCTGGAAATGCCACTTCCAGTTTAGCTGTGCAGAAGAAGAACAACAAGAAGAAGAAATATCTCGAAATATGTCCGTTAGGCCCCTTCGCTTGAGATAAATCTGCAAATATCTCGGAAACGAAGCGAGCTATGGCAAAATGTTAAGAGACCTTTTTTGTAGAGAATTAGGTTTCCTACTTTTTATGTTCTATGATATTTTTTGATCAGATGCGTAGTTTTCGAGATATATCGAGATATTTAAAAGTTCCGAAGCCGCACCAACATAATAGAGATACAGAAACACCGTGGCCCCTTTCTTTGAGATAACTCTGCACTAGTGCGAGCCGCAAATGCCACTTCCAGCTTAGCTGTGCAGAAGAAGAACAACAAGAAGAAGAAATATCTCGAAATATGTCCGTCAGGCCCCTTCCCTTGAGATAAATCTGCAAATATCTCGGAAACGAAGCGAGCTATGGCAAAATGTTAAGAGACCTTTTTTGTAGAGAATTAAGTTTCCTACTTTTTATGTTCTATGATATTTTTTGATCAGATGCGTAGTTCTCGAGATATATCAAGATATTTAAAAGTTCCGAAGCCGCACCAACATAATAGAGATACAGAAACACCGTGGCCCCTTTCTTTGAGATAACTCTGCACTATTGCGAGCTGGAAATGCCACTTCCAGTTTAGCTGTGCAGAAGAAGAACAACAAGAAGAAGAAATATCTCGAAATATGTCCGTTAGGCCCCTTCCCTTGAGATAAATCTGCAAATATCTCGGAAACGAAGCGAGCTATGGCAAAATGTTAAGAGACCTTTTTTGTAGAGAATTAAGTTTCCTACTTTTTATGTTCTATGATATTTTTTGATCAGATGCGTAGTTTTCGAGATATATCGAGATATTTAAAAGTTCCGAAGCCGCACCAACATAATAGAGATACAGAAACACCGTGGCCCCTTTCTTTGAGATAACTCTGCACTAGTGCGAGCCGCAAATGCCACTTCCAGCTTAGCTGTGCAGAAGAAGAACAACAAGAAGAAGAAATATCTCGAAATATGTCCGTCAGGCCCCTTCCCTTGAGATAAATCTGCAAATATCTCGGAAACGAAGCGAGCTATGGCAAAATGTTAAGAGACCTTTTTTGTAGAGAATTAAGTTTCCTACTTTTTATGTTCTATGATATTTTTTGATCAGATGCGTAGTTCTCGAGATATATCAAGATATTTAAAAGTTCCGAAGCCGCACCAACATAATAGAGATACAGAAACACCGTGGCCCCTTTCTTTGAGATAACTCTGCACTATTGCGAGCTGGAAATGCCACTTCCAGTTTAGCTGTGCAGAAGAAGAACAACAAGAAGAAGAAATATCTCGAAATATGTCCGTTAGGCCCCTTCCCTTGAGATAAATCTGCAAATATCTCGGAAACGAAGCGAGCTATGGCAAAATGTTAAGAGACCTTTTTTGTAGAGAATTAAGTTTCCTACTTTTTATGTTCTATGATATTTTTTGATCAGATGCGTAGTTTTCGAGATATATCGAGATATTTAAAAGTTCCGAAGCCGCACCAACATAATAGAGATACAGAAACACCGTGGCCCCTTTCTTTGAGATAACTCTGCACTAGTGCGAGCCGCAAATGCCACTTCCAGCTTAGCTGTGCAGAAGAAGAACAACAAGAAGAAGAAATATCTCGAAATATGTCCGTCAGGCCCCTTCCCATGAGATATATCTGCAAATATCTCGGAAACGACGCGAGCTATGGCAAAATGTTAAGAGACCTTTTTTGTAGAGAATTATGTTTGCTACAATTTATGTTGTATGATATTTTTTGATCAGAAGCGTAGTTTTCGAGATATATCGAGATATTTAAAAGTTCCGAAGCCGCACCAACATAATAGAGATACAGAAACACCGTGGCCCCTTTCTTTGAGATAACTCTGCACTAGTGCGAGCCGCAAATGCCACTTCCAGCTTAGCTGTGCAGAAGAAGAACAACAAGAAGAAGAAATATCTCGAAATATGTCCGTCAGGCCCCTTCCCATGAGATATATCTGCAAATATCTCGGAAACGAAGCGAGCTATGGCAAAATGTTAAGAGACCTTTTTTGTAGAGAATTATGTTTCCTACAATTTATGTTGTATGATATTTTTTGATCAGAAGCGTAGTTTTCGAGATATATCGAGATATTTAAAAGTTCCGAAGCCGCACCAACATAATAGAGATACAGAAACACCGTGGCCCCTTTCTTTGAGATAACTCTGCACTAGTGCGAGCCGCAAATGCCACTTCCAGCTTAGCTGTGCAGAAGAAGAACAACAAGAAGAAGAAATATCTCGAAATATGTCCGTCAGGCCCCTTCCCTTGAGATAAATATGCAAATATCTCGGAAACGAAGCGAGCTATGGCAAAATGTTAAGAGACCTTTTTTGTAGAGAATTATGTTTCCTACAATTTATGTTGTATGATATTTTTTGATCAGAAGCGTAGTTTTCGAGATATATCGAGATAGTTAAAAGTTCCGAAGCCGCACCAACATAATAGAGATACAGAAACACCGTGGCCCCTTTCTTTGAGATAACTCTGCACTAGTGCGAGCCGCAAATGCCACTTCCAGCTTAGATGTGCAGAAGAAGAACAACAAGAAGAAGAAATATCTCGAAATATGTCCGTCAGGCCCCTTCCCTTGAGATAAATATGCAAATATCTCGGAAACGAAGCGAGCTATGGCAAAATGTTAAGAGACCTTTTTTGTAGAGAATTAAGTTTCCTACTTTTTATGTTCTATGATATTTTTTGATCAGATTGGTAGTTCTCGAGTTATATCAAGATATTTAAAAGTTCCGAAGCCGCACCAACATAATAGAGATACAGAAACACCGTGGCCCCTTTCTTTGAGATAACTCTGCACTATTGCGAGCTGCAAATGCCACTTCCAGCTTAGCTGTGCAGAGGAAGAACAACAAGAAGAAGAAATATCTCGAAATATGTCCGTCAGGCCCCTTCCCTTGAGATATATCTGCAAATATCTCGGAAACGAAGCGAGCTATGGCAAAATGTTAAGAGACCTTTTTTGTAGAGAATTATGTTTCCTACAATTTATGTTCTATGATATTTTTTGATCAGAAGCGTAGTTTTCGAGATATATCGAGATATTTAAAAGTTCCGAAGCCGCACCAACATAATAGAGATACAGAAACACCGTGGCCCCTTTCTTTGAGATAATTCTGCACTAGTGCGAGCCGCAAATGCCACTTCCAGCTTAGCTGTGCAGAAGAAGAACAACAAGAAGAAGAAATATCTCGAAATATGTCCGTTAGGCCCCTTCCCTTGAGATAAATATGCAAATATCTCGGAAACGAAGCGAGCTATGGCAAAATGTTAAGAGACCTTTTTTGTAGAGAATTAAGTTTCCTACTTTTTATGTTCTATGATATTTTTTGATCAGATGCGTAGTTCTCGAGATATATCAAGATATTTAAAAGTTCCGAAGCCGCACCAACATAATAGAGATACAGAAACCATCGTGGCCCCTTTCTTTGAGATAACTCTGCACTAGTGCGAGCCGCAAATGCCACTTCCAGCTTAGCTGTGCAGAAGAAGAACAACAAGAAGAAGAAATATCTCGAAATATGTCCGTCAGGCCCCTTCCCTTGAGATAAATCTGCAAATATCTCGGAAACGAAGCGAGCTATGGCAAAATGTTAAGAGACCTTTTTTGTAGGGAATTAAGTTTCCTACTTTTTATGTTCTATGATATTTTTTGATCAGATGCGTAGTTCTCGAGATATATCAAGATATTTAAAAGTTCCGAAGCCGCACCAACATAATAGAGATACAGAAACACCGTGGCCCCTTTCTTTGAGATAACTCTGCACTAGTGCGAGCGGCAAATGCCACTTCCAGCTTAGCTGTGCAGAAGAAGAACAACAAGAAGAAGAAATATCTCGACATATGTCCGTCAGGCCACTTCCCTTGAGATAAATCTGCAAATATCTCGGAAACGAAGCGAGCTATGGCAAAATGTTAAGAGACCTTTTTTGTAGAGAATTAAGTTTCCTACTTTTTATGTTCTATGATATTTTTTGATCAGATGCTTAGTTCTCGAGATATATCAAGATATTTAAAAGTTCCGAAGCCGCACCAACATAATAGAGATACAGAAACACCGTGGCCCCTTTCTGTGAGATAACTCTGCAATATTGCGAGCTGCAAATGCCACTTCCAGCTTAGCTGTGCAGAGGAAGAACAACAAGAAGAAGAAATATCTCGAAATATGTCCGTCAGGCCAGTTCCTTTGAGCTGAATCTGCAAATATCTCGGAAACGAAGCGAGCTATGGCAAAATGTTAAGAGACCTTTTTTGTAGAGAATTAAGTTTCCTACTTTTTATGTTCGATGATATTTTTTGATCAGATGCGTAGTTCTCGAGATATATCAAGATATTTAAAAGTTCCGAAGCTGCACCAACATAATAGAGGTACAGAAACACCGTGGCCTCTTTCTTTGAGATAACTCTGCACTATTGCGAGCCGCAAATGCCACTTCCAGCTTAGCTGTGCAGAAGAAGAACAACAAGAAGAAGAAATATCTCGAAATATGTCCGTCAGGCCCCTTCCCTTGAGATAAATATGCAAATATCTCGGAAACGAAGCGAGCTATGGCAAAATGTTAAGAGACCTTTTTTGTAGAGAATTAAGTTTCCTACCTTTTATGTTCTATGATATTTTTTGATCAGATGCGTAGTTCTCGAGATATATCAAGATATTTAAAAGTTCCGAAGCCGCACCAACATAATAGAGATACAGAAACACCGTGGCCCCTTTCTTTGAGATAACTCTACACTATTGCGAGCTGTAAATGCCACTTCCAGCTTAGCTGTGCAGAAGAAGAACAACAAGAAGAAGAAATATCTCGAAATATGTCCGTCAGGCCCTTCCCTTGAGATATATCTGCAAATATCTCGGAAACGAAGCGAGCTATGGCAAAATGTTAAGAGACCTTTTTTGTAGAGAATTATGTTTCCTGCAATTTATGTTCTATGATATTTTTTGATCAGAAGCGTAGTTTTCGAGATATATCGAGATATTTAAAAGTTCCGAAGCCGCACCAACATAATAGAGATACAGAAACACCGTGGCCCCTTTCTTTGAGATAACTCTGCACTAGTGCGAGCCGCAAATGCCACTTCCAACTTAGCTGTGCAGAAGAAGAACAACAAGAAGAAGAAATATCTCGAAATATGTCCGGCAGGCCCCGTCCCTTGAGATAAATATGCAAATATCTCGGAAACGAAGCGAGCTATGGCAAAATGTTAAGAGACCTTTTTTGTAGAGAATTAAGTTTCCTACTTTTTATGTTCTATGATATTTTTTGATCAGATGCGTAGTTCTCGAGATATATCAAGATATTTAAAAGTTCCGAAGCCGCACCAACATAATAGAGATACAGAAACACCGTGGCCCCTTTCTTTGAGATAACTCTGCACTAGTGCGAGCCGCAAATGCCACTTCCAGCTTAGCTGTGCAGAAGAAGAACAACAAGAAGAAGAAATATCTCGAAATATGTCCGTCAGGCCCCTTCCCTTGAGATATATCTGCAAATATCTCGGAAACGAAGCGAGCTATGGCAAAATGTTAAGAGACCTTTTTTGTAGAGAATTATGTTTCCTACAATTTATGTTGTATGATATTTTTTGATCAGAAGCGTAGTTTTCGAGATATATCGAGATATTTAAAAGTTCCGAAGCCGCACCAACATAATAGAGATACAGAAACACCGTGGCCCCTTTCTTTGAGATAACTCTGCACTAGTGCGAGCCGCAAATGCCACTTCCAGCTTAGCTGTGCAGAAGAAGAACAACAAGAAGAAGAAATATCTCGAAATATGTCCGTCAGGCCCCTTCCCTTGAGATATATCTGCAAATATCTCGGAAACGAAGCGAGCTATGGCAAAATGTTAAGAGACCTTTTTTGTAGAGAATTATGTTTCCTACAATTTATGTTGTATGATATTTTTTGATCAGAAGCGTAGTTTTCGAGATATATCGAGATAGTTAAAAGTTCCGAAGCCGCACCAACATAATAGAGATACAGAAACACCGTGGCCCCTTTCTTTGAGATAACTCTGCACTAGTGCGAGCCGCAAATGCCACTTCCAGCTTAGCTGTGCAGAAGAAGAACAACAAGAAGAAGAAATATCTCGAAATATGTCCGTCAGGCCCCTTCCCTTGAGATAAATATGCAAATATCTCGGAAACGAAGCGAGCTATGGCAAAATGTTAAGAGACCTTTTTTGTAGAGAATTGAGTTTCCTACTTTTTATGTTCTATGATATTTTTTGATCAGATGCGTAGTTCTCGAGATATATCAAGATATTTAAAAGTTCCGAAGCTGCACCAACATAATAGAGGTACAGAAACACCGTGGCCTCTTTCTTTGAGATAACTCTGCACTATTGCGAGCTGCAAATGCCACTTCCAGCTTAGCTGTGCAGAAGAAGAACAACAAGAAGAAGAAATATCTCGAAATATGTCCGTCAGGCCCCTTCCCTTGAGATAAATATGCAAATATCTCGGAAACGAAGCGAGCTATGGCAAAATGTTGAGAGACCGTTGTTGTAGAGAATTAAGTTTCCTACTTTTTATGTTCTATGATATTTTTTGATCAGACGCGTAGTTCTCGAGATATATCAAGGTATTTAAAAGTTCCGATGCCGCACCAACATAATAGAGATACAGAAACACCGTGGCCCCTTTCTTTGAAATAACTCTGCACTATTGCGAGCTGCAAATGCCACTTCCAGCTTAGCTGTGCAGAAGAAGAACAACAAGAAGAAGAAATATCTCGACATATGTCCGTCAGGCCCCTTCCCTTGAGATAAATCTGCAAATATCTCGGAAACGAAGAGAGCTATGGCAAAATGTTAAGAGACCTTTTTTGTAGAGAATTATGTTTCCTACAATTTATGTTGTATGATATTTTTTGATCAGAAGCGTAGTTTTCGAGATATATCGAGATATTTAAAAGTTCCGAAGTCGCACCAACATAATAGAGATGCAGAAACACCGTGGCCCCTTTCTTTGAGATAACTCTGCACTAGTGCGAGCCGCAAATGCCACTTCCAGCTTAGCTGTGCAGAAGAAGAACAACAAGAAGAAGAAATATCTCGAAATATGTCCGTTAGGCCCCTTCCCTTGAGATAAATCTGCAAATATCTCGGAAACGAAGCGAGCTATGGCAAAATGTTAAGAGACCTTTTTTGTAGAGAATTAAGTTTCCTACTTTTTATGTTCTATGATATTTTTTGATCAGAAGCGTAGTTTTCGAGATATATCGAGATATTTAAAAGTTCCGAAGCCGCACCAACATAATAGGGATACAGAAACACCGTGGCCCCTTTCTTTGAGATAACTCTGCACTAGTGCGAGCCGCAAATGCCACTTCCAGCTTAGCTGTGCAGAAGAAGAACAACAAGAAGAAGAAATATCTCGAAATATGTCCGTCAGGCCCCTTCCCTTGAGATATATCTGCAAATATCTCGGAAACGAAGCGAGCTATGGCAAAATGTTAAGAGACCTTTTTTGTAGAGAATTATGTTTCCTACAATTTATGTTCTATGATATTTTTTGATCAGAAGCGTAGTTTTCGAGATATATCGAGATATTTAAAAGTTCCGAAGCCGCACCAACATAATAGAGATACAGAAACACCGTGGCCCCTTTCTTTGAGATAACTCTGCACTAGTGCGAGCCGCAAATGCCACTTCCAGCTTAGCTGTGCAGAAGAAGAACAACAAGAAGAAGAAATATCTCGAAATATGTCCGTTAGGCCCCTTCCCTTGAGATAAATCTGCAAATATCTCGGAAACGAAGCGAGCTATGGCAAAATGTTAAGAGACCTTTTTTGTAGAGAATTAAGTTTCCTACTTTTTATGTTCTATGATATTTTTTGATCAGACGCGTAGTTTTCGAGATATATCGAGATATTTAAAAGTTCCGAAGCCGCACCAACATAATAGAGATACAGAAACACCGTGGCCCCTTTCTTCGAGATAACTCTGCACTAGTGCGAGCCGCAAATGCCACTTCCAGCTTAGCTGTGCAGAAGAAGAACAACAAGAAGAAGAAATATCTCGAAATATGTCCGTCAGGCCCCTTCCCTTGAGATATATCTGCAAATATCTCGGAAACGAAGCGAGCTATGGCAAAATGTTAAGAGACCTTTTTTGTAGAGAATTATGTTTCCTACAATTTCTGTTGTATGATATTTTTTGATCAGAAGCGTAGTTTTCGAGATATATCGAGATATTTAAAAGTTCCGAAGCCATACCAACATAATAGAGATACAGAAACACCGTGGCCCCTTTCTTTAAGAGAACTCTGCACTAGTGCGAGCCGCAAATGCCACTTCCAGCTTAGCTGTGCAGAAGAAGAACAACAAGAAGAAGAAATATCTCGAAATATGTCCGTCAGGCCCCTTCCCTTGAGATAAATATGCAAATATCTCGGAAACGAAGCGAGCTACGGCAAAATGTTAAGAGACCTTTTTTGTAGAGAATTAAGTTTCCTACTTTTTATGTTCTATGATATTTTTTGATCAGATGCGTAGTTCTCGAGATATATCAAGATATTTAAAAGTTCCGAAGCCGCACCAACATAATAGAGATACAGAAACCATCGTGGCCCCTTTCTTTGAGATAACTCTGCACTAGTGCGAGCCGCAAATGCCACTTCCAGCTTAGCTGTGCAGAAGAAGAACAACAAGAAGAAGAAATATCTCGAAATATGTCCGTCAGGCCCCTTCCCTTGAGATAAATCTGCAAATATCTCGGAAACGAAGCGAGCTATGGCAAAATGTTAAGAGACCTTTTTTGTAGAGAATTAAGTTTCCTACTTTTTATGTTCTATGATATTTTTTGATCAGATGCGTAGTTCTCGAGATATATCAAGATATTTAAAAGTTCCGAAGCCGCACCAACATAATAGAGATACAGAAACACCGTGGCCCCTTTCTTTGAGATAACTCTGCACTAGTGCGAGCGGCAAATGCCACTTCCAGCTTAGCTGTGCAGAAGAAGAACAACAAGAAGAAGAAATATCTCGACATATGTCCGTCAGGCCACTTCCCTTGAGATAAATCTGCAAATATCTCGGAAACGAAGCGAGCTATGGCAAAATGTTAAGAGACCTTTTTTGTAGAGAATTAAGTTTCCTACTTTTTATGTTCTATGATATTTTTTGATCAGATGCTTAGTTCTCGAGATATATCAAGATATTTAAAAGTTCCGAAGCCGCACCAACATAATAGAGATACAGAAACACCGTGGCCCCTTTCTGTGAGATAACTCTGCAATATTGCGAGCTGCAAATGCCACTTCCAGCTTAGCTGTGCAGAGGAAGAACAACAAGAAGAAGAAATATCTCGAAATATGTCCGTCAGGCCAGTTCCCTTGAGATAAATATGCAAATATCTCGGAAACGAAGCGAGCTATGGCAAAATGTTAAGAGACCTTTTTTGTAGAGAATTAAGTTTCCTACCTTTTATGTTCTATGATATTTTTTGATCAGATGCGTAGTTCTCGAGATATATCAAGATATTTAAAAGTTCCGAAGCCGCACCAACATAATAGAGATACAGAAACACCGTGGCCCCTTTCTTTGAGATAACTCTACACTATTGCGAGCTGTAAATGCCACTTCCAGCTTAGCTGTGCAGAAGAAGAACAACAAGAAGAAGAAATATCTCGAAATATGTCCGTCAGGCCCTTCCCTTGAGATATATCTGCAAATATCTCGGAAACGAAGCGAGCTATGGCAAAATGTTAAGAGACCTTTTTTGTAGAGAATTATGTTTCCTGCAATTTA